>NW_024081151.1:1254337-1414214 GCF_003009895.1 Hyaena hyaena
ATCACATTGATTGATTTGCGAATGTTGAACCAGCCCTGTAACCCAGGAATGAATCCCACTTGATCTTGGTGGATGATTCTTTTGATATGCTGCTGGATTCGATTTGCAAGGATCTTGTTGAGGATTTTTGCATCCGTATTCATCAAGGATATTGGCCTATAGTTCTCTTTTTTTGCTGGATCTCTGTCTGGCTTGGGAATCAGAGTGATGCTGGCTTCATAAAATGAGTCCGGGAGTTTTCCTTCGATTTCTATTTTTTGGAATAGCTTGAGAAGAATTGGGATTAATTCTGTTTTAAATGTCTGGTAGAATTCCCCAGGGAAGCCATCACGTCCAGGGATCTTATTTGTTGGGAGATTTTTGATCACTGATTCGATTTCTTCACTCGTTATGGGTCTGTTCAGATTTTCTATTTCTTTCCGTGTGAATTTTGGTAGTGAGTGTGTGTTTAGGAATTTGTCCATTTCTTCTAAATTGTCCAATTTGTTGGCATATAATTTTTCATAGTATTCCCTGATAATTGCTTGTATTTCTGAGGGGTTGGTTGTAATAAGTCCATTTTCATTCATAATTTTGTCTATTTGGGTGCTCTCTCTTTTCTTTTGGATAAGTCTGGCTAGAGGTTTGTCAATTTTGTTTACTTTTTCAAAAAACCAACTCTTGGCTTCATTGATCAATTGTTTCTTTGGTCTCTATGTTGTTTATTTCTGCTCTAATTTTTACTATTTCTCTTCTTCTACTGGGTTTAGGGCGTTCTTGTTGCTCTGCCTCTAGTTCCTTTAGGTGAGCTGTTAGATTTTGGACTTGCACTTTTTCTAATCTCTTTCCCTCTTTCTTTCTTAAAGATTTCTCCTTATCACTGGTTTCCAGCAAGTTTATTAACATGTTTCTAAGTACAGTTTTCTTGGTATTTATTGAATTGTATCTATAATTGGATGCTTTTCACCTAGTTGAGAAATTTGGGACCATTATTTCCTCAAAAGGTTTTTCTGCCCTATTCTATTAATTCATTCTCTTAATTCTCTTAATTCAATGTGTCTTATACTACTGGTTATTTTTCCACAGATCATTGAGGCTCTGTTCTCTCCCTGCCATCCTTTCATCTCTGTATTCTTCAGCTTAAGCATTTTCTATTGATTTTTCTTGAAGTTTACTAACTCTTCTACATTGTCCAATATACTGTTATATCCACTTAGTGAAGTTTTTATTTCTTATATTTTATTTTTCAGTACTAAAATTTCTATTTGGTTCTTTTTCATATTTTCCATTTCGTATTGAGATTCCTTATCTGTCCATTCATTTAACCATCTTGTCCTTTAAATCCTTGAACACACTTCTTATAGCTTTTATAAAATCTTTCTTTCAAATACCAACATCCTGACTATTTTCGGGTTTGTTCCTATTGACTGCTATTGTGGACTATACTTCATTGCTTCTTCACATATTTAGTATTTTTATATGTTGGATATTGTGAATAACACATTGTACAGAGTTCATCTCCCTTTAAGGTTTGCTGAGTATAATTGTGGCAGTTAGATAATTTACTGGCAGGTTCTCCTAGTCCAGTCAGACCTGGTTTTAGGCTTTGTCAGTGTATTCTCTAATTGAGGATGTGGCACTTACTCTAAGTTGTGGTCCTTATCCCTAAAGCATGGCCTTTTAGGGGGACCTGGGTGGCTCAGTCGGTTAAGCGTCCGACTTCGGCTCAGGTCATGATCTCACGGTTTGTGGATTCAAGCCCTGCATCAGGCTCTGTGCGGACAGCTCAGAGCCTGGAGCCTGTCTTCGGATTCTGTGTCTCCCTCTCTCTCTCTCTCTCTCTCTCTCAGAAATAAATAAAACATCTTTAAAATTAAAAAAAAAAATCATGGCCTTTTAGAGGTTTCAACTGAATGCCATCCCACTTTGACTAAGCTAGAACTTCAGTATCTTCCAGTACTGCATGAACTATGGGAGCTCCATTCAGCTTTCTGACCCTCTAGCCTCACTTTTCTAGGCCTTACAGATTCTTATCCTACGTATGTATAGCCCAATTCTTGGCAAAGGACCCAAAGAGAACATACATACAGATTTCTAGGTCTCAACCCTTCCAATGTCCTCCTCTCTGGGACCTTGTCCTGAAAGTCCAGTTACCTTAGCAGACTCGGACTCTGAGCTTTGCCTTCTTACCTAAGCAAGACTCATACTTGGGCCTCATCTCCCTGAACCCCAGTCTTAAAGATGCTATGAATCAGAAGGTTGCATTAAACAGGAAACTTACCTTTTTATCTTTTCCTAAGGATCGTAGCTTTGTCCTGCCTATTTCCAGTGCCTGAAAAACTATATCCTCATATAGTTGGTTCAGTTTTATAATTATTTACAGTAGAAGATTAATACCAGTGTATATAGAAAAAGAAATAACAATCCACTGATAACTCATCAACTTATTATCTTGTGCCAGAGCTAATTCTTTCAGCCTCAGTTTCCTCATCTTATAAAATTATGGGTGGCCTATAAGAAGTCTACCCCCTCTAAGATCCTAAGATTCAGTAATATCTTGCTTCAAAAGTTCGAGAATATCTCAGGTCACAGCCTCAGTCCTTATACAAGCGCAAATGAATTTAATTAGTGCCAGCATTTGGACTACCACTTTGACCTTTGCTAGTCAACACTGGTGTGGTGTGATTTTTCTGAAAGGTTAAAAAAAATAAATCATTTCCTTACAAGCATTATACTTAGCAACATTCTTACAAATCTACTACATCATTGTGCTAGGGTAGAAATAAAAATGGTCCAAATTTTTCCCATTTAAAATGAAAAGTTGGCACCAATTTAATAGAGAATTGTATAGGTCAATGACTAGAATATTGGTAATGTGCCTGGAATTTCTTGAGTGAAAAGGTCCCAGAAATATAAAAGAGAATTTTCCATACTCGAGAACTATAATACTTCACATATGTCCCATGGGGTAGAGTGAAGAGAAACAAATGGGAAATAGTTAATAATCTGGCATACTTTCAAATCTTCCAAGAACACACACACACACACACACACACACACACGCCTATTTTATATGCCTATCACAAAATGACAGAATAAACTTACTAATCTTGCAAAAGACTAGGATTTATAAGCCACCTAAAAAGTATCCATTTCTCCAATTTCCCTTTTTTCTTTTCTTGCTTTCCTTACAGATACTGATATTTACACATAAAAGTATATTTAAAGGGTTTTTAGGAAAAAATACTTTTGTGGCTAAAAAGACCTGTATTTAAAAGTTTTAACCTTTCTTCTGTCTGAGACCACTCGAAGGTTGCCTTGATAAACATTATGTGTGGAAAACACAATTTTTTCTTGCATTAAGCATTTTTAATAAAATATTTTTAAACTTCATGTAGTCACTTCAGATGATCTAAAAGAACCCCAGAGACAATAAAAGAAGAGCACATCTGTTATCCTCTCTGTTAATATAAGTGTCTGATTGTTTCATGTCCCACAAGGCATATTCCCACATAAAACATGACAGGGAGAGTAAGTAGTAATGACTAGAGTGCAATGACTGGATTTGTGAACATCCCACACGATGACCATCAGTCCACTTATGAGATGATGTGCTAACAATACCAAAAATGAGCAATGGCAACCACTGTACCTCACATGACTATTAAACAACATAGAGGGATATGTGAACACTGAACGCTTGTTGGAGATAAAGCATTTACTAACCCTGCTCCTCGGACTCCCAAGGCCTCAGATCTCAGTTTACAGCACATTTTTCTCCTTCTCTCTCTATAGGATGAGAATATCAAATTCTGGGCAACTCTTGACCTTGAGAGTCACATGAGAATTTTTAGGTATGCAGTTTTTTGAGATAGAGCTACTGTGAGGTTGATTGTAAATATGTAGGTAAAGGAACATTCCTGTATACAAACAGTGCTCACATTGCACAACACTGTGTAACCATAAAAGTGACCATCCATGCTGAAACTGTGCAAGTCATCTTATTTTATTTAAAAAAATTTTTAACATTTATATATTTTTGAGAGACAGAGCATGAGTAGGGCAGGGTCAGAAAGAGAGGGAGACACAGAATTGGAAGCAGACTCCAGGCTCTGAGCTGTTAGCACAGAGCTCGTTGCAGGGCTTGAACCCACAAACCGTAAGATCATGACCTGAGCCAAAGTTGGACGCTTAACCAAATGAGCCACTTGGGTACCCCTGTGTAAGTCATTTTAATAGCCAAAGGGGAAAATCATGATTGCTCTGTGATCTCTAAAACATTTTGTCATAACAAATCCTCTCTTACTATTTATTAGTAATATATAGAGAAATGAAAGCAATAGAAAAACTTACTGTTTGTTCTATACATTCTAAACACTTCATAGAAAATAAAGGTTTTTATTTTTGTAAAAATCTCATCAAGAGTAGATTAAACATTGTTTTCCCTCTTCTTATTGTATAACAGGATATAGAGCATGTATCTTTTCTGTTATATTGAATTGTTATACTCTTTTCTAAGTTTGGGTCAGAGTTTAACATTTTGTTCCTTGTGATTTAGACATCATGTAATATTTTCAAGAGTACATTAATGTGGAATTTTTTGGGTTTGGGTTTGGGTTTTTTTGCCAATGTCACTTTCTCTGGGACATCTTCATCTTTTTCTTCATAACCACTTTCCAATTTCACTTCCAGAGTCATCATTTTTTGTTTCTTTGCTGCACTTTCATCTTTGTTGGCCAATTCCCTGTTTCAATGACATAGACTTGTAAAATGTCATTTGGATTCATCAAACACAAAGACACAACATCACTAAGCACCTTGCCATCTGTGCATAAACTGAATAATAGATGCACACTGACCAATCACCAAACGGGCACCAAATAAGGTGATGTGATTGGTTAGTGATCATGATGTGCTTCTGCTTTTAACATAATGATTGTGGTGCCGAATCGGTGCTCATGAAGTGTGTGCATTAGACAATTATTCATGATTAATACACTGTAGTAACTGAAATTTCAACCATTTTGTCGAGGGACTGGTGTTATCTAATTATACTGTGATAGCTGAAATTCATGTGTATCTGAGCCATGCAAAGTGAGGACTGCTTGTATTTAGAAAACTGGCTTTCCCACTGATTTGATTTGGCCTAAATTTAGCCATTGGGTATTTTCTCTCTGTTTTAATGGATTTTATTAAGCTTGTAAGCAAAGGGCTTGTTGTTCTTTTTAGAATGTAGAGGAGGTAAATCTCAGGTAAAACACAATTACATAAGAGATAGAAATATTCAAGTTTCTATAGAACTTAATTTCTATTTAAACCCTTATTTCACCTAGTGGCAAAATTTAATATCAGTCAATACAGAATTCCCTTTAAAGTACCAGTCTAGAGCTTCTGTCTGATTTCAAGAGGCTTATATATTGCCAGGATGTGGTGGGGTAATAGGATGAGTGAATTTTCGATCTCCAGCCATCAGCTTTTCTCAACATCAAGATGCATTGGTGTTTCAATGAACCACCATCTTCCTTCCTGAACTTTGCTGTCATGGAGTTACAAGGTCCCCCCTTGACCTTGACTCCTTCAGTGTACTGGTCTTTGGGTAGGTCTAGCAGCTTCTGTAACCTAGAAAACCTTTCTGTGGATCTAGAAGCTAGGCTAGGATCTTCAGGGTCTCTTCAGAACCTGAAGAGACATTCAAGTTCATTGAACATTCAAGTTCAATGTCCCATTCAAAAAGTGATCTGCCGTCTCCCTATCAACGCAGAGTTTTGTTCCCTTTCTGAACTCTTCCTGAAAGAGAACACAGGCTTCTTCTTGGATTTCCAAACAATCTAGGTATTCTATCAATGCTTTCAACTCTATACTGAAACACAATCCAAGAATCCTCTTCTTGAGGATTTTAGCTTCAGCTTGATTAATTACCTTCTCTTTTACACCCAGTTCCTCCCCTATCAGCAAACATTACAGGAGTGGGTGGATTCTGGCCCTGACAATAAAGTATCCTTATTACCCTTCCAAATCATCTTACCATATGCCTAGATCTTTCCAAAACTCAAAATCCAAGATTTTGGCTCACTTCTCATGTCTGCCATGAGGGGTTCCACTACAATGACCCCTTATCAAGGAGCAGATGTTTCAAAAATGTAGCTTAAGTGGGGAAAGGGCCATGGAATAAAAATAAATAGGAAAAAAATGAGCTAATGTATTTCTCAAATTTTATCCCACAGCAAAAGAAAAAGAAACAAAGTGTGGTGTGGTGGTTATGAACTTACACAAAGGTCTGACTGCTTCCTGAGTCTAAATCCAGAATTTACCCCTATATATTACTTTATTTCTTTGAGCTTCAGTTTCATCATCTGTTAAACTGACATAATAATGGTTCTGACCTCAAAATTTTTGTGGAAATTAAAACTTGCCATAAAAAGCATTTAACATAGGGCCTGGCAGGTAGGAACTGTTCAATAAATGTTAGCCTTTGTTACTAACCAAAGCAATCATCAGTGGATGCTCAAAACTCACATTTTTGAGGCTGCATATCCCCCCCAATACCCTTAGAATTATGCCACTTATATGTCACTTATGTGGTTGCTGAAAGGTTTGCAAAAGACAGTTATCCCATAATTCTGTTTTAAGCTAAAGAACTAAACTTTGCTTAGAATGTTCTTTACACAAAATTAAAGGATGGGGATTTGCTGCTTTTTAAGAAGGATTCTATGATTATACATCGCATGCATCCTATGATTTAGGATGGGATAATAAATTTTATGAATTTCAGTAAAAAGCATATTTATTTATCATCAACAGAGTCAAACATTTTGAAGGCTGCCAACAGGGCCCAAACATGCAAAATCCTATTAGTTAATCCATGCCATTAATTCATATGAACTAATAGATTGAGAGGGAAGGATCAAGAATCACAAAAATTCACATTTGTTTCTCCTACATTTTAATGATTAATATGCTTATGGTCCTGAGAAACACTTATAATTGTCACTGCCTTCCATCCTTTTCACGTTGTGTCTGGAAGTGCTTCCTAGAAATGTGTGTGTGTGCGTGTGTGTGTGCGCGTGTGCACGCACACATGTGTGCACATGCGCATACATATGTATGTGTATACAAAGGGCGGGCAAGGAGAAATAAATGGTTTTGAAATGACTGAATAGGATATAATTTATTGAGGCATTAAACAGGGTATCAACAGCTTTTCTTAGTTTTCTTTACAGTTGCTGCACATCTGGATAAACATAAAATTAAATACATAAATAAATAATCAGTCTAGTCAGCAATTGCACCACTGAAAAAAAGTAACACCTGTTAAGGCTGAATACAGGGGCAATATAGTTAAAGAAGCACTAAGTCAGGACAAGCCCAACAATTAAATCATAGACTCAAATCCATCCTGCAATGGGAAGAACTATCCTCTTAGCTCCTGCCTATTATTTCCAACTTGGTAAATCTCTTTCCCTACCAGCTTGATCTCTCTGCCTTCTTCTGAAGGCAGCACCTCAATTTTACCTTGGAGGACTACCACTCCTCCAAGGAGTGAAGCCTTTGGTGAAGAAAGCATCTTCCTCCATCTTCAGCTAAAAACACTCGGACTCTGTCTTTCAGAGAAATTTAGTCCTAAGCAGGAGAGTGTCCCAGAGAGCTCCTCACCCTTTCTGCCATGTGAGCACACAGCAAGATGGCTGTCCACCAACCAAGAAACTGACACTCCCCAGACACCAAATCTGCCAATCTTGCACTCCCAGACTCGAGAACTGTGAGGAATGAATAGTTGTTCTTTTTTTTTTTTTAATGTTTTATTTATTTCTAGGAGAGAGAGAGACAGCGTGAGCAGGGGAGGGTCAGAGAGAGAGGGAGTCACAGACTGAAACAGGCTCCAGGCTCTGAGCTGGCAGTCAGCACAGAGCCCGACGCGGGGCTTGAACCCACGAACCGCGAGATCATGACCTAAGCGAAAGTCGGACGCTTAACCGACTAAGCCACCCAGGCGCCCCGAATAGTTGTTCTTTAAACCATGCAGTCTATGGTATTTTTGCTACAGCAGACTGAAATGATAATAACAGTTCTTAGTCTAATATTATACTTCCTTACCAAAAACACTTGGGTTTTTATCCACATTAAAACAAACAAAAATAATAATAATAGAAAACACCACTTGTCTAGAGATTCATGGTTAGTGAGAACTTGGTCAACCATCTTGGACTGAGGAGTTGCTACAACAGTTTTTAACCCATACTCACTCATTTGAAGGAAAGGCAAGATTGAGTGTTCCTGAGGCTTGTCTTAGCATCCTAGACAGATGTCCCTCTGTGCCTCTCTGGCACAGGCACATTTCTTTATTTCTTTCACATTGTTGACTACCAGCAGCTCCCTTTCAGTTGGCCAAAGAGCACTGTGAGGCAACCTTCCACCAACCCCCTGCGAGCAGCCCAGGACACTGTGAACAACCAGAGCAGCCTCTTTCAAACAACAAAAGGAGCTCTGGACAATAATTTTTTTAATCATTCATTCCAGAACCCTTTGAAGCCATAAAAGTTACTATTATTCCCTTCAGATTTTAAAGGGGTTACACATTTTTCCCAAACTTTTAATAAAACTGAACCAAGCCAAAGATTTGTTGTTTTGTTTTTAAAGAGAGTTACATAATAGTTTTCTCACATTTTCCAAGATTGCTGCCTTTGGTAACTAGTTCTGATATTTAATAATTCTCTGTTTGGTTCTTTCTTTAATATGAAGGACAGTGTAGGCCAGTATTTAACTAGCCTTGTAAACTACAACCACCTCCAAACCCTACTGAGTGAGAATCAAGATTCCACACCAATGTACTTTTATCCTGACAGGTATAATGCTACCCCCTTTTAGTGGGTATTCAGAATTGTCCCCTAATGCAAATAACCATTCTTATACCAATATGGAATTTAGCAGTCAAATTCCATTTTAGATACCTTCTATGTACCTGCCATTATTTTAGCCACTCTCATGCATAGGAGATAGATAGTATAGAGAGTAATGTTTGCTTATAACACTGTAGTGATCCCACCAAATTTCAAGCCTGGTATCTATTTTCCTGTGAAGACACATCTTTTTCTTTCTCTGAGCTCCAAAACTCCTTGGATCGAAAGCTTTTACAGACTGCATTGTCTTCCCATTCTTTGTAAAAGAAACAACCAGAACAGAAATGGCAAAGGCAAAATAATAGTAATAATAATCGTCAATAATGAACCATGAAAGAAAGAAACCACAGTGCAGAAGAGCTGACTCGAACCCACCTGCTGTCCATAGATATCAAGAAATATTGACCCAAGTATTTATTCTAAGACTCACATTTACCTATATGATCATTTATTTCATCATCACTTTTAACTGACTTCACTTTTCCCCCACTTTTTGGATACAGAAAACCCTGTAGAGTCTCTAAGATGGGTAGAAGTCACAAAGAGGATAGGAAGTCCACAGTCTTGTTACCCAAAGTGGGTCCAGGACCAGCAGCATTGGCATCACCTGAGACCTATTAGAAATGCAGAATCTCTGGGTGCCTGAGTGGCTCAGTTGGTTAAGCATCTGACTCCTGCTTTCAGCTCAGATCCTGATCTCACAGTTCATGGGTTCAAGCCCCACATTGGGCTCCATGGTGACAGTGAGGAGCCTGCTTGGGATTCTTTCTCAGGATTCTCTCTTTCCTTCTCTCTCTGCACCCCCTCTGTGCTATAAATAAATAAATAAATAAATAAACAAACAAACAAACTTAAAAGAAAAGAGAAATGCAGAATCTTAGGCTCTCCCTCACACCTACTAAATCAGAATCTGCATTCCAACAACCTCCAGGTAAATTCCTCCACACATTAAAAGCTTGAAAAGCTCTGGATTATAGTTTTTGATAATTTGAAAGAGTTTTCAAAGCTACCTGGAGTTCCTGGTTGTAATTTCTAGACTATGAGAGAATTTATAATGCATGTGCACGTCTTCCTTGCAGTATAGCATGAAACCCTTCTGATTTGTGACTGAAATAAGAAGACATCTTATAAGATCTGTCTCCACTGATATGAATTGCCCTACAGTGAAATTTTTCAACCGTATATGCGTACACTGAAAGAAAAGAATTTATGTGCATATCAAATTTAAAATAGTTACATTTATTTTAATAACACTTAACATGAACATGAATTATGCAACCACATTAAGGAAAGAATAAGAAAAATAAAACCAGTTCCTGTAAAATAGCTTTGTCCCCCAAATGTGCCCAAAATAAAATCTTGGACCAGCATGACTTTTCTTTGTCTCTTTTCCAAAATATTCCATTAAATAGATTTAACTTTGTCTTACAGGCAAACTGCCCTTGGCAAAGAATTATTTTGTGATATACTTAAATCCATATGGCTTATTCCATTATAAAATGACCATGAACAATGAAAGAAAAGAGCACAGATTTCTTCTAAAGAATTTATTAAAAGTGCCAAAATAGACTAAAATGAAGCTTTTGCAAGGGTTAAACTTACATTCTATGTCATCCAAAAATCTAATGAAATTTGGGCCTTCTGGGAAGGATGGAGAAAATTTTATAGAAAATGAAGACTCTAAGGAAAGCAATCTCCACAGGTAGTTCAAGATGAATGAGAACCTCTGTATAGCATTCAGGATTTAGGTTAAAAATAAGGAAAAGTTTCCTGACAATTAAGATTATGAACAGCATAAATTATCATTATATGGAAAGTCAAGAAAATACACTTTTAACAACGCTTGCTACCTTGAAATCATAGAATTGGTATATTCTATTGAGGCTCTTGTTTTAACAATAATAATTTGTGTTGTTGCTGTTACTATTATTATTATTAATCATCATCATTATTATTACATCAGTGCCAAGTGAGCACTAACAATGCACCACGTACTGTGTTTTGTATTTTACATGCATTGTAGGTGCTACTTTTTTTTTGCCTTTATAAAATATTTTTCTTACTGACAAATAATTGACATATAACATGTAGCAGTTTCAGGCATACAACTGTAGATGCTATTATTACACTCATTTTACAGCTGAAAATAATTGAATGTCCCCAGTTAAATGACTTATCCAAGGTCACAAAGGTGGTGTATGGTAGAATTAGGATTCCTATGCAGGCAGCTTCCCTCCAGGGTCAGCACCCTGAATCACTCATACTACCCTCGCTTCTGATACCCATACATCATGAGAAGCCAGACTCGGACCCCAAAGTTGGGTTCACTTCGTTTGTTGAGACAAATGGACTGAAAGGGAAACTGTTGTCAATACTGGGAAAGGCATTAAGCAGTATTAACATAACATCTAGTTAACCAGGTGGCTAAAATATCACCTTTATGCCTTGTCTATTCAGTGTGTCATTAGTCACCAGGCATAGCCCACCAAACTGAGAGCTGATTTAGGCTTCCTCTGGATTTCCATATGCCATCCACATGGCCCTCCTTGTATCAACACCCAGAAACCAGGCAGATCTGGAGACATTCTGACCTTCACTTCGCACTGCATGAGCCAACCATGACGTGTCAACACGTACAGGCACAACTACAACAAACACATTCTCTCTCTTAATTACACACAAACCAAATCACAAAAATTTTCTTCGGAAGGTATCTTCAAAGAGCCTGGAACTGAATCGATACTATCATAATATAAGTACAGTTAATGTAATGTTTCTAGTATCTACCTAGATCAAATAAGATTACATGTGGAAGGCCCAGCCATTGTGCAGTACATCAGAGGTACTCAGCAAATGTCAGTTCTTTCCTTTGCCCCTTCCTTAATCACATGGTTCTCGCATATTTTATGTTACTTCTGAATTGGAGAGTGGAAAGGCATGGTCACTTTAGAAAAAGCCAGGTGATATCCCATTGTGAAGGAAACAGATTGGCATTAGGAGTGACAGGGCAGGAATGGAGATATTTATAAGGTGTCTCCACTTTATAAAAGGGAGCTTAATTCCACAAAAGAAAAGGAAGGTGAGTGTACATCCACACTTAACACAAGATAGCAGAAAAGATAGAGACCTATCAAAAAATTTGACACCTGTTATAAAACCACCTTGTGCAGGAAGCACTGAATGCCTGAACTTTACTGAACTATTACCAAACTGATCAAAAGGCATAAAAATATCAAAATGACCAAAGAGCAGAAAATGACCCAAGTGTTCACAGGAAGGTCCAAATAAGCTGATTAAAGAGGGTTCAGATAACATTTCACTTCTGTCCTAAGCTACATGATTTGTCCTTAGAGGTTTCAAAATCAATTCCTTGGTTACTGGGGAAATTACTAATTTATACATGAATTTTTATTTATTATTTTCCTTTTTTATAGTTTATTGTCAAGTTGGTTTCCATATAACACCCAGTGCTCATCCCAACAAGTGCCCTCCTCCATGGCCATCACCCCCTTCCCCTTCTCCCCCACCCCACTCAGCCCTCAGTTTGTTCTCAGCATTCAAGAGTCTCTCATAGTTTGCCTCCCTCCCTCTTCCCAACTATTTTTCCCCTTCTTCTTCTGCTTCATCCTCTGTTAGGTTCCTCCTAATCCACCTATATGTGCAAACATATGGTATCTGTCCTTCTCTGCCTGACTTATTTTGCTCAGCATAACACCCTCTAGTCCATCCATGTTGCTATAAATGGCCAGATTTCATTCTTTCTCATTGCCATATGCGTGAATTTTTAAATTATATTTTATTTTATAAAAGTCTTCCAGTAATAAGTGAGATGTCCTGTTTTTCTCAGTGACCCATACTAGAAGCAACTCTAATGTCTCTGCTTCTATGCTCTAGTAAATCAGAAGTCAATCAATCTTAAAAAAATGAGAAGTTCTCTCTAGCAAGGTGTTTTTCACATTTTTAAAACTCATATCCTCTTTTGATATGTGCCAAAATCTCATGCCTTCTTTTAACATTCTTTAAAATTCAGAACAAAATGAATATTGTTATTCTCATTGAATCAAAGCAGCGGAACAAAATGATATTTTGTTTTCAACCCACATGGTCCCCTGCCTCCACTATGATGCTAGAGGTGGCAGTGAAGGGGAACAATGGGTCCCCACTCACTTCTGCTTGAAGATTCACTGTTCTCATCCTCATCCTCAAACACTCTTGGCTCTTACATAAGAAAAATATTCTCATTGACCAAATCTCAAACTTCCAATCTGGCTCACTTTAACTGAATACTCATGGTCTTCAAAGAAGCCTAATTAAAGTACAAAGAGAGATATGTAAACTCTTAATAACTAAATTTTAGCAATTGCACATGAAACTTTTGCAAAGTATCTGTTAACATTCTAGCTCTTGTGAAGCTCTTCTAACATCACCCATATTTTACATGTTGCTAGAACATTTTTTTGCTGTTTCAAGTTTTTGTTTAAATTTTTGTTAGTTAACATACAGGGTAATATTGGTTTCAGGAGTAGAATTTAGTGATTCATCACTTACATACAGCACCCAGTGCTCATCACAAGTGTCCTCCTTAATGCCCATCACCCATTTAGCCATCCGCCCCCCCCCCAATCAACCCAATTTGGTCCTTATAGTTAAGAGTCACTTATGGTGTGTCTCTCTTTTTTTCCCCTTCCCCTATGTTTATGCTTGGTTTTTTAAATTCCACATATGAGTGAAATCATATGGTATTTTTCTTTCTCGGATTGACATTTCACTTAGCATAAGACACTCTAGCTCCATCCACATCACTGCAGATGGCAAGATTTCATTCCTTGTGAATGATAAAGTGCCACCTCTTTTTTATTCATTCATCAATTGATGGCCATTTGGGCTCTCTTATAGTTTGGCTATTGCTGATAGTGCTACTATAAACACTAGGGTGCATGTGCCCCTTCGAACAAGTATTTTTGTATCCTTTAGGTATATACCTAACAGTGCAATTGCTGGGTCATAGGGCAGGTCTATTTTTCATTTTTTGAGGAACCCCCATACTATTTTCCAGACTACCTGCACCAGTTTGCATTCCCACCAACCATGTAAGAATGTTCCCCTTTCTCCACATCCTTGCCAACACCTGTTGTTTCTTGTGTTATTAATTTTAGCCATTCTGACAGGTGTGAGGTGGTATTTCATTGTGGTTTTGATTTGCATTTCCCTAATGAGGAGTGATGTTGTGTTGCTGGAACATTTTATACGTAGTCATTTTCTGTCATTATCTGGATTTAGGCTTTTCTGGGTTCACACTTAACACATTAATGCCTCTTCTTGAACTACCATCATTTATTTACTTGGAATGAGAAGACACTATGGAACTGTGGAAAGTTTCAAAGGCCTGTGACAGATACACCAATGTTCAAATCCTGAATCTGCTGCTGACTGTCCAGGTGATCTTTGGCATGTTCCTTAACCTCTCCAGGCCTCAATTTTCAAATCAGCAAAATGAGTTTAGTAATTTCCATCCCTCAGGACTATTGTGAGAATTAAAAAAATATATATTTAAAGCCCCCCCTGCATAATAGCTGACACACAGCAGGTACTTAGTATAAATTTTTACTATCTATCAAGCTTATGGAGGAAAAATGATTAGACTTATGATTTTTAGTACTAAATGATACTGAATATTCCTTTAAGAGAAGCAAAAGAGTTTGAGTTTTTAAAATGAAAAGTACAGTGTGTCTAGATTTTATGAAATTTGATCTTTACTATCATAATAGTGATCATTTTGAATGATATTGAAATAGTGTTACCTAGGCAATACCCAAAAGCGAATTCCCCAAGACAGAGTGAAAAGAGATGCAAAAAGTACTTCAATAATTACCAATTTGTTTCCAAATGCTAGTTTTCTTGTCAGATCATATAAATTAACCACAGTATGCCTGTCACCAGTATATCAAATCTTTCTATTTTCCAATATATCAACTAAAGTTAATTTAAAACAGTTATCTATGATTATCAAGATACCACCAGCTTCAGAAACTCTGATCTTTTCCATTTTAGGCCCTCCACTAACATGGCGTGGTCTCTCGTTGGCATGGGGGGAACCTACATCTTCTAGCGTGGGTCCTTCCCTTCTTACCCTCCCCCGCAGGCAGTCATGCTCTGCTCAAGACCAAGGCAGGAAATACCCATTGAAAAATCAGGGCTCTGCAATTCCTTCGTACCATACCATAAAGTACTAGAAACCCAAAGAGTTACAGAGTAGAATCTAACTGGTTTCAGCAGTAAGATAATTCTAAGTGACATTTTAAAAAATATTTTTATTTATTTCTAGGAGAATTTCTAGGACAGAGAGAGAGAGAGAGAGAGAGAGACAGCGTGAGCAGGGGAGGGTCAGAGAGAGAGGGAGACACAGACTCTGAAATAGGCTCCAGGCTCTGAGCTGGCAGTCAGCACAGAGCCCGACACGGGGCTCAAACTGCCCACAACTGCAAGATCACGACCTAAGCGAAAGTCGGACGCTTAACCGACGAAGCCACCCAGGCGCCCCCTAAGTGACAATTTCTTATCAACCCAGATAAACTCTTATTAAGCCCATGTTCACATATTGTCAAAATGTCCAGAAGGAAGATGACAAAGTCAATCATCTTAATATTTTACTATTTAAGAAATTAACCATTGTATGGCAAAAAAAAATCACTCTGTTCCATGCTGACAGAGAGTATCATATGGGTAATGAGAAAGAACGCAAGCATTTGATGAAAACACAATGGTGAAATAAATATCTGCAGTTTCTCTTAGAATTTAGAGTTTCGTATATGTGAAATTTCCTGGCATAGTACCTACCCAACACAGCTACCTAACAGAGAATGCTGAATACCAGCCCAAATTTATCTTGAACCTGCTATTCTATGTCTGATGTATTAATTTATTTTATTAATCTTATAGGTATCCAAAAGTTTCCTTAATATTTTGGCAAGAACCTCTCCATATTCTTGTTCTCTGAAAGGAACTCTCAGAATAGGAATGCAATGATGTTTTCACATTTTAGTATAAACCAGTAGCAGATATGCAATTTCTTATGAATGTTCATGGAACCAAAAAGGTACTTTGAACTCGATCTCAGCTCAAGGATGCATCCAAAATAAAAATCTAAATATAAAAAGTACTAAAAAAATAATGGTAGTTTTTACGGTAGGTCTGGAGTTAGTAGCAGGGGAGAATTGCATTGCATAATATGCAGCCAGACCTACTTCCTTGAAAATATTAACATTTCCCAAAGTTACTCATAAAGGCAGCCCTTCTTTCTCTTTATCAGACCTCCCACACTACTCCTCAAGCTTAACCCCGTGCTTCTCTTCACCCCTTTACCTCTCTCTCCCCTCTTTTATACTGTTCAGAAGAGAACAAAAAGGAAAAATTGCAAATCTGTCCTCAGCTTGTCCTTGTCTAAAATCTTAGGGGATAGATATATTCTGAACTCAGAACTTTTCTGATTCTAAGGTTGATATAATGCATATACTGCATATTATATTCAGGGAATAGAGAAGTACCCTAAAATCAAACCCATTCATATTTTGGCAGTGAAATATGTGAATATTCATATTAGGTGAGATAGATATATCTCATACATAAGATTATGCAAGATCAGGGTGGGTTTTGGACCAATCAGATTTGCCAGAAAGGAACAGAACTTTTTGTTTTCAGAAACAAATCTAGGGGCACCTGGGTGGCTCAGTCGGTTAAGCGTCCGACTTTCGCTTAGGTCATGATCTCGCGGTTCGTGGGTTCGAGCCCCGCGTCGGGCTCTGTGCTGACAGCCAGCTCAGAGCCTGGAGCCTGCTTCTGATTCTGTGTCTTCCTCTCTCTCTCTGACCCTCCTCTACTCACGCTGCCTGTCTCTCTCTCAGAAATAAATAAAACATTAAAAAATAAAAAAGAATGATGGAATTGGGGCGCCTGGGTGGCTCAGTCGGTTAAGTGTCCAACTTCGGCTCAGGTCATGATCTCACGGTTCGTGGGTTCGAGCCCCGCGTCGGGCTCTGTGCTGACAGCTAGCTCAGAGCCTGGAGCCTGCTTCTGATTCTGTGTCTTCCTCTCTCTCTCTGACCCTCCTCTACTCACGCTGCCTGTCTCTCTCTCAGAAATAAATAAAACATTAAAAAATAAAAAAGAATGATGGAATTGTGTTGGCAAAGGATGGGTGATTTACTGAGCACTCACTATGTGCTGGGCACTATTCTAGGATCTTTACCCACTGAACAAAGCAGATGAAAGTCTTGCTGTCATGGAGCTTGCCTACATTCTGGGAAAAGTGGGTGTAGGGTCAGATAATAGACAAACAAGCAAATGAAATATAATCTGAGATTCCGTAGTTAAAAATGCAATGGAAAAAATAATACTAAAACAGAGAAAAGGCTTAACGAGTGACAGAGGGTTGGGGGATGGTCAAGGAAGCCTTTCTGGGGAGGCAGCACTTGAATGGAGATGAAAGGCAAGATGGTGTGAAGCCTTAAAACTTTCTGCAAGAGTATTCCAGGCTGAGGAGACAGCAAAGTTGAGGGTAAGGCGGAGAGAGGTAAGATGCTGTTTGAGGAAGCCAGTGTGGTAGAGTGCCCTGATGGCCTGAGACAAGGGAATTGAGGTCAGAAGAAAAACATAAGATGCAGGCATGGTTCTTAAAATTCAAGAAAGATGGGATGGGACAGTGACCATCGTTGACTGCCGATGACAGGAGGCAGATAGCCAGACAATGATGATGAATAAGAGTTACAAGTCAGGCAGGGAAGAGAATGAGGTCAGCAAGGGACCGCCATGCTGCCAAAAGGCTGTGCCAAGACTCTAAACAAGCACAGTGAGGCAATGCAGAAGGCAGGAGAGCAGGCAGTAGAGGGCAGAGCCCCTGTTTTGAGAACAGTGGGACAGAGTGAACAGACACACTCATGGAGCTGTCAATCAAGGTGAAGCCCTGGCTAGAGGACAAGGAAGAATCCATTGCCCAAAGGTGAGGTCTCAAACAAAACAGGTCTGGCAGCCTGGGGGAAATTAATACTGACTAAGCTGAATACTTACTATCCTCCTGAACAGAGCTGGGATCCGTCTCCCAGCTGGAGAAGGGCCCATGCAGGTGGGAAGTGGGATCATTACAAACATCCTCTCCTACTTCTGAACTCATGGGTCAAGTTTCTTAATATTTTATTCTTCCACATACTAAAGAGTCCTAAAACAGTCTTAGAGCCCTAAAAAGATCAGAAAAAAGTGCTCTGCATCCACTTATGAATAATGGTACTTGGTAACAAGGGAAGGAAACAGCTATGGTAGTAATACAGGAAGAAGGATAGATCTTTGGAAAGAGAATGCTGGTCCATAAGAGATGGAAGTAGGAGAAAAAACTTGCCATACCAGAGGAATAATGATGTCCTATGGCCATTGTTAGTAATTCTAGTAAGAAAGTGACCATGACAAGGATCACTAACTTCCATTTATTGAATTATCACTATTTGCAAGGCACAGTACTATGCACTTCACGTATGCCTTCCAAACCTCACAGCCATGGAGGTATTAGAAGGCTGGATAGGTGGTGTTATTCTTGTGTTTTTACTGGCTGCTGGCACTGTGAGCATAGATACAATTAAGAAGCAAGACCCAAGAATCACAAAGATGATTAAAATGCCCACTTTAATCCTGAAAAACAGAACTAGAAAACTTGACTTGAATTTGCTGTCAAGTGAGCTTCTTAATTTATCTCCTCCAAAAGAGAGATAAACGATCTCCTCTATAAGCATAAGACCTATTTTTTGTAAACTTGGTCCAAAGAAGAAAAAGAAAAGTTGGATACCTGCATTCTGCACGAAGGGAAAAGACAAAGGTCAAACTATATACTCAATAAATGATTACTTGTCCCAATGGGACAGAGAGAAAGGGAGAGGATAAAAGAGTTTCTCCCTTTTATCCTCGGAAGGGAAAATTACCTTCCTTGTATGGAAAAGTGAGGAAGAATAATAATTTTGGTCTTATTACCCACACTTTACAGATTAGCCAATAAGAGTTCTAAAGTGAATGCAACTAGTCCAGGTCATAAAGCTAGGAGGAAAAAAGAATGCAGCATTCGAATTCAGATCAGTTTGACTCAGAAGCCCAAACTTTTTATATTATGTCATTTAAGAAATTAACTTATAAAAATAATCCTAAAATTTGTATGGAACCACAAAAGACCCCGAATAGCAAAAGTAATCCTGAGAAAGAACAACAAAAGAAAGAAAACAAAGATATCACATGTCCCAACTTCAAACTATATTACAAAGCTCTAGTAATCAAAATAGTATGGTATTGGCATTAAAAAATAGATACAGATCAATGGAACTGAATCAAAAGCCCTGAAATAAATCCGTGCATGTATGGTCAACCAATATTTGACAAGAGAGCCAAGAATAGTCAATAGGGAAAAGGGTTTCTTCCATAATGGTGCGGGGAAAAGTGGATATTCACATGCAAAATAATGAAACTAGACCCCTATCTTATACCACTCACAAAGAAAAACTAGAAATGTACTAAAGACTTAAATGAAAGACTGAAGCCATAAAACTCCCCCCAAAAATAAGAAAAAAAGCTTCTTGTCATTAATCTTGGCAATGATTTTTGGGTATGACACCTACAGCACAAGCAACAAAATCAAAAATAAATACATTGGACTGTATTGAAGTAAATAGCTTCTGCAAAGCAAAAGAAACAATCAACGAAATGGACAGGCAACCTAAAGAATGGAAGAAAATATTTGCAAAGCACACATCTTGGTAAGGGGCTAATATCTAAACTATATAAGGAACTCATACAACTGAATGGCAAAAACAAAATGGATAATCCAATTTAAAAATAAGCAGCGGATATGAATAGACATTTTTCCAAAGAAGATATATATGCAGATGGCCAACAGGTACATGAAAACGTGCTCAATATCACTAACCATTAAGGAAATGCAAGTCAAAACCATAATGAGGTATCACCTCACACCTCTTAGAATGGCTATCACCATCACCAAAAAGATAAAAGATATTAAGTGTTAGCAAGGATATGGACAAAAGGGAACCCTTGTACATTGTTGATGGAATGTAAGTTGTTACAGCCAATGTGGAAAATTGTATGGAGATTTCTCAAAAAATTAAAAAATTTAAAAAATTAAAAATGCAACTATCATGATGCAGCGATTTCACTTCTGGGTATACATACAAAGGAAATGAATTGACTATCCCAGTGAAATATCTGCATCCTCATGTTCACTACAGTTTTACTTACAGTAGCCAAGGCATGGAAACAACCTAAGTGTCTATCAAGAGATGAATGGATAAAGAAAATGTAATGTATAGATGTAGTGAAATATCATTCAGCCATAAAAATGAAGGAAACCCTGCCATTTTTAACAATATGAATGGACTTTGAGGACATTACTCCAAGTGAATTAAGTCAAAGATAAATACTCTATTATCTCACTTGTATATGGAATCTAAAAAATGGGGTGCCTTGGTGGCTCAGTCGGTCAAGTGTCTGATTTGTGATTTCGGCTCAGGTCATGATCTCATGGTTCATGAGATCCCACCATCAGGCTCTATGCTGATGGTGTGGAGCCTGCTTAGAATTCTCTCTCTCTCCCTCTTTCTCCATTTCTCCTGTTTGCACTTGTGCTCTCTCTCTCTCTCTCTCTTTCTCAAAATAAATAATAGTTAAATAATAAATTAAAATTTTTTTAATTTAATTTAAAAAATTGAACTCATGGAAAAAGAGAACAGATTGGTGGTTGTCAGAGATAGGGGATGAAGAGTGAGAGATTTGAATAGAAATGATAAAAAGGTATAAGCTTACAGTCATAATAAAAATAAATTCTGGGGAATGCAATGTATGCAGGGCGACATAGTTAACAATACTGTATTATGTGTTTGAAAGTTGCTAAAAGAATAAATTTTAAAGTTCTCATCACAACACAAAATTCCTATAACTATATGAAGTTAAGGACGTTAACTAAACTTGTGAGACTCATTTCACAATATACACGTATATCAGATCATGTTGTACATCTTAAACTTATACATACAATATTATATGGCAATTATACCTCAATAAAACTGTAAAAAAGCAAAATTTTAAAGGATATTAATTTATATTTTTAATTTTTACAAATGCAATAAAGGATCACTATACAGAATACATACAAATTAAGAAAAAGAAAATTATGTACACCCATAATCACCCATAGCTTCTGTAAATATTTTGGTTTAGAGCTTTCCAGCCTTTAAATGAGATGTCCTGCCTGTGATCAAGCATGAATCAGGTTATTACTGGGAAATACCTGAGGGAGTTGGAGGATAACAATTGTCAGGGAGACAGGGCTCGGGGCTCAGAGAATAAAGTGAGTCAGTAGTTCCTGCAGACTCCCGAGACACACCAGTCTTCAACATCTGTCTACCAGAAATCAGCTCTCATGTCAGCAGCCAGAATCCAATTCCCTCTCGTGTTTGCTTCACCTGTGTATCTGACTGAGGTCCCTCCTGTCCTCTGGCACATGAAGTCGGAAAGCTGCCTCATCCATCATAGTCCTTTTAGTTTCCAAGGCCTCATACCTGTGCTCTTGCTTGTTGGCCATATCTCCTCAGCTCCCCAGATGACTGCTTGCTGGCAAGTGCCTAGTTTTGGACTACTTCCTAATTTGGACATCTGGAATCAGAGGCTCCCCTTGTCTTAAATGTTTACCTGGCTTCCAGCTCAGCGCTTGCTTTAATCCTCATTCCTTTGTTGCTTCCATGGATAATTCTAATACCTGGCATTCAGAACTAGGACATTCCCATTCCAACCTGCTATTTCTCAAAACCAGGTTTTCCCCAGAGTCTAACCTATCCCAGCAGGTACCATCTATCCAGACTTTTATCCAAATCGGATTTTATATTCCCAGTGCCCATTCAATATCCACAACCAATAGCTATGAATGTTCCCAGACAGACGCCAGTCTTTTCCATTTTTACCAACAGCCTGATTAGAAACAAAGGATTAAAGACCTTTCCAAACTCATATCACTTATACAATAATTTGTTCTTATTGGGAAGTGGCTTCAGTTGCCTATCACCAAAAGGTAAAGTCAGACCACTGCTGCTCACTGCACCTTGGTATCTAAGTTGCCAAAGGAAAACACAGGACAGTCAGGCACCAGAGAGAACAACATTTCACTCACATAAAGAAGAGACAGAGCAAGTTCAGCCTCTCTGGTCCCTCATGGTCATGGTTACTCCTGACAGCTGCAAAGCCATTGACCTGCACGCAGCCATCTCGTGCCATAGAATGAAGGACCATGTCCCCTCCCATCATGGAAAAGATATAGCCAGATGACACACAAGCTAAGCAGAACAAATGAGCATATAATGAGTCTGAAACAGCATGAGATGTGCCCACACCAGGTGACCAGTTCGATACAGGCTGTGAGGACTCTTTATCTCTTGGTAAGTCAAGTTCTAGGCCCGTAGCCCAATCGCTGCAGTTGAGGGCAATTCTAAAGACTACACACAAAAAGTGCCTTTCTCAGCAGTTCTGCTTTTAGAACTACTCTACTTAGAAATAGTGTGGTTTGTATTATATCTATAAATGTGTTAGCATTCCCCTTCAAATCACAACATAAACATGTCTCATTAAGTGTAATATTTTTATAAGATATGGATTTAAAGAATGATTTCTTCTGAATTCATTTTTAGCACCAACTCCTTATGCTATAGGTTCTCTTAATGTTACCTGAGGCCATATCTTCCCCTCTTTCTGAAAATAAACCACCAGCTTGGCATGAGACCATAATTCAAGTGCTTTAGACTGTCATTTACAAGACAATAAACATTAAATGGAATAAATCTTAGTGAACAAATTAGAATGATCAGGATTAAAATGATTAGAGTCAAATCAATTAAATTAGAATTACTGATTTAGAAAATTAGCTGTAAAAAAAAATGTTTGCATCAGTGCCTTCATTTCGAACTTGACTAAAATGTCTACACATTTTCTAAAAAGAATTTAAAGAACCTGTCCTTAAGCCCACACCATGACTACATTCAGTGTGATTGCCATGGCAATGAAGAACTCTTTGGTTGGGCATTTCTAGCTAGAAGCAGATAGGTAGCCAATGCATATAGATTGTCTTCCTCTTTCTGAGACATGTTTTCATCCTGACAGCAAGGAGGAATAGACCACAGGGTTTCAATACAAGCGGAGGAGGGGACGAGTCTTGAATTCCCTCACTGTCTAAATGTTCAGATTCATGTGGCTTTGGGATGTGTACCAAAGATTTTAAGAAACTTGGAAAAGATCATCAAACCACTAGAATGTACTTTATCTTAAATTCACTTTTGAAATCACTTCTTGTAACTTCACAAAACAAGAACATCTTCAAACCTGCTAGATGCAAGCACATATAATTAGGTAAGTACCACATTTGTTCAGACTGTAGCAGAGTAAATGAATAATGTGATTTTACTGAGTTAGCACATTGCTTATTAAAGCCTTGGTCCCTGAAACATCACCAGCAGTGCACCCATCTCCAGCATCAAAGTGTTAGCAAGGGGCCAAAAACACAAGTTTCTGAAACCAGTGAAGAATCAAAGATCTTGGAAATCTAGCAGGAGATTCATTTGTCCTCAGGCACTACTGAATCAAGATGAAGAAGGACCTCAAGAAACACATTTATCACTACTGCAGCATTCTTTTTAAGCCAAACCCACCCTGACTCAAGAGATAGGCAAAGTGGATCTCTAGAAAATCATGTGGTCTTCCAGGCCAGGAAAGTGGCCCCTTGTCCCATTATCCAACACCAAAATACCATATTCATCCACATAGTGGGGACTGATACACAAAAGAGGCTCTTTGTGGCACACACAAAAAAGAGAGAGAGAGAGAGAGAGAGAGAGAGAGATTGAGAGGGGGAGAGAGAGAGAGATTCACTTTTCTTTTTCCCACTTCAAATGTGTGGGATTTTATAGCACAGTGCTAGACCAGCTCAATACCTGATTGAAATAACCCAAGAGGAGGATACAGAGGAAAGGCTGAATTCAGAATGCTCTGTGAGAGTACATCTGTTTTATATGAGACACACAATCTGTCTCATTCCAACCTGCATTTCTGGGTCACTTGAGACATTTAAACTGCACTTATAATTAACAGCTATTTTTAAACAGTGAAAAAATAGAGCACTGGTAAGGTACAAAAGCATTAAAATTGCCCCAGTTTCGCTTTTCAATAGGACACACCACTGCAATATGCTTCAAGATCAAAGAGAGCTCAGAAAAAGAGAGAGCGAGAAAGAGAGAAAGAGAGAGACAGCCCGATCAGTGGGGATAAATTGTTCCCATTATGATGGTGTAAGAATAGGGTTCTTTCAATTGAAACAATTTAATAACCACATTCATTACATTGGTGTCCACTTGGTTTTATCTGAGCAGTTTTTGCATAACTGGGGAGCAAGTTCAATTGAGCTTATTCTCTAGAAATTAAGATGTGCAGGGTTTGACATTCAGAAATTAAGCACTAATAGTCGACCAAGCAGTTGTCTTGAGATTCCCTCTGGATGTAGTGAGATCTGCCTACCACTAATTATGTCAAATACAAATACATTCTGTACAAGACCTGCCCCAAATTTTCATCAGCTCATTTTAAAGCAGTTAAGGTTATATTAGGGTGATGATGGGATAGCAGAGTCTTTTCTTTGGAATATGTTTACAGAATCACTTTGCAGAGCATCAGTTGCATAGTGTAACTATAGAATTGCCATCTATAAACTTGGTTTTCCCTCAGCTATCAACAGAAGAAATCTTTCAGAGCACTTTTCTAATATTCTGTGAGATCAAGGCAACCAAACAGAATCATGACAAACACTATAAGTGCTGATTTGATGAACAAGGGGATCATTGACTTAGGAGGGAAAAAATGACTAATTTTCCAGGGTTCACTTCAACTGTGGATAGCTATATACTAGAAAAAGTGTTGCATTTTTGCCAACTAGCTTTCCTAAGAATAGTTACATTTGCCATTTCTCAACTGCACTATGGGGCATCATGTGTCATTTCAAGTACAGTTTATCCTAAAGAGCTATTTAAAAAGATATTAGAAATGGAACAGTGGAAATGCATAGAGAGGAAAACCCAAGGTTTACATATCTTGTATGAGGAATCTATACTCCATTCCTGTCTGCTACCCTCACTAGGAGCTAAATCGTAGACAGGAACATTTAAAAGACATTTTGCAGTGCACATTCAATCCTTTTTTGTTTTCTTACTGCTGCCAAACAAGGCAGAGAAGAGAATTGTTGAAACATACATTGGGTGGCAACTTCATAATAGCAGCACTTCTTCTTTCCTTCTTTTTTCCAGAAGACAAAGTGTAAAAACTAAGAAGTTACCCTTACCTCCACAAAAGCTTTTAAATAATGGCTTTTCCAGGAGCAACTGCACTTCTCTCACTAGACCCTTTCCCC
This sequence comes from Hyaena hyaena, assembly GCF_003009895.1. Lineage (NCBI taxonomy): Eukaryota > Metazoa > Chordata > Mammalia > Carnivora > Hyaenidae > Hyaena > Hyaena hyaena. Next base: position 1,279,697 of record NW_024081151.1, read on the forward strand.
AGATGGGATGTGCAATATAAAACCACCAGAGATTGGCTTATTGAGGAAAGGAGATAGACTTGTACAAATCGCTGGAAAGATAAATAAGCTATAGAGATCAATAAATAAAAGCCAGGCGGAAAAAAAAAATCAAACTCCAGCATTCCAGACCAATTAAGATGTTATTTACTGCCCATGTGATTGTAACTTCAATGCTCTCCTTCCTTGTTTTCACACCATAGGCATTTGTTTTGCTGAGAGAAAGATATATAACTGATGTGTAAATAGAAAATGATATAGATAGATTTTATGTCCCATAAAACTGTTAATCTGTGCTCCACATTAAATATAAAGTACATTTTTTATTTAGACACTGCACTGGTATAATTAAAATAAAGTATGCTAGCTTTATTTTTTCAGTAAGTCATTTCCAACCATAGAGATCAAATAACAGTGCAACAGCAGCATGAAATGTGGTTATAATAGCCTGAGACCACATTTCCTGAAACTAAAACATGGGAGATAATAGTGTGAAGGTACAAATTAAATGCAAATAAAACAGATTCCCCATTGTTGCTAATCCCTGTATTGGGTTTCAATGGGGGAAATTTCACTGTAAAGTTTAACTTCTTTGTATAGTAATCATTGACATGTTATCAGTTACATATTGAAATCATTGATGGAAACTATCAGTGAAGGATTTAAGACTACCTACCCACCATTTGGGAAGAGAATGAAAGTGGCCTGGAGAAAATTAAATAAAAATATACTGCCCAGACTGTCTCCGGTACACTTTGGTAGTCGGCAAAAATTCACTGACTTGTTTCCTAGTTTATGTACATTCTTGTGGCAACCTACTTTTCATTCGCCAGCAGACGGTCTTTTTGATTTCAGAGGTATGTTAGTATGCCTTCACAAGATCCCACTTTTGAGGGTGACTGCTCTAAAAACATTTCACATTTTAATACAAGGGGACTTACAGAATCTGCTTAGGTTACAAATTCTGGTTTTCCTACGTTATAATAAGCCTTGATGTCATTGAGATGAAGAGTGGCTGGTGTAATGCAGATGTTTTCAGAGTCAGAAACTATGGTTTAAAATGAGCTTAGCAGAATCACTGGTTCTTTCTCTCAACTTATTTTCACATGGACCTTGCCACTATTGTTTAAAATGGTCATTGAGCAATTGGTTTCTTGGGATTTTCTACTGTACTGACCTGATTAGCTGTTTGATGAGATATGGCCTCATTCTAGCACTTCTGGTAAATAATCTCTTTCTAATCTTTTATAAAATGGTATATGTCTTATAATTTTGTAATTGGCAGCTCTCAACTCTCAGGAAACTTTTGGGTATGTTACACTATACTGTTAAACTTTGTAACTACAAACAGCAGTAATAGTGTAAGTGAAGCAAATAAATAAATAACTTTATTCCACACTTCCAAAAACTAGCAGAGACCACCAAAAAGTCACTGCAGTCCCTTGCTCACTTTGAAGACTTCTTTCCAAAAAAATAGCCACATTTACACAAGTTAATCCAAACTTCATCCTTTTTCCTTCTTCTCCAAAATAATGGGCACACAAGATGCTTTGGGGTGCAAAGAAACCATTAGAAGATCCATTTAATTTATATACTAAAAAAATCAATCTTTACTAATAGTATATATACTATTAATAAAGATAATAGGATGGTTTAGAAGGAAATGTACATATTTTGGGCTTTATTATCAAAATTTTAGAACTATTTTCATCCATGATTTTAAAAGTTTGGAGACTCCTAGGCTGGGAACTGCAATTAATGCTCCAAATATTGGTATGAGAAAAAACTCTCAGAGATTTCCTGTGGTAGGCAGATTAATGCCATCAACTCCCTCTCTACATCAAAGATGTTCAAGTCCCATTATCCAGAACCACTAAATATATGTTACTTGACATAAAGAGATCTTGAAGATGTGTTTTAAGATATGGACCTTGAGTTGTGGAGATTATCCTGGATTATCTGGGTGGGCTCAATCTAATCACATGATTCCTCAAAGGTATAAAACATTTTCCAGCTGCAGTCAGAGAAAGAGAAATGTGATGGTAGAAAAGAGTCAGATAGATACCATGGGAGAAGGATTCAACTCACCACTGCTAGTTTTGAAGAAACTGCTAGTTTTGAAAAAACTGGTACTTTTTGAGGAAGAGGCCGCAAGTCAAGGAAAGCAGGTGGTCTCTTGAAGCTCGAAAAGGCAAGAGAAAGGATACTCCTCTAGAGCCTCCAGAAGGAATGTAGCTTTGTCAGTAAGTGATGTTAGCCCAATGAGACCTTTGAACTACTGAAATGTGAGCTAATAAATTTGTATTATTTCAAGCCACTAAATCTGTGGTAATTTGCTATGGCAGTAACAGGAAATTTATATACTCCATCCACCCTAACTAATTTTGACTGCTGGAGTATTAGGGCAGATCAAAGTACTACATCAAATGGATTCAAGCTGCAATCATTTAAACATTTTGGTCAGCATATCCTGAATTTGCATCAGTAGGGAAACACATCACAGAGAAGTATGACATGAGAAGTTGATGAAATATTATTTGCAAAAATGGAAATAGAAGAGGAAAAAATTCTTTGGTCAAGAAGAGGTAAGAGTTTTTCAGATATGACCTTTCTCCATTATCTGAACACTATCTGCAGTGGCATCAAATATCACAAAAGAGTAAAACTGCTGACCTTGGAATAAGTTGCATTTCCCTCCAAATCTAAGGCAGTTAGAGAATTTTAAGAGTCATTCTTCAATATTTGAACTTCAAAAGGTAAAATTTCCAGGAATGACAGTATCGTGCTGGAAACATTAATGTGCCAGCATGAAATAATATCATTCTGTAGGAGGTAATAAAGATATGAGTTATGTCAAATTATATTTGGCTCATGGATGTTACTGTGCTTCTTATGGGCAGATACAGCTAACAGGCACAAGAACACCTGCCTATCTCCCTCAGAAAATTAAAGTCATGTGCACAAACATCAGTCTACGAAATTAGGGGACCATTTGCGGCAAAATGAAAATGTGCCCTGTTACAAATACACTTCCTAAGGATATGGAGTATCTCTTGTTACAGCAGAACATAATTTTTCTCCTGGTCTTGCTCACTGTAGAAAGAACCATTAAGCCATTTACATTACAAGTGGTGGCTCCTGCTCCCGTTAGGTAATATAATATGCTAAATGAACTTGCTGCTATGCTATATAGTGCTCTATTACAGACTTTCAACATTAATTGGTTTGGGGTCATTGGCCATCTCAGTTAATGTGAGGAATCCACTGTTCTTTAAGTAAAATGCTCGATAGCATCTCCTATTGAAATGGGCCAGATTCAAACGGTATGCATCATTATGCATGTGCCAAGGTACAAGTGTATGGGTTTTCCTGCATTTGTATTTAGGGTAAGAAAGCAGAGTCCATTTTTTTTTTTTAAGTTTAAATAAAGTGTCTACTGGTGCTAGTTTGTTCCAAAGTTGTCCAAAGTTGTTTAAAAGTCTGAGGAAATGTAGCCTGAGGATAATACAACAATCTGTAAGCCTCATGGTGATTTAACCCTTCTGGAGCTAAAGCACTAAGAAGGGAAAGCTGCCTTTCACTTCTTTGCCCCTATCTGCAGCTGCACGTAGATAACACCGCAAACAGAACCATCACTTCTACTACAACCTGGGTAATAATGTGCTCAGTTAATCTACACAACATAGAGTCATCCTCTCAAAAAGTAATTCACTTCTTTAAAAACTGGAAGGAAAATAAATATGGTGCAGTAAAATTGTTGAGTAGAGGAATCTATCTGGACATTTCACAAAACATTTCATTATGCTGACAATTCCCAGAAGTACTCTCAAGAGTGCTTTAAGCTGAGGATTACTGCACTGGAGCTGATGGACTTTTTTTGTAGCCCCTTTAAAAGGCAGTGAACCGTTTTTCTATTTTATTTAAATAATGCCCCTTAAAATGGATTTTTAGAGGTATAATAACTCCTTAAGAGTCAGTTATGCTAAACAGTTTCTCTTGATAGAAATGTTGTAAAACTCGTTAACTGCACAATTTCAGATGCCGGCTTGGTGAACACTAACTGACATGTGAATGACCAGAGTTTGTAAAATAAATTGCAATAGTTGTTGTATCACACAGCTAGCATTGCACAAGCTGGAGGCCACGAGGGGCTCCAACCTGACAGAAATTACTTCAAGATGAATGAAAAGTGCTTGTTGCTCTTTATTAGTTTTTAGAGAACAATGAAAATGTTGAATTGTTTACAGAGGGCTGATTAAATGTGGTCAGTGGGGCCATGTCCCTACTGCTAACTGTTGGCCTCCTTCTCTCACTGACCCCCCAACCTACCCACTCACACACCACCTACTCCAAGCACCCAACCCCCACCCTTAGCTCCCTGCCACATGCATCTTCTTAGATGCTATTATGGCTGCACATCTGTGTGTGAAATGTGCTCATTCTGACATTCCACTGCTGCTCAGAGCTGTGCGGAGGCCTTTGTTGGGTAAAACACTATTGTCAACTCTAACAAGCAGGTCATGCAATTTGCTGGACACTGCAGCAGAGAATAGCCCAGGATGAATTGCTTTGGCCTCAAACAATGCTCAGTTCCATACTGGAATACATATGTATTTCTTTCATTGTTCAGTACTACCAAAAGTCATGACATTTTGGGGTTTTTTAAGGCTTTGATTTAAAAATATATCTACATGGTGCTAGCGTTAGACTACCACAAAATAGCCTATTTGTTATATTTACTTAGGATAACTACTGTCTTATGGCTAAAGGAAAAAGGCATGAAGTGCTTTAATTGGTCATTTGTGGTTTAAATCCCATTTACATTTTACCAGAAAGCACAGTGAAAGGAAAGGCACTAGCTACCACTTTAGCTGACTGTTTGGTGTACTTAAAGGGGTGGTCAAAACCAGGGCATTTAGGAGGATGTTGTGGAGAATGATTCTCACTTTATATTTCCACAAAGTAAACAGCCTTTGATGGAAAGAAATATGAGAACTCATTAATAAGCACATGCCAAACAGGAAGAAAACAGTCCTTTTACCAGACCAAGCTAAATGAATCAGATCCAGAAGATGTTTGGATACACTAAAAAATTAAGGAAAAGCAAATCACTGCCACCCGACTCAACAAACAGCCTTCCATGGCCCATCTCCTTCCTCACTCCTAACCTCACCCTTACACGCACACGTGTGCACATACACGTCAGGGAAATAAGCGGTAACGAGGAGCAGTTCAAATGCTATTTGTGGCATTCTGACAAAATACATAGTACACACCCCTAATGTGCAAGCAGGATTCTCTTTCCCTCTGTGCAGAATACACATTCTGAGCCTATTATGTGTATAAACAATGGCATATGTAATTACCTTACTAGGGTGGCAATTATTCCTCAGAATCAACAACCAGAGTTAAAGCATGTTCCCCCAGAAGACATTTGGGGATCAATTCTGGGTCAATTACGTCAGGCTTTGATTTATCACATGGTGTCAGGCTGTGTTAAGAAAAAAAGAAAGTTTTTCAAAAAAAGGCATTATGAGATAAAGGCTAAAGGTTTGACTCAGATTGGTTTGTTTCCAACTTTGCTTTCTCCCAATTGCTCTGCCCTCCCCCATTCTCAAAACAACTGTGATTTGCTGGGTTTTATCTGTTAGACAGTTTGCTGTTTGTGATACTAAATGAAATGAATCTGGACTACGTCCAGATTTGATCTGCCCCCACACCACCAGGCACTGGGAATTTCTCCTGGGATGCAGCAGAGGGGAGAGGTTAATAGTTCAGGCTTTAGAATCTAAGAGATCTGGATTTAGATCCCCATGACTTAAGCAAGATATATTCATATCTCTGCAGTAGATAATACCTACTTCAAATGGTTGCTGTAAGGTTTAAATGAGATGATTAAGTGAGAGAACATGTGTGAAAACACTTCGCTCAGTGCCTGGCATGTCGTGATACCCAGTGAGTAGAGTGCTTGCTCTTTTACTAGGGTACAAGCCAGAGGAGGGGAAGGACAACAGCCACTCCAAAGGCCCACCCATCTTGAGCTGGCCAAGGGCCTGAGCAAGCAGAGTGGATGTTAGTACAATTCACAGGGTTGAACTGATGAATCCAAGACATTCATGAAGAAGTCCAGTGGACTAGACCATATATGAAGAATCCAGTTGATTTTAGACTTATTCTAACTAGATTGACTGTAAAGTACAAACCAATGAAGGTGCTACTCTGTTAGCAAGACCCCTCTGTCTTTTTATAGAGCTTTAAGAACCACAGAAAAAAAGCTACTTTACACTTTTAAGCACCAAATCTTTACTCAACATGTACTTACTATGCACCAGGTACTGTGCTAGGTTCCAGGAACACAGACATGGTCCCTCCAAAAAATTTCCCAGAATAGAAAATAAATATCTACAATTTCATACAATATAGTTTTGTAACTTGGATTAACAAACATCCAATATCACCATCAGGAGTTTGGGGGCTGGACAATTCTTCCTCCTAAGGATGAATCATATAACTAAAGTTATGGGTCAAATTAGAACTATTCCTTACTGAAGAGCAAATAAAAGTTTTTGGAAATTAAGTAAAAAAGGAAGGTATGAGAATTCTCATCAAACTCTTTAGGGAGCAATGTAATTTCCTATTCAAAGAACACTTTAAATCTATTTTCTATGGAGCATCATTGTTTTTTTCAGTAAGAGGGAAACAGCACTCACATGATTCATTTCTCAAATGGCACATAGTGCTATTGGCAGTATGTATTGGCAGCTTAATTAAGAAGTCTGTTGATAATGATTTTTTTTTAAAAAGCTGGCACATTTTCAATTCAGATGGACACTGCTGAAGACAAAGACGTGTCTATTATTGGTTCGTACATACTAAAATGTGTTACATACATAAAATGTCAAGTGTCTACAGTCATATTACTGTCTTAACATTGGAAAAATCATGACTTATTCCCAGATCAGAAATAAGTATTTGAAAAAACTACACATTAATTTTGGAATATAGAGGATAACACAATGAATACTAAAACAGCCAAATTTTCCTACAGAGTCATTGCCTAGGTCTGTTTTGCTCCTTCCCTGTCCTATCTTGGGTCCATGAGCTTTCCCAAATTTGAGCCAAATCTTCCCCTTCCTCAAGCCAATTACTTACTCAGAATGTCAGGCCCCTGGGGCACAGATGGTAGAGGTCTACAAAGACAACAGGCGTAATTCACCTACCCACTCTGCAAGAAATGTACAAACACAATATACTTTTCCAACTGATAATCTACACCTGACAGTTAAAAAAAAGAATTTAATTCAATTAACTCCAACTATAATGTGTTAGTATCTCTAACATCTACTAAATATTTATAAAATCAATGAAATAAATCCTACCTATTGAAAGTCCAAAAAAATGGAAGATGTCCTGAGTTGCCCACATTGACTGTTTTGTTTGTTTTCTGTTTTATTAAAGGGATTTAAAATACTTGCAGAATACACTTTTCCATTCATTTGTTTTCTATCTTAGGGACACACTTAATTAAGAGCCAAAAGTAATCATAAATCCATTGAAGGCAGGAAACACATCTTTCCTGTCTCCCTCATCTTCTCTCCCCTACTTTGTGCAGTGATTCACACATAGTAAGTACTCAGTTAAGCTGAAAAGACAATGCATGTTTCAATTCACATTAATTTGGAGGGGTTGCATTGATTTAAGGAACAGCTGAGACAAAAAGGATAGGTTCAATCTTTCCTGATTTATGACTAGTGAGGCACACTGTCTTGAAAACTTGGCTGAAGCTTGTGTAACACTTGCATCATTAACTGCGGGCCACTGTGGCATTCTTAATGTCTTGATTTGTTTGCATTTTTGCTGATGGTAACAAGATGATCCTCCAACGGCTGTCTTTCCAATAAGAAAATGTGAAAGGTGATGTGAAGCAGGTATTCAGTGAAGCAGGTATTCAGTCTACCCCTGTCCTACAGACAGTACATCTGTGAACAAAATGGAAACAAATGATTAATCCAAGGCTTTCTAAGAGCAACTCTTCAGAAGTACAACAGTTGGTCTTTTGCTGATCACTAAAATTATATAGCTCAAACTTTCATAAATGCAACCAAGACCTTTTATGGTGATAATGCTGTTTGAAGTTATCTTTCCTTACCTTAAATTATGACTTTAAAATCCATGCCATCCCAGGTGCAGATCCAAGCCTAATAAAATCAGAAACACCACATATCTATACATTTTGAAAACAAAATGTCCCTATCCAAGTAAGGAATCTGTGTTTTCTTCCCTTGCCTCCATAAACAGGAATAAACCCCTCAGAGGTTCCAAGCCCTATTCCTTCATAAACAGTAAATTTTGGTCCATGCCTGTGTCCCATCAAGTGGCACCAAAGCAGATGGCTGGGAAACAACAGCTGCAGACAGCGCCCTGCTGTGAAGCAACCTGCCTGAGAAGGAACACTCTATTCAGCAAAGACTCTGCATTAACCAGGTAAGTAAAAGAGGTAAGTATAAACACTTCAAACATCACCTCTAGCAGCCAAGGCCCCATGAGAGCAACACAGACAGACACAGGTGAACCCCACCATAGACTTTTCAGTCATACCCAGGCACATGTATGTTACTAACACTCTCTTAGAACAGGAAAGAAAACCATCTTTGCAAGAAACATTCCTATTTATTTTCACACGCTCAAGGGCCATTTCTCTCTGAGATGTTCCACAGCAGACCCACTGAAGTTGAGACATAGAGCCAACAAATACACAAGTAAGCTTAGTCTTAACACATTTATTCACTAATTTACTTCACTGGGGTTTTTTAAAAACAGGCCAAAAGTGGTGTACTTAAAATATCCTTCAGCTCGTGAACAAAAGTGTCATACTACATGACCATTTAAAATCAGCCTGGAATCATGTTAGGTTTTTCCTTCTCTATCCATTATATTAAACTTGTCACTGAAACCTCTTCTTAATTTGATGTGTCTTTTGCAGTGCCCTTTTCTTCTGAAGTCTAAATTCACCCTACCCTTGTCAAGACCTCTTCTCCTCAGCCTGGAATATGACAGGCTCCTAGCTCTGCCTCCATTTTCTCTGCTGCAGTCTCAATTCCTTCCAAGTGACGTGACCTCCATTGAGCCTCCACTGCAGCCATTCGCTCCACGATCTGTCTCAGCTAAGTCCCCTGAAGTCTCTATTAAAGAGGCTCAGCCCAGCTGTGACCTTCAACCCATCCTCATCATGAAGGAAAAAGAGAAGCAACCTCAGCCCACCAGATAACAGGAACAGTATTCCATCCTTGGCCACAAGTGCACTGAATTGCACTGAGCTTACTCTACATGGCTTCATCATTTGTCCATTTCCCTGCTAACTCCAGACATGTTGGCCTAATCTTCGGAGATGGCTTTTGCCCTGACTAGCTTACCTTTTTCCTTCCATACTTTGTGCCCTGCCCTGAATTTAAATCTACTTGACTAGGACCATGATACTACACTTCCCCAGATTTTATTCCAGAACTCCCGCTGCTAGCTGGGATCCAGTTTCTATTAGATTGCCCACTGCCATGACACCACCATTCCTGACTCAATCTCACCTGCTGTCTACATTCTAGTTAACAAAGTATCCTGCTAAATCGAATCTCCTCGGTTTCTTTCCTGAACCAGCTCCAAGATCATCATTTACTCTTGTTCATGAGGACTGGACTGCTGGCTAACCCTAATGTAGCAAGGCTTCAGTCCCTGATAAACCTACTCTTGACTTCTCTTGTTTCCTGGTAACCTAAGTTGCTGAGATCCTGATTAGGAACCCTGTCTTCTCAGTGTACACAAATTCTATTTAAGAGGCTAGTTTTCATAATATCTACAATGTCTTTATATTTATTGATTCATTCAATTAATCAGTAATTTACTAATTTATCCTCCTTTCTTTCCATAAAAACTTAAAAGGGGTTAACATTAACTTAGTTTAAAAACAAATCTTACCTGACCACCTATAGCTTAACCCCTGTCTGAATTTTGAAGCATCTTACTTTAATATTCTACTTCGTTCCCTGGTCTCCAAAATGAAGTCTCTGCTGCAGGCACACAGGTTCAGTGACCCCTAAGCTCATTATGTATCTTTGTTAACCCCATCTTTTCTGCCTTCTTAATTAGTTCCTTTCATCCTTTGGCATCTCACTTGTGACATGATCTAAAAAGCCTTCCCCAAGAAACAATCCACATTGACTTATCCCTTATCTGGATTCTTCTGGAATAACCAATACCACACAGTTCAAGTACTTGGTTTTCACTAAATTTTTTATATCCATTAGCTCCCATACAATTAATTCTTTGAAAAGTAGGATAAAGGCCATGTCCTATATTTGTTATGGTGCCCTCAAAGTACTTGATGTTGACCTCTAGAAGGAAAGCAAAGTTCCACTTCCACCCTTTCTCCACCCTTACTCCACTCCCCAGCCTCATCCCCATGGAGGAAAAGAGGCAAGGGACTGAATCAAATTACTGGACTCAAGCAAGCCTCGTAGTAGGGGGTGAAGCTTTAGGTATAAGCAGAAAAAAGTTGAAGTTGCAACTTCTGTAGGCTGTGGCCTCTCTGGAGTTCATCTCTTGGGATTCTCACTCTCTTTAGATTGCTTCCCTCTACTTCCACATGGCCAATGAGGCAAAACGGGTCTAGAACTGCCTATCACTTGGGAGATGCTCCCCAGTAGCACTTCCTCCAGATAAGGCCTAGGGAGACTAATTGGACCAGCTCTAACTTAATTTTTATCTTTCATTTTTTGTTTTTCTCTTAGCCACTGGTAAAGTAGGACCTAAGGAGTTGAACCCAGGAGAAAGGACCATGGAGTTCTCTCTGTGTGTAAGACACAATATTTCCAAGCAGCTCCATATGGACAGCGAGTTCATCAGAGACCACATTAGGTTTGGGAATTGGGCGGGTTGGAGGGACTCTTGTGAAATTTTGAATTAGTAATCGCAGATGACCAGAGTCCACTGTAAAAATCATGTAATATTCAAAATGTCTCACATAATATATTTAAGTATATCATACATGCACCGTATCATGCATACACACACACACACACACACACACACATAACTTTGATATACTACTTGAAAAGAAATGGATAATGGATATCCCAAAGTCATGAGATCATTTGTTACTCATGTAAGTCTGTGGTAAAAATTTCATTTTGAAACAATGTCTGTAAGTAGCATATGAGGCAGAGAATGTCAACTGTCCCCTAATATCCATTCTTTCCTTTTACATTCATTACTAGAATCCCTGAATTTTGAGAAGTACATGGCCACAAAATATATTTTCAGACCTTACTGACAGATAAGTATAACTAATAGGATGTGAGTAGAAGTTAGAAGTGCAACATCTAGGAAATGCCTTTAAAAAGAATGATTATGGAGCACCTGGGTGGCTTAGTTGGCTAAATGTCCAACCGTTGGTTTCAGCTCAGGTCATGATCTCATCATTCATGAGTTCAAACCCCACATCAGGCTCTCTCCCCAACTCTCTCTGCCTCTTCCTCGCTCGCTCTGTCTCTCTCAAAATAAATAAATAAACTTAAAAAATTTTTAAAGAATTATCATGCATTTTCAGACATGTGAATGAAGCCAACACCCAGGGATAATGAGTAGTAAGATAGAAGTTTATTTCTCCCTTATTTGACATTATAAGTAGTCCAAAGCTGATATGGCATCTCTGCCATGCCAGAGAGCTCTTTCTAGCTTGTTTAAGCCACTGTATTCTGGAGTCTCTCAACCAAAGCATAAGTTAGGCTGCTGTAGCAAATACAGCACTGTAATTCTAGCTCTGCCACTATCAAAACATGGACAAATAATTTACATCTTATGAACTTGTTTGTGTCTATACCTACTTCACAGGTTGTTAACAACATGAGACTGTGTCTTTTTTTTTTCTTAGCTTCCCATTATAGCTCCAGTTTCTAGCACTGTGTCTGCAAATAGTAAGAATCCAATAAAAATTAATTATTATTGCTGTTTTTATTGATATGCCAAATCTAGACACATAATGCCATACCTTAACAATGAACCATTAGGTACTTCCAGTAAAGATCGAATAATGGAACTAATCAACATGGTGTACATTAGAGTGATCACTTTTTCTGACCCAAATCTTAATAAACATGGTCTTACAGAAGGTTTTTTCTGACTTCTGAATTTACTTTTATGAAAGTTCTTATATGTTAAACCATTGGTTGTCAACTTAATGAACTGGCTTTACTTTTAAAAATTATCTGCTTAAATTGGGCATTCCTGGAAATTCAAAGGCACAGAGCCCTAGCATTATTGATTCTAATTTTTATTATAAGGTTCCATTGTGCATGTATATGATGTGGGGGGGGGGGGAAGCCTGATTTTTATAACATGTTTATGGTTGTGAATTTGTATTTCAGTATTTCAGAATCTGAAGAAAAAGCATTCTTCTGTTTTCCCAAAGAAAGATGGGCACTTCTCGCTTCTGCAAAAATAGCATGGACAAGAGAGTTTTCAGTAAAACACTTTTTTTTTTCTATTGAAGAGCACTTAATAAACACACACACACCTAGCTGCTTTCATTTCACCATGAGTGCCACCCATTTGCCAGTCATCGAAGTAATTCAGTCTGATCTGTTGAGGTGATGGATTCTGATAAACTGCGTAAGCCTGTCATTAAGGGGAGGATAGATTACAGTCTCTATGCAGGACATTATAGTACTTACATTTCTCATCCATACAACCTATGAAACATACAAGGAAAGCAAGATGAAAATTAAACTGAACATGGACTTAACTGCTTCTGTCTCCAATGAATGACAGGAGCTGGTGACCAGTCCATACTCTCTACTGCACATATACACACACACACAGAGTTCTACTTCTTTCTAATATAAAGACCTTTCATAAAGGACACAAAGATTATGCACAAAATTGACTATTCTGTAATTTAAGTCTAAGCTTCCACTTCTAAAATATTATTCTTTCCTCCTTCACCCTATTTATAGCCATTTTGCCTCTCTATAATTTTTTACTTATATATTTAAAATCCACATTTAGAATGGAGATTGTATCAAAAGTGAAATTCATTAATTAGGTTAATTGAAGAAAATGAGCCTGAATTAATAAAAAGTCAAAAGAATGGATAGTTGTCAAAAAGATCATGATAATAGCAACAGCTGATGTTTTGAGAGTTTACTACGTGAAAATCAGTAGGCTGAACACTTTACATGCACTATCTCATTGAGTCCTCATAAAAGTCCTGGAGCAGGTACTATCATCCCATTTTTACAAATTAGAAAATAAAACCAGAGAGATATTAAGTAACTTGCCTAAAGCCATGAAGCTAATGAGTTACAGAAGTACTTTCAAACCTAAGTTTGTCTGGCTCCAAAGCTCATGTTCTTTACCACCACATCAAACTGCTGGGGATTTCCTTCCATCAGTAATAATGGTAAAGCAGTATTTCAAGATAACAAAACTCTAACGTGTGGAATGCTGCTTCAGTGAAAAAATGAGAAGTGTTTAAAACTAGCTCACCAATTATTTCAGGTAGGTAGTAATTACCTGCAATTTATGAAGTATGTACTTCACACCAGACACTTCCTATATACATTAAATCTAACCCTCACAACAGCCCCATAAGTTAGGTAAACTATCTCCATTTTACTGGTGAGGGAAAAGGTACTCAGAGAACCTAAGTAATTTGCCCAAAGTCACATGGATAGAAAGTGGCTTCTACTGCACTATGCCTTTTTACCACACTACCTCATTACCTCTTGTATTACTTCTTTAGAGTGCCTGAAAAGGTTGCTTTATAAAACAATAGTCCCATTCCCCCTTTAATTGTATTATACTATTTATTAGCTCAGCAAAGATTTGTTCAGAGACAATGCAAAAGTAAACTTTAACCCAGTCCTCTCTCATTATCATAAATTCCAGATTTAGTGAGGTCTGAGTTAATGGGTTTTACTGTATATAGAAAAGAGTTTAATAGTCACTTAGCCCTGCTCTATCTCCATTAACAAATGTAAAAAGCCACACAAAGGTGAAGAAAGAACAGCGACCTTAAAACTAAAATAGATAAGTGTCTGTAATTTTTATTACAGCAAAAAGTCATACCTCATATGCCAGTACAACAGTACAGTACATACATATGCCAACATGTAACAACACGTTCAACTCAATTTTAAATGCTCTATTCATCAATTAAAGAAAATTAATCCTAATCAGTGTTCATATTAAGGAATACAGCTATAGCAAATCGGCAATAATAATTAAAAGTCCATTTCAAACCTCTTTGGTGAGCAGGGAAATGATCTAACACAGCCAGGCTGCCCTAATCCTTTCTGTAGTGTTGTATAAATGTGCACATTATGTGAAAATTCCTGGGTGTTTAGCATGGTCATCTTTGCTACCCACACTGCACGTTTCTAATGAAAACATGCGTCCATGTGCACCCTTAATGGGAAAAAAAATGTACAAGTTGTGACAGTCAAGCATATGTCTGCTCTGACAGCCAAGTCCTTAATATACAGAATTTTCCCCCTTAGGGTCATCACAGTATTGCAAAGATTCCCAACAAATCTATCTGCTTTGGAGGGGGGTACCTGAAGCAGGCAGAATCCACAACTCTCTCCAGTTGAATCTGGTTTTGTTTGTTTGTTTCCTTTTCTTTGGGTCAGTTTGTAAATGAGCTGTCACATGCCTCTGTGCAAAAGAAATAGCCTTGGGACAGAAGCAAAGCAATCCAGATGAAAGACAGCCCAACTATTCTTTCAAGCCTGATGCATTGTGAGGTAGGTAGTGGAATCAGATTTAAGATCATTTGTAGTTTGGTTGGACTCAACAGGTCCATGTGCTTACTGGTGATAGTCAAGGCTAAAGCAGACCAGTGTGCTGAGCGATCTTGAGGGATACATGTGCAGTCTTGAACACCAAGAGTGATTTAACGTCCCATTGCTACACTACAGGAAGCATAAAAGTACAAACTTCCTACCATATGAATGTAAATTAATCCAAATATCTGAGACTGCCATGGTTCTGATAATCCTCTATCAAAACAGGCTTACCAAAGTACTACCTTAGGATTCAGTCTTTCACTTTCTACTCTCTTGGCTAAATTAGCATTATTTCTTTGACAGTCTATTTCAATTTCAATTTCAAGTCACTGAAAGGCATTATTGGAAAGAATATGGAGTCTCATTCTCTGTACTTTTCAAAGTCAGAGTGAGAAAAAAAATCCTTCCTGGAAGTGTGGGATAAACTCCAAGTTCTCTCAGAATTCTTCCCAACTTGAGTGTCTGATCATTACTAATCAGTTAAATCTTATGAAATACCCAGGAATTCTATCTCTAGAAATATTTCCTACAGAAATAATAGCACGAGTTCACAAAAATAAAAACAGTACCATGTTCACTGAAGTACTATTTATAATCTCAAAAGTATGAAAGGATTTAAATGGCCAGCAGTTGAAGAATGGTTTATTAAAGGCCATTTAAACCACAGAACACTGTGTAGCCACTAAAAATAATACAGGTCTCTATTTACTGATATAAAAATGTGTTAGCAAAAAGAGGAAGGTGTAGAACAAAACTGGAAAAAATGCAACTGTGTATGTATATAAATAAATGTATATGTAAAGAGATTACATGAAATAGAAATATATGTTTTAGAGAGATACAAGTATAAACATATGGCTATGTATATTTCTGTTATGTGATATTCAGGTAAAAATACTTCTATTATAAACTTATACAAACATTTGCACATGCATAGAAAAATCAGGAAGAACTTCTCAGATGGGGCTGCTATAACAAACTATTATGGACTGGGTGACTGAAACAACAGACATATTTCTCACAAATGTAAAAGCTGGGAAGTCCAAGATCAAGGTGCCAACAGAATCAGTTCTTGGTAAGGGTCTGCTTCTTGGCTTACAGACAGCAACATTTTTGCTGTCCTCAAAGGTTCAGAGAGAGAAAGAGAGACAGAGAAGCCAAGGTTCTGGAAAATGAGACTGGGAAAGAAAACAAACTTCCTACTTCTACATACTATTTCATTTATTTAGGTTTCTAAGCAATTCCCCCCCCCAAATTGAGACTCCCTTCTTCTCACGGGTTGTGAACAAGTTAAGAAGTAATACAAAAATAAAATAGATGAGAATATAACCATTGTTACAAACTCAGACCAGGGTAGAGGAGATAAAGGCCAAATAAGCCCAGTTGTCTTTTTTTTTTTTTTTAATTTTAATGTTTATTTTTGAGAGAGACAGAGAGAGCATGAGCAGGGGAGGGCAGAGAAAGAGGAAGACACAGAATCCAAAGCAAAGCCTAGTTGTCTTAACTACAGAATTAATCAATCTCCACAGTGCTGGGCTGGGGTAGGCTCCCATCCTCTGGGAGAATGTAGGCTCCTGGGAAGCAGGCCCTTCTCAAGTAGAAGGAGAGTGGCAAGAGGCTAAGCTGGACCTGTTATTCACTCCAACTTTACCAATTAGGTAAGTCACTGTGCCTTAGAGGGACAGTAGTCTTTGAGAGAGTAGTACCTATGGTGGCTAAATCTAGACTACAACAGGTTAAAGAGTGAACGGCAAGAAAGCAAAGGCAAGAAAGAAGTCAAGAATAAAGAAAGAAAACAGAGTAGGGAATCTAGGGAAGGATTTTTTGTTTTGTTTTGAAGGAAGAGGCCAACAAAATGTCAAATGTGGAAAGGTATAAGAGTCTAAGCACAGTGACAGAATCATGGACACAAGTGAAGGTGAATGCCTCTTACTGAGACATGAATAAAAGGGAAGGAACAGGAAAAGCCACAGTGATTTTGAGGCAGAGATGAAGGAAGGGAAGTTGAGTTCACAGCATGGTACCAGTTCTGTACATGGGTAGAAAGAATCTAAAGCTAACACCAGGCAACAAAAATTGAACTTGCAAACTGCCACAGGGCTGGTTGTGCTAAAGTCGTAACAAAACTTAGCAGAATCAAGACATGCTTGTAAATGTTTTATCATACTGTGAAACTTTTGAGATATTGTGATGTATTATTTATAAGACATTGCTTAGATTAGTATTGATGTACATATACTCATGATATCATTCAACATTGTGCATCATAATATTAGTTGATTTACATGCTCCTTTGTCCCTGGGAACCCTAAGGAATAAAGTTTCTCATAAATAACAGTGGTTTAAGCTTGACTATCTTTGTGCAATTTTTCATCACAATTCTGGCTACCATTACAACCATATTCCCCAAATCACAACACAGTATAAAGTAAAATCAAACAAGCCAAAGAAATTGGTGGAAAGATTCATAGTCTAAAAGTCTGGCTCCATACTTGTGACTGATAGAAACTAAAATCTCTGCACTGGAAATATTGCTATATTCCTACTGATCTATTTTCATGCCATGGTGTGGATGGCCATAGATATCTTTCTGGCAAACTGAGTCTTTGGGTAAACAGGCTTCTGGTAAATCGATTTCTGTGAATTCATAAAAGAGGGGAAAACTTCATATCTTTCAATAGCCCCCAAAGTTATATTCTTTACCAGGTTTTAAAGTTATACTCCAGGTCTCCATTCCTCTATGAGATTTAGCTTTACAACCAGCTGCCCCCTCTTAACAGTTTTTGACGTCATTCAGGTTTTGCAAACTGTGTGCTACAGCTCCTACTTGGGTTTCTTAACTGCTATTAAAGTTATACTGCATTAAGTATGGAAGCTGGCATCTGAAAGGATCCATAAGGGTGATCATCGTGCATATCAGCCTCCTCAAATCCAGCTCCTCCACAGACGGCTTCCAGTTCTGCTTCTCTGGTGTCACTTCATGGTCCCTAGGATAAAGGGAACCATCTTTGCTGCCGATACTGAATGCAACTGAGATTGGTTCTCCTGACAGAGATTAGTGGGCAGCAATGAATCTTTCACTTGGGTTAGAAATATGATTTTATTTAAGAAAATAACCATACATAATTGGGCTTCTGTCACTTTAAATTTTAATGGTGAAAGTAATATGGAGGCTTCTGGGACTTTAAATTATGGCTTGCAGAAGCTTCACACTGAATCTTTCAATTATTCTATGTAAGTACTTACTCTAAGCATGTGCCACCATGACATTGATATCACAATTCAAATCTAAATTCAAAACTGACTGCAAGGCTATGAGCTATGTGCTGGCGTGCCGGCTGCCTCATTTTATCTTTGAACATCTGACGAGGCAAATCAAGAGGCACTCTCCCAGACCCAGCCAGCTGTTTGCCAAATATTCAAATACCCTGGCACGCAGAAGATTTCCCTGTGTCAAAATTAGTGACGACCCCTATTTTCCCTATTAGCTTCTGGCTCACCTACATCCTTTCACGCAGGCCCACTTGACTCCCTCAGTGCAGTGTTCACTCTTGCTAGCTCGCTCACGTCTCAGGTTCCCCCACTCCAGCAACTGGATCCAGTGTGTGCTGCAGAATGGCAGCCAGTTCAGACAAAACCATGGCGGAGAGTTTTCAAGTCTGTGTTTCCTTGAAGTGGTTCTGAAAGAGGAGCTGAGCTGATATTTGTGGTCGTTGGCAGATAGAAAGCACAGAGAGTGTGTGTATTTTTACTTAAAATGCATTCATGAGGCTGGAGTGAAAGAATAAAACAGGGAAGACAGCAAGGGAAAAGTGAAAAGGCTTTCTTCCTTTAAACTGATATCTTAACTTCCTTGTTATGTACCTACTTTAATCATTTTCATATTTTTATCTTCATATGAAAATAAGTGGAAGTGAATATTTAATTATTTGTAGATTTAGCTTTAGAGTGCTTCAATTAATTTTAAATGAGTCCCCTACCTCACCAAATGCAATGCCAAATTTACAACTGTAAATAACTAAATCCAGCTGCACTAATGAATCTACAATGAAAGACAACCCTTATTTCCCATTTTAAAGGTCCTGAAGCAATCTTCCTCAGCTGAAAGACTTAGAACAGAGGGTATGGACAGCACATGGGAATTCAGAAGGAGAAAGGGACAAAGATGTCACATGACAACAGCCTCTACCCAAATGGCCAGTCAAATTTCCTGAAGCTGGACACCAAGCCCCAGGGTTCCAGCTGGATAAGGAGATCCTGATTCCTTCCAGAAAAGTTGGGCCTTTATTTGTTCATTTCCTGTGATGTGTTTACACTTGGACAGAAGGGGCACAGCAGGGATGCTTTCAGGGCACGTTTGCGGGGAAGCCAATCTCACAGGAGTCGTGACTGCCAGATGTCAAACCAGTGTGTGCTGCTGAGCATGCTCTAAGCAGGATGCACAGGCACCAAACCACAGTCTGAGGAAACTGCCCTGATCTGGGGCCTTTCCTGAGGGGCAGGGAAAGCCTGGCAGAAATGTATGTCATTTGAAAAATAATAACAATAATTTTAAAAGTTGCTATGACTCTGAAAACTACCTGAGAACCACATAGGCTAATGACATTCTAGTTTTGGCAGTCACAGATATTCATCCCATCAACTCAAATCATCATAAGGCAAATAACTTACTCCTGGGAAACATGTGTGGCAAAGGTTAGGAGGCCTATGCGTGAAGCGGCCATAACAAAGATGTTGACTCTCATTATCTCCTGAAAACAGGCTCAGATATTGCTTTGTACTAAGATCAGGACTATGGTGCCCAAGTGAGAACTCTTCTAAGATGATGACCATGGACAGAGAAACAAAATTTAAATCCACACTGACTTTAGAGCCCAAAACAGTATAATTACAAATCCTGTCTGACTTGACTATTTAAGGCTCATGGAGTGTTTCAAACATAAAACAGCTCTATATAAATCATTCACTAAACATTTACTATCCTCCTTTTATATCCCAAGTACTTTACTTTGGTGAGCCAGTTCTGATTAAAAAATAATCCGCGTACTACTGGATTTCTCTGCTGAATTTAGTACCATGGCTTAGCCCTTCATCTTAAAGTTCCCTCAATAAAAGTCCTGTCCCTCTTGAAAAGGTTTATCTCTCAGACCATTCTGTCTTCTTCCTCAGCAGCATCCTCCTTTTACTCTAAATCAACAAGGGGCAAAGGGTAGTGGATCAAAATCACCTGGAGATTGTTTTTCATTTTTTTCCAGCTACATGATATTTTCTACCCCTATTTGAGAATCTTTACCCATACGAACCACTCCCTACTTCTAGTGAATGGTTTCTAGTGAACTCACTATTTCTGGGATAAATCATATGCCTTAAGAATTTAGGAATTTAAAAAAGGCTGAAGATTTCTGTACTAAACTCTTCCTCTTGATCTCATCTACTTCTGTGACTTCAACTACCTATCGCTTACATGCTGACGATTTCAAAAGTAACTTTTTAAGTTCAGACCCACATATACAAATGCCTCATGGACCTCTGTTTTCTAATGATTTACTAACTCAGACTTTGTGCAACATCATATCTATTTCCTTCTTATCTCTCTTCCCTTTCTGAATAGTATCCATTCAGTGGATAACTTACAATCCCCATTCTCACCCCACATACATCAAATCTGTCACCAAGTCCTTTCACTTTCAGAACACATCTTACGTCTGTCTAACTATGTACCATATCCTACCTGGACCTCTGCAGTAGCCTCCCCACTCCTCCCAAACACAGCCTCCCTACTTCAAATTATTCTCCACACGCTCCTGATTCATACTGACTAAAGCAGGAAATCCTAGAATGCAGTGCTCACAATACAGAAGATGATTTTTGATGGCACACAGACATTTTAAATATTTAAAGTTTTAGGAAAGTAGAAGTAACATATCAAACTGCGGTTTTAATATTAATTTTGCTTTTAAAATAATTTTGGTATAAAAATCAGACAATTTGGGGCACTTTGGTGGCTCATTTGGTTAAACATCTGACTCTTGAACTCAGCTCAGGTCATGATCTCACAGTCTGTGAGAGAGGCACTGCAGGGCTGCAGGGACAGTGGCGCAGCCTGCTTGGGATTCTGTCTACCTTGCTCTCTGCCCCTCCCCCACCTGCAAGAGAGTTTCTCTCTCTCTCTCTCAAAATAAATAAACTTAAAAAATAAAAAAACTTAAAAAACTTAAATGAAAACCTAGTTTAGGTTGTAGATAGATATTTTTAAAGACATAAAAGTGGTACATTAATCAGTGAAGTTTAGGAAGTGTGGTCCTATAAAATAGATCTAAACTTCTCAACATGATGTTACAGATGTTACAGGTCCTCTTCATCATCAGTCACTGTCTCTTCCCACATTCTCTGAACTCTATTCAGACCCTCTGTGTATCAGCTTTGCTGCACACCAAAACACTCCAAACCTAGTTGCTAAAACAATATTTTATTTAGTTCATAATTGTGCAAATAAGCTGGGTCATTCTGTCTGGGCTGACAAGAGATTTCCCCTGGACTCTCCCATGTGGCTGTGGTCAAATGGTGGATCAGCTAGATGGTCCAAGATGATCTCACTCACATCTCTAGTGGTTAGCAGACTGTCAGCCAGAGACTATTTCCTTCAGGTGGCCACTTTATCCTCTAGCAAGATAACCTGGGCTCAATCACAGTATGGTCTCCAGATTCCAATCACAGTATCCCTATGCATAAGCACTTCTTAAGTCTCGACATGTTTTCATATTTGCTAACATCCATTGACCAAGGCAAGTCACATGGTCAACCAAATTTGGTAATGGGGAAACAGACTCTACTTCTTAATGGAAGAATCTTCAATATCATTTTGCCAGGAGTCAGATGCAGGAAAGAGAAGAATTCGTGGCCATCATTCAATCTACCACTCTTGTCATATCCCAAGCATACCTGGCATATTCATACATGTGCACAGGCTGTTCCTATCACCTGAAATAAATTATCAACCTCTTTCTGTCCTTTTGGTAAATTTTTATTTCTTGACCTTGAAGGCTCTGGTCAAATACACCATTTATGGATATCTTTCCTCAAATTAATTATTCCCTCCTATGCTCCCATGATCCCTTGCATATGCCTCTATTATAGCATTTAACAAATTGTATTATAATGGTATAATGTCTCCCTAAATAGTCTTTGTACCACCAGCATCTAGCATAGTGACTGGCAAAGAACAGGCATTCAATAAGTGTTCACTAAATTGAATTTAATTGAATAAAATCAAAACAAAGATTAAGATCTCCCTCAAACAAGCCTACATCTAAACAACTTAAGGTGCAACTATATAAAACTGAACTTGCAAGTTAGTAGGACTAATTAGATCCACCTCATCTAATTTGAAGGGCACCAGGGCAATGCTTCCAGCCAGAGGCACTTTTCCTTTGTGACCAGCACAAAACCTGAACTTTAAGCATAGATTATTCTAGGTCTTAAAATGTTCTGCTATAGTGCAAACAACATAGGCTTTGGAGTCTGAAACACTAGGACTGAAAATCTAGCCACTTGTATATCCTATTTATTACATTTCTCTGCACCACTTTTTTATATCCAGAGTTATCTGTACTGCAATAAATTATGTAAAGCATCTAGCACAGTGCCTGCCATACACCTAGCACACATCAAACCCCAGGGTCTCCTATAAGAAAAGCAAATCACGTGGGAGGGGGTAGCCTCTAGACTTTTTCATTAACATCTAAGGAGAGTGGGAGAGAGGTAAGAGGAGTGTGAAAGTCGCATGCATGAGCAAGGGAGAGGCAGAGAGAGGGAGAGAGAGAATGCCAAGCAGGCTCTGTGCAGAACCTGACACAAGGCTCAATCTCACAACCATGAGGTCATGACCTGTTTCTCTCTGTGAATTTAAAACAAGAAACAAAATGAGGTCCCTGGGTGGCTCAGTCGGTTAAGTGTCCGACTTCGGCTCAGGTCATCATCTCACCGTTTGTGAGTCCGAGCCCTGCGTGGGGCTCTGTGCTGACAGCTCAGAGCCTAGAGCCTGCTTTGGATTCTGTGTATCCCTCTCTCTCTGTCCCTTCCCCACTCACACTCTGTCTCTCTCTCTCTCAAAAATAAATAAACATTAAGAAAACAATTTTTTAATAAATAAAAAATAAAACAAGAAGCATAAAACTGATTTATTGTGGATGGAACTTGAGGGTGTTATGCTGAGAGAAATAAGTCAGGCAGAGAAGGACAGATACCATATGTTTGCACATATAGGAGGATTAGGAGGAACTTAACGGAGGACCGTGGGGGAGAAGAAGGGGAAATAGTAGGGGAGAGGGAGGGAGGCAAACCATGAGAGACTCTTGAATGCTGAGAACAAACTGAGGGCTGATGGGGGTGGGGGAGCGAGGAAGGGGGGTGATGGGCACGGAGGAGAGCACTCGTGAGATGAGCACTGGGTGTTATATGGAAACCAACTTGACAATAAACTATTTAAGAAAAAAAAAAAGAGGAGTGTGAAAGTAAATAAGGGGTATTAAGTAAATAATTTCACAATGTTACTGAGAGCCAGAACTGTGGCTAGTAATTCATTATATCACTTTGCAGGGTACCCAATCAGGGAATAAAAGTTCCCCCTCCCCAAGGAATGCAATAACTATCTCTGGTGATACAGGACTTAGGAATATCTTTTTTGCTGGGCATCAATATGGAATCAACCTCTATACATTTACTTATGTAATATTACTGGGGGAAAAGCAAAGGAAGAAAAGAGGTTGTTCAAAATGATGTTATCCTAATCTTTTAATGCATATATCCTCACTCTTTTAGTTTTTACATTTAAAAGGAGTAGTTATGGTAAACAAGTTTCCCCCCTAAGGATACAATTTTTTAAGTGAGAAAAATGAAAAGCAAATTACAAACACAGGATTCTAAACTTCAAATTATATCACTTCTAAAGGGAATGGTACCATTGAAACCAATATAAAGTGAGTTTTAGATACACTGAAGTCCTCTTTCAAAGTAAAGGCAAATTTAATACATTTTCGTAAAATCTTTAAACTTCCAAAATCCAAGTAGAAACTTGACTCTTGTAAGATGTCTCTACAGTTAACCCTCCTGAGGATGTTCTCACATCTCAAAGGCAGCTCTGAAACACTTATATACTTACTGTTCACTAAATCAATCTACATTCATTGATACCTAGCCCTGTAAAAGAATCTCCATCATTTTCCCCGAAATCTTTCATATCAGCTATACCATAAACTTCCTGGCACCCAGGATTCTACTTTCTGTGTTTTCTTAATCCACTTCTCCCCACTCCCAGCACCCTGACTGGCTCAACAAATGTTCATTTATAACTGGCAAGAAAATGTATAAGTATTTGCTGATGATAAATTCACTGGTACATCCAGTTTCAGATCAAGACCTCTAGAAACCTTTGAGACTGAAAAACTGTGGTGCCCTCATCCACATGTAAATCAAAAATAAAGTGGGGCACCTGGGTGGCTTAGTCGGTTAAGCGTCCGACTTTCGTTTGGGTCATGATCTCACGGTTTGTGGGTTCGAGCCCCGCATCGGGCTCTGTGCTGACTGCCAGTTCAGAGCCTGGAGCCTGTTTCAGTCTGTGACTCCCTTTCTCTCTGACCCTCCCCTGCTCACGCTGTCTCTCTCTCTCTCTCCTAAAAATAAATAAAAACATTAAAAAAAAATCAAAAATAAAGTAATATGAAACCACAAAGCACAAAGCTTACATATATGTTCAAAATTACATAAATGTTCAAATTAAAATAGCTTCTGCAGGCAAAATTTTAGGGAAGTTCATCAAAGGCTGAACACCTCTCTCATTCTCCCCCCTCCCCACTGTGAAGTGAATATATGTGTGGGAGGGAGGAAGGTATGGGGAGGATAAGCTGGAGGAAGCATGCATCTTTAATTTCCTGGTGCTTGGTCTGATATAGAATACTCCAATTCTTGGTGCAATTCACAAAACTATGAATCAAATGATTGCCTAAATTCTTATGTATTTTTGCTGTTCTCTTGTGGGTTTGTTTCAAGTTTCTATTTAAACTCTAGTTAACATAGAGGGTAATAACTGGTTTTAGAAGTAGAATTTAGTGATTCATCACTTATATATGTTACACCCAGTGTTCACCACAAGTGCCCTCCTTAAGGCCCATCACCCAATTAGCCCATCCCACACTCACCTCCATCAACCCTCAGTTTGTTCTCTATAGTTAAGAGTCTCTTATGGTTTGTTCCACCTCTTGTTTCCCCTTCCCCATGTTCATGTGTTTTGTTTCTTAAACTCCACATATGAGTGAAAACATGGTATTTGTCTTTCTCTGACTAACTTATTTCACTTAGCATAATACACTCTAGCTCCATCCATGTCATTGCAAATGGCAAGATTTCATTCTTAACGATGACTCAAATCCTACTGCAGGCATGAATCGAAACTATCTAATACACCGCTTTGCCTGCTGCTACAATTGTACTGTGGTTGTGTTTGTAAAAGGAGGTACAATAAATAATTGTCAGCACAACTCTCAGAAGCACAAGTTTTTGCATTTTATTTCATTCAACATTTGATAAAAGCAACAAGCACCAGATTATATTTGGACAAACCTTCCATAAATAATGTGTTCACAGCATCACAAAGTCTAGAATGCAGATGTTAATTATAGAGCCAAATCAAAACCACCATAGTTGCAATTAAAACTATTTCACTTATGATTCTCATATTCAAAGTAACAGATATTGGTCAATATTTCCATTAAATTTGAATACTTTATGCTTAGATATAATTATTTCAGCTGATCTGTTTCCACTTTTATATTTTAAAATCTTAGCATATTCTGTATGAGTTGGATGTAGAATTTGATTATTTTGATGTACTGAGGTAAACCTTGCCTTGTGATGAAAAGTGTTTGGATACCTAGGAAAATGGCCTAAATAATAAAATTCTTGTGATTATAAAAGTCTTTTACTTCTGATTATACAGATACCTTAAAACACAAAGTTTTTGGGGGTACCTTGGTGGCTCAGTCCGACTGAAGCATCCGACTTCAGCTCAGGTCATGATCTTGCGGTTCATGAGTTCGAGCCCCAGGTCAGGTTCTATGCTGAACGAGACAGCTCGGTGCTCTCTCTGCCCGTCCCCAACTCATGCACACACGTGTGTGCTCTCTCACTCTCTCTCTCTCAAAAATAAACATTAAAAAAATTTAAACACGAAGTTTTTAAGACCTATGCTGATCGTGAAGTACGAGAATGCACATTTACGAATGCAACTGAATAATTCAGTTCATTCTTATATAATCAGATCTCATTGGTTCTAAGATGTATCCAATTAAAAAAAGAAAAAGAAAAAAATGTCCCGTGATAGCTTTGGTCTAGATAAAGGGTATATTTTACATCCAGTAAATGGAAAGCCAAGGATTACTTGAACAAATAATATTACAGCTTTGTAGAATGACTGATGGTCTTTGCAAAGGTCCAGCCTGGTTTCATCTTTCTTGAGATTTTATCACTGATTTGTTCTTAGTCATGTGCAGTCACTAAGGCCAGAGAGGTAACAAGTGTTTGATGTATGATACTTGAGCCACTTTTGTCAGACTGCATTTATTTTAAGCTATACTCATACTCGGTACTCTACTACATATATGTTCTTGGGCTTTAGTTTTTTCTTGTTTCCAACGATATGTCAAACAAACATTATAATAATACTACCTTCTAAAAGCTCTACAAAAATAACATACCTGCTTCCTTGCAAAGGATGCCGTTACAATGCAGATCAAATAAGTGACTGTAGAGCAAGAACCTAATGTAAGGACTTACTCTTTGTTGCCTTATTTGCACAGCTTACAACATATCCCTTACCTTTTAGCATATATTATCCATTTCAATTCAATCCATTCTTTACAATCTGTGGCAAGCCACAGAAATTCCCTGTTACTTGAAAGGAAATTTTGAGGGAGGAGGGGTGTGGAAAAACATTTAATTTATGCTATTGAAAAGGACCCGTTCTAAATGGTTTCTGCGCACTTTTGCATCTTCTTACACACCACAAATCAACTCAGATATCTTAATCAGTGGCTAGAAACATATCCTTATCAGTAACTTATTCATGAAAGATGGTATGTGTATGAGCTGCAAAATGTTTGGCAGAGGCCCAGGAATAAAAAAGAAAGAAAGAATATGGTAAAGAGTTGATGGAATAGCTTTGTATTTCAACCCTATTCATTTTGGGAATTTTCTATCATCTGCTTGTTCTATTTGGAAGGATAACAGACAAACCAAAAGAATGTCAGCTTTCTATGGATTTGATTTCACCTATATATAGATACACTTACTGTACAATGATCCAGGAAGGAAACGTATCTATACACAGTGGTGTATATAAGAACATGTATACATTCTCATATCCCTTTCTAAATTTTCCTATTCATGGTATTATCGTATGCAAAGTTCAGCACTTTTCTGTTGTGACAATCTAAGCACTGTCTAAACATTATTTCACAAAATCAAGAGTAGTTCTTGACAATTAATTTCTGCAGTCAATTTCACAAACTGGGCAACTCCCCTTGGAACTTAGGAGCCACAACAGCAGACTGTGTGTGTGAAAGAGCAAGACAATTCATTAGCCGATTCTGCAGCAACTCAAAGTGGCGGGGGATGTCAGCCCCTGCTCTGGAGCTTCAATACTAATGAGAGTCATTGCATATTCATAACCCCAAATACAGTCAGCTTCTTGTAAAAACTTTTGTCACACAGGCTTCATGGCAAGAGCAAAGCACCGCACAAGTCGTGTCGTGGCACTTCCGCCAAGTGAGTGCAAGAGCAAGATTGATTGTTTTGCAATGTAGCCTGACGCGGAACCAAAAGATGCTGCCCCAAGGGTCCTAAAATTCTGCTTAGTTTGACTCCAAAACCCCCAGTAATCAAAGAAACAAAAAGGAGGCAGTGGTGGTGAATGTATATGTCTATATATGCATATACCCACATATACACCATACACAAAAAAATTCATAAAAAGAATACTTTAAACAAGGAATTTGGCTTATACAGCACTCAGAGTAATTATCTGTGAGGAATGTAAAATCACTCACATGAATGTTGAAAGAATAGTATGTCCCAGTAAACTTGTTCTTAAGTTGCAGGAACACCATGGCATATCTTAATAGAAGCAGATTTCTAAAACTGTCTGAAGTTTCCCGTCATTATCAATACCAAAGCTTAGGGAACTGAACCTGTCAGCTCTGCCAAGTATAGAGCGACCTGGAATCCAATTCCTCAGGCAGCTTTTCATGTTGTTGTCAGTGCCTCCCTTGCTTTATCATCATCATCATTATGATTAGTTTCCAGAAGTGAGCCATTCAGTGTGCTTGCCAGAAAATTCTAAGGGGCCAGCGTAACACCATTTGACCCCAAGATACCTGTCTGTTTGGGGGAGCTACCAGCATCCCCTAGAGTCAGAGAAAGGAAATGTATGTTTCAGCACCCACTTTCAAAAAGCCTTGAGCACTTTTTTCACTCGTAATGATGTCTTCAACTGGAATGCCAGCACACTTCCTCATTTTTCTGACAGGCTATAAACTACCCATAAAAATTAAATAAAAGAGGACAGTGAAAGAAAAGTTTCTAAATTTGATCACACTTGAGTTGTTAAAAGTTATTTCCAGATGCATAATATGTATAAATATCTGCATGGCTAAAGACAAATCAGGAATATTGGGAAGATGGTGGGGGATAGATGATGAGGTGTTGTGGGGGAAGGGGCTCACCAAACTGTTTTACATCTCAGTCACAGACACACAAGCTTCAAAAATAGAAGGATTTGTGTTTATGATTGATTGAGGTAACTGATTATCCACAGATATTTTAAGTGTTGAGACATTAAATTGTCAGCTCTATCAGTTTGATTGCAGTAAAACATGAAAACATTGACTTTTGTCTAGTTAGAGAAATTTATTTTTCCCAGAATGACAATCCTTTAAGTAGAAGCTAGGCAGCTTGCCAGCTTTCCATGTCATACACTGAAGTTTGCAAATGCAACCCATATTTTCAAGTGTTTTTCAAGGTTCAGTGAATGGTGCATAGGTCTTTTGCAAATAGTCTTGTAATAAACATATTCCTGCAGTATAATGCTTCATTCTTTAAGCCTGAGAAAAGTATTAAGTCGTTTTGAAGAACAAAAAAAATCACATAGCTCTGTATTCATGTTACCAGTGCTCTTCAGCTATTTAAAGTATCTCTCAAAAAGAAAATAACCCTCTTTGGACCACCGTGCTGTGAACAAGTTTGATTAATATGTTTTATAAGCCTGAAATAAATGCTCATCATAACTGCCGGTTAGCTGACAGCTTTCAAAAGTCTTTGTTCCCAGAATGAGTAATTTGTCTGATCTTTAAGATACGATAATCCAGCTGAAAAGGAAGGTATAGCAATCAAGTAAATTCTACTAAAATTTGATTGCTGTCAAATTGGGCTTATATTTCAGATCCATGCATGTACTATATGCATGCATACTACTTTACAAAATAAAAATACTATACCTTATTTGTTATTACTTGTCAGAACACCTGTGCTTTTCATTGGGCAGAACTGTGGTTCCAGTGTTTAAAATCCAGTTCATTGGAAGAATCAAAAATGTCAGATACAGTCACCCCTTTTAATAAAATATGTGGCTAGGAAATCATCACTAGGCCCCAAGATTTAAATGAAACACCAATCAAAAGGCAGATGTAATCCTTTACTCTACTTAAATACCAACATGTCTGAATTTGCTGCATATTTTCCAAGCATTTATAATGAGAATAAAAATACAGAACGTTCTAAAGGCCAGCACACCACTGGCCCTTCCACGTCTGAATTCTGCAGACACCAATAGATAATACCTGGAACAGAGGGTCCCTGCACAGCTAAGTAAGGCCACACCAACTAGATTAACACTTGTTCCTGACTCTTAGCCAACCACCCTGTGCGGTGGAGCACTAGATCTGGCTGCTCTTCTTATCCTACCTCAGAGAGTAATGACTGTTAGAAGTGGTCTTTCAATTATATATTCTCCTCCTGCTCTGTTTCCACCACCACTGATGTTTCGCTCCCTTTCTGGGACAGAACTTTAGGAAGCACCCTGTTTATACATCACCTACATAGTTCCTTTTGTCAACATGCTTTCCTCCTTAAGTTAGTTGTACCAATTCTCAGGCCAGGCCCACAAAGAATAAAATTACAGATCGCTTTCCATTTAACATCTTTTTTTTTTTTTTTTTACTTAGACTTTTCGTAATCTCTAAGAAAGGGTCATTTTTGCAACAATTGTGTTTTTTACTCCTGTATCTCCTTTGTCCATAAGAAGTCATTTTAGTATTTTCCAAATTGCCCAAAAACCACAGCTTCTGTACAATCATTTGTACATTTTAAGCATTACTGCTCTTCGTCTTCATTTTGATGTATCTATTATTAAACTTTTTGTTTTGTTTTGTTTATTTTTGAGTGAGTGAGAGAGAGAGAGAGAGACAGCGTGAGCAGGGGAGAGTCAGAGAGAGAGGGAGACACAGAATCCGAAACAGGCTCCAGGCTCTGAGCTGTTAGCACAGAGCCCGACACGGGGCTCGAACCCACGAACCGTGAGATCATGACCTGAGCCGAAGTCGGGAGCTTAACCGACTGAGCCACCCAGGTGCCTCTCCATTATTAAACTTTTAATGAAGTTTATTTTCATTCTTTATCTGCTCTCTATGCTATAACTACCCCTTACATTTTCTAATATACTGTGGAAGTTTTGAAACAACATTCTTTCATGTCATATACCCCACTTTTGTTATTTCTCATTATTACTGGTTGCCAACCACATTTATTCTGATGAAGACAATGTTCAGGCTGCAAGCAAATATTGCCTTCTTGTGATTAGGCTTGGGATGGGTAATTGGTCTCACATCTATCTTTTCTTTTTGATTCATGGCACTCAATAAACAAACCTTTTTTCTTTTTAAATGCCAGATGTTAAACACACTTAGTTCAGGTAAACTATGTTGATTGGGCTGAAAATTCAGATGAGCTTCATCATGGCTTTTTGTCTGGCTTAAATCTCCATTTCTTCATGACTTCAATTTTTTTTCTCTTCCAGGAAGCCTTTTCAATATGCTTAAAACTGTTATTAAATGCCGTATATTAAGTCTTATAAACAAAATGGCTAATCTCATGGTCCTTTCTCTTCATCTATCCTCCACAGTGACTAGACATAGCTAAAAATAATGATAGGGATGTCTAAGGAAAATAATATGCAAAATTCAACTCTTCATAACAACCTGAGAACTTAAGTATGCTACTGTATAGCTCTCTTCTAAGCTTAATCAAATAGACAGGAAGGCAGATGTATTAGTCTAGGTTTTCCAAAAAGTAGAACCAATAAATGAAAGAGAAAAGATTTAATATAGTGGATTGGCTCATATGATTGTGGAAGGTGAAAGGTCCCAAGATGTGTAGTCAGCAAGCTGTAGACTCAAGAGAACCAACAGTGTTCCAGTCTAAGTCCAAAGGCTTGAGAACCAGGAGAGCCAGTGGTATAAGTTCTAGTCTGAAAGCCAGCAGGTTTGAGACCCAAGAAAAGAGAGTCAATTTCTCATATTCAGTCTCAAAAGGAAAAGATCTATGTGCCAGCTTAAGCAGTCAGGCAGTAGGAGCACATTCTTACTCAGCATTTTTGTTCTATTCATACCTTCAAATGACTTGATGAGGCCCACACAAATTAGGGAGAGCATTTTTTATTCAAGTATAAATAACATACAGTATCATACTAGGTTCAGGTGTACATTATAGTGATTCTACAATTCTATACATTTCTCAGTGTTCATCAAGTGTATTCTTAATCTCCTTCCTCCATTTCATCCATACTCCCCATCCATCTCCCCTCTGACAAACATGTTTGTCCTCTGCATTTAGGAGTCTGGGGTGTTTATTTTTTTGTCCCTTTTTGTTTGTTTCTTCCTTTGTTTTGTTTCTTAAGTTCCACATAAGTGAAATCATATGGTATTTGTCTTTCTTTGACTTATTTTACTTAGCTTTATACCTTCTAGATCCATCAATGTTGTTGCAAATGGCAAGATTTCACTTTTTTATGGCTAAAATTCAATTATACACACACACACATATATCACGCCTTCTTTACACATTCATCTATCAATATATACTTGGGTTGCTGCTCTATATCAGTTATTGTGATTAATGCCGCAATAAACATAGAGGTGTATATGTCTTTTCAAGTTAGTGTTTTTACATTCTTTGAGTAAATATCAGTAGTAGAATTACTGGATCATATGGTAATTCTATCTTTCATTTTTTGAGGAATCTCGATACTGTTTTCCACAGTAGCTGTACCAGTTTGTATTCCTACCAACAGTGCACAAGGATTCCTTTTTTTTTGCACCCTCATCAACACTTATTGTCTTTCGTGTTTCTGAATTTAGCTTTTCTGACAGGTGTAAGGAGAGCTCTCATTCTGGTTTTGACTTGAATTTCCCTGATGAGTAGTGACGTTGAGCATCTTTCCACATGTCTGTTGGGCATCTTTGTGTCTTCTTTGGAGAAATGTCTGTTCATATTTTCTGCCTATTTTAATTGGTTATTTTTTGGGGGGTGCTGAGTTGTGTAAGCTCTTTAAATATTTTGGATACTAACCCTTTACTGGATATTTCATTTACAAATATCTTCTCCCATTCAGTAGCTGTCTTTAAGTTTTATTGATGGTTTCCTCTGCTGTGCAGAGGCTTTTGACAGATTAGCCATCATAAGATTATAGAGATAATCTATAGATAATATAGATAATTATAGAGATTATAGAGATAATGAGATTAGCCATTTTGTTTATTTTTGCTTTTGTTTCTCTTACCTCAGGAAACATATCTAGAAAAATGTTACTAAGATCAATGTCAGAGAAATTACTTCCTGTGCTCTCTTCTAGGATATTATGGTTTCAGGGCTTATATTTAGGTTTTTAATCCCTTTAGAGTTTATTTTTGTGTATGGTGTAAGAAAGTGATCCACTTTCTTTTGCATGTAGCTATCTAGTTTTCTCAACGCCATTGGTTAAAGAGACTTTTTTCCACTACATATTCTTGCCTCCTTTGTCACAGATTAATTGATCATATAATCATGAGTCTGTTTCTGGCCTCAATTCTGTTCCATTGATCTATGAGTCTATTTTGGTGCCAATGCCATACTGTTTCAATTACTACAACTTTGCAGTATATCTTGAAATCTGGAATTGTGGTCCCTCCAGCTTTGTTCTTCTTCTCAAGACTGCTTTAGCTATTTGAGGTCTTTTGTCATTGCACACAAATTTTAGGATTATTTGATTTAGTTCTGTGAAAAATGTTGATATTTTTATAAGGATTACATTAACTCTGCAGATTGTTTTGGGTAACACAGACATTTAAAAGATACTGCTTCTTCTAATCTATGTAAATGTAATATCTTTCCATTTGTTTGTGTCATCCTCAATTCCTTTCATCGATATTTATAGTTTTCAGAGTATATATCTTTCATTTCTTTGGTTACTTTGTTCCTAGATAGGAACAAAGTTTATTGTTTATTGTTTTGGCATAATTATAACTGGGATTCTTTTATTTTTAAAAATGTTTATTTTACTTTTGAGAGAGAGATACAGC
Organism: Hyaena hyaena; assembly: GCF_003009895.1. NCBI lineage: Eukaryota > Metazoa > Chordata > Mammalia > Carnivora > Hyaenidae > Hyaena > Hyaena hyaena. Next base: position 1,313,214 of record NW_024081151.1, read on the forward strand.
ACGAGCAGAGGAAGGGCAGAGAGAGGAAGACTTAGAATATGAAGCAGGCTCCACGCTCTGAGCTGTCAGCACAGAAGCCTACGTGGGGCCCAAAACCACAAACCACAAGATCATGACCTGAGCTAAAATTGGACACTTAACAGACTGAGCCACCCAGACATCCCAACTGGGATAATTTTCTTAATTTTCCTTTCTGCTAATTCATTTTAGTGTATAGAAATGAAAAAGATTTATATATATTAATTTGTATTCTACTACTTGGCTCAATTCATTTATTTTTTAGTATTTTTTTGGTGGAGTTGTTAGGGTTTTCTTATATAGTATCATGTCATCTGCAAATAGTGACAGTTTTACTTCTTACCAATCTATATGCCTTTTATTTCTTTTTCTTGTCTGATTGCTGTGGTTAGGACTTCTAATACTTTGTTGAATAAAAGCAGTGAGAGTGGACATGCTTATTTTGTTCCTGACCTTAGAGGAAAAGTTCTTAGTTTTTCATCATTGAGTGGGATATTAACTAGGAGTTTTACATATATAGCCTTTATTACGTTGATATATTTTCCCTCTAAACCTACTTTGTTAAGAATAATTATCATGAATCAATCTTGTACTTTGTCAAGTACTTTTTTCTGCATCTATTAATATGATCACAGAGTTTTTATCCTTTCTCTTATTAATGTAATTTATCACACTGATTGATTTGTGAATATCGAATCATGCCTCTACCTCTGGAATAAATTCTCTGTGACTGTGGTGAATGATGTTTTAATACATTGTTGTATTTGGTTTGCTAATATTTCATTGAAGGGTCTTGCATCAGATATTAGCCTGTAGTTTTGTTTTCATTTTCATAGTGTCTTTATCTGGTTTTGGTATTAGGGTAATGCTGGCCTTGTAGAAGAAATTCAGAAGCTTCCTTTTTTCACTTTTGGTAGAACTTGGAGAAGAAATGTTTGAATGAATTCATCTATGTAGCCATTTGATCCTGGACTTTTGTTTGCTGGCTGTTTTTTGATTACTGATAAAATTTCACTACAAGTAATCAGTGTGTTCAGATTTTCTATTTCTTCCTGATTCAGTTTTGGAAGGTAACATTTCTAGGAATTTATACAGTTCTTCTGTATTGTCCAATTTGTCAGCAAAAAATGCTTCACAGTATTCTCTAATAATCCTTTGTATTTTTCTGCAGTGTCAGTTGTTATATTTCCTCCTTTATTCCTGATTTCAGTAACTTGAGTCCTCTCTTCTTTTTTTGATGAGTATGGCTAACAGTTTAACAATTTTGTTGATCTTTTAACTTTTTTACCCAGTCTATCAATTCAAATGTTAATATCACCCATAATAAACCCTCATACATACCCAGAGCCCACAGCCTGCTTCAGATTCTGTGTGTGTGTCTCTCTCTCCCTCTGCCCCTTCCCTGCTCATACTCTGTCTCTCTCTCAAAAATAAATAAACATTAAAATTAAAAAAAAAAACCCTAACATTTCTTCACCTGTACTTAATAAATAATGATAAGGTACTATGATTAATGAAACTGTTCAATTACAATTTATTATAAATCTCACCTCTTTATAAAACAATTTTATTGTAAATCTTACACATTATAAAGAGCAAGAGTAAGTGTTTCTACAGAATTACAGTATTTTCTGCTCTACTGCTTTGAATCCAGCAGAGTAAACACAAGCTAAGAAGTTCTATTTCCAGAGGCCTGCTGGCATCACTGATTATTGTTTTAAATAAACAAGGAGATACCTATTAGAGCTGTGTACTAAAACCAAATATCAAACTGCTAGAGTGGGAGGCATCCAAAGGAAACAACTATTTAAAGGCCCTTTGCCGTACCTCTGTTCATGATCAAAAATAAATAAAAGACAAAATATCATATCTATATTTCTGGGAGACTAGTGGTCCAATCTGAAATTTCAACAGATAGTTCTGATAGATATGTTAAAAATGTTTTGAGTACACTAATAATGTCAAAAAAACTTGCTTTGCAGTATATCAAGATCTACAAAGCATATTCTAAATACAAATGTTCATTTTACAATGCTTTTCTGGGACTTTAAGTTAGGAATGCATGACTGCATGAAGATCATGCACATCCTAAACTTTTTAATGTATGAATTTAGCAAAACTCAAAACACATTTGGTCAGTTTATTTTAAGCCATTTCACAAAACTTATATGCTCTAGGTATATTTCAAGATCAATTGATTTCACATGTTTCTAACACATTTATCCTTTGCTTATCCAAAGTTTATTTTTTATAAGAGTTGGTTCTCCTCTAAGATGCCTTATGAGGTTTGGTTTTATAACACTTTGAAACACTCTTATTTTGAAGACAGAAAGTTTCTCAGAAGACTTGTATTTCAAAATTACTAATCCAGAATGGATAATTACTAATGTGATAGCTTGTATTTCAAAATTACAAATTACTAATCAAATAAACAAAGTCCACAATTGGCAACGTATTTCCAAACTCTCAACCAACTTTTCTTTAACATTTTTTTTATAACTCTACAGGTCCAGATACAAATACAATGTAACTAAATGAGATGTATCATCATCATGTAGGCAGCACTCCCAAAATTGTGCTCTCTGGAACACTAATGTCTCAAGTGATATAGAAGGTGATTAAGAATGGTAGTCAAGTAACTGTGGAAATGTTTACTTAAACCAAATCAAAAAGGTTTCTTTACATAAGATTTTCTAGAACTTTTATGTGTATAACAAATATTTAAGAGATAAATACAGGAAGCAAATGGAACTCTTTTTAAACAAACTTAACATCTTGTAGGACATTAGTGTTTTGTAAAACAATTTGTAAATCTGACCTTTGTGTTCTCTGATACTAAGGAAGTGACTGCATTTTTTATTTTCTACCTGTATCTGTCACTAGTCAATGTAATAACCTAGCAAATATTTTCAGTAAGAGGATAGTCCAGTAGTTTAAAAAATATTCCTAGTTGGCCAAAAGACACATGAAAAGATGCTCATTATTACTAGGGAATGTAAGTCAAAACCACAATAAGATATCACCTCCCAAATGTCAGAATGGCTAAACTCAACAACACAAGAAACAACAGGTGCTGGCAAGGATGTGGAGAAAAAGGAACACCTGTGCACTGTTGGTAAGAAGGCAAACTGGTGCACCCCCTGTGGAAAAGAACTTCCTCAAAAAGTTAAAAATAGAACTACCTTATGATCCAGCAATTGCATTACTGGGTATTTACCCATGCAGTACAAGAATACTAATTCAAACGGATACATGTATCTTATATATTGCAGCATTATTTACATAACCAAGTTAGGGAAGCAGCCCAAGTGCCTATCAATCTATGAACAGATAAAAGTGTGGTATGTATATGTGTGTATACACACACACACACAGACACACACACAGACACTGGAATATTATTCAGCCACAAAAAAGAATGTAATCTTGGCATTTGTAATGACATGGACAGAGCTAGAGAGTTATACTATAAGTCAGAGAAGAGCAAATACCATGTGATTTCACTCATATGTGGACTTCAAGAAACAAAACAAGCACAGGGGAAAAATGAGAGAGAGAGAGAGAGAGAAATCAAGAAAAATACTTTATTATAGAAAATTGATGATCACCAGAGGAAAAGTGGGTGGGAGAGTGGGTTAAATAGGTGATGCACTTGTAGTGATGAGCACAGGGAGATGTAAGGAAGTAATGAATCACTACATTGTACACCTGAAACTAATATAACATTTTGTTAACTAACTGGAATTGAATTCAAATAAAACCTTAAAATATTACCAAAAGAGATACAAGTACAAACAAAAAAGTATTCCTTGTTAAGGCAGAATCACCAACAAGTCCGTTTTTTAAAAAGTTAGAAATGGGCATCTTGGTGGCTCAGTCAGTTAAGTATCTAACTCTTGATTTTGGCTCAGGTCATGATCTCAGTTCTTGAGTTCAAGCCCAACATCAGGCTCTGTGCTGACAGCCAGCTCAGAGGCTGGAGCCTGTTTCAGATTCTGTATCTCCCTCTCTCTCTGACGCTCCCCTGCTCACACTGTCTCTTTCTCTCTCAGAAATAAATAAAACATTTAAAAAACGTATAAAAATTTTTTTAGACCCAACTATCATATGTTCCATATGTTATGAATGTAGTAAAAAACATAAAACATATTGAAGAAAATAGATATAAGATTTTTTTAAGAGCTCAAATTCTAGAACTGAGAGTTATAAAATCTGAAATGAAAATGACACTAGGTGGGATAAATCACAAAACAAAGATCATCAAAATACAAAACCAAATAAATTAAAAAAACACCCCAGTGAACTTGAAGACAGCAAAACTATCACAAATGAAGCACAAATAGAAAAAGGCCCTGAAAAATAAATGCAGCTTCAGGTACCTGTAGGAAAATATGATGCTGACTAATATACGTGTAACTGGAGTCTCAGAAGAAAATGAGAGAAGAGAAAAATATGTTTTAAATAATCACCATAAATTTTCTAAATTTGGTGAAACATATCAATCCATAGATACAGAGGGCTTAAGAAATCCTGAACGAATAAACCTAAAGAAAACTACAAGTGATCATCACAAACCACAACATAATCAAGCTTCCAGAAACAAGAGAAAGTCTTAAAAGCAGCGAGAGAGAGAGAGAAAGAGAGAGAAGGAAGAAGAGACAGGGAGAGAAAAAAGACATTATGTGCAAGAGAATAAAGACAAGAATGACAGAGAACTTCTCATCAGAAACTAAGCAAGCCACAAGACACTGGAGTGACAACTTTAAAGTACTGAAAATAAAACAAATCCAAAAATGTTCTATACCCAGAAAAAATATCTTCAAAAAATGAGGGCAAAATAAAAATCCTTTCTAGACAGGTTAATACTGCCTGAAATCAATGCTAGCAAACTGCCTTTATAAGAAATGCTAAAGTAACCTCTTCATCCTGAAGAAATGATACCAGAGGGAATGTAATTTTACACAAAGGGGTGGAAAGTATCAGAAATGTAAATATTTAAGTAAAATTAATAGACACTTTTTCACATTTTTCTCCCTCAAAGATAACTGATTATTGAAGCCAAAACAATTACAATGTATTATAGGATGTATAAAATACAAAAAAGTACATATATGACAATAGCACCTTTGTGAAGTTCTTACCCTATATGTGAGGTGGTATAATATTACTTATAGGCAGACTGCTATGAGTTAAAGACATATATATTAAACCCACAGTAATCACTAGAATTAAAACCAAAAAGGTAGATAGCTAATAAATCAACAGAAGAGTAGACAAACAGAAAAAATTAGGAAGATGATATATTTACACTAACCATAACAATAATTAAATTAGAGTTCACTAGAATGGGTTTAAAGGGAGGAAAAAAAGAAAATATACTTTAAATATAAAGACACACATAGTTCTTAAGTACAAAGTGCAATAGATAAGCCATAAAAACACTAATCAAAAGGAAGCTGGAGAATCTGTATTAATATTAGATAGGGTAGACTTCAGATCAAGAATATGACCAGGGATAAAAATAAACACTTCATAATGATAAAGGATTGCTACATCAAGAACACAAGACAATTTCAAATGTGTATGTACCTAATAATTAAGCATTTAAATATTAAAGCAAATATTAAAATATTTGAAAAATAGACAACTTAGCAATTTTAGCAAGAGATTTCAATGCTCCTCACAGTAACTGAATAGCATACACAAAAAAATCACTAAGTATATCATTACTATCAACCAACTTGACTTAACTGACAATGTATAAAACCAACAACACTACAACTAAAAACAGCAAAATGGACATTATTTTAAAGTATATATGAACTATGAAAATATCTCATATATCAGGTCATAAAAAAGGTTTCAATAAATTTAGAAGAATTATTATGCATAGTAAGTTCTCTGCCCTCAACAAAATTAAAACTACAAGTCAATAACAATAAAATATTTGTTTAACACCCTCCCCTTTAATAAAAAGGAAAAAAAAAGAGCAAATTAAATCCAAAATTAGCAGATGGAAGAAAATAATAAAAAGTAGAAAGCAGTAAAATAAAAGAAAGGTTAACAATAAAGAAAACACAAAATAAAAAGCTGGGTCTTTGAAAAGATTGATAAAAATGATAAACTAGTCAAGAAAAAGAGAGAAGATACAAATTACCAATAACAGAAATAGAAAAGGGAAAATCACCATAGATATTATAGACACTAAAACAATAGTAAGAGAAAATCATGAATTATTTTATGGCAGTAAGTTTGACATCTTTAGATGAAGTCGACAGATTTCCTGGAAGATACAAATTACCATAGCTTAGTAGTCCTACATCTTTTAAAACCTTACCAGAAAGAATACCCACATCCATGTGTCTTCAATGATGAGTTCTATCAAATATTTAATGTAGAAATATTATCAATTCTTCACAAACTCTTCCAGAAAATTGAAGCGAAGGAAACACTTCCCAACTCATTCTAAAAAGCCAACTGATGATAATGCAAGAAAACCACAAACCAATATCCATCATGAATAAGAAATGCAAAACTCCTTAACACAATTTTAGCAAAGTGATTTCCACAATATACAAAAAGGATAATACATAATGATCAAGTGGAACTTATCCCACACAAAAGCAAGGTTGGTTTAACATTCAACATCAATATAATTCATCAATCATATTAACCAAAAAAAACCCACATACATAAAAAAAACAATCTCAGAGAAAAAGCATTTATTTCACAAATGTAAAATTTAACTTTTGAAAAAGCAGTGTAATTCACCATGTTGACAATACATATATGATCATCTCATTACATGAAGAAAAAACATCTGGCAAAATACAACACTCATTTATAATAAATTCTCAGCAAACTAGAAATAAAAAGGAGTTTCCTCAAACTGATAGTGGAAATCTAGGGGAAAAAGTCATACAAATAAGAAAATGACCGAATTTTTTTTCCCCAAGATTGGGAACAAAGCAAGAATGCATGCTCTAACCACTTCTAGTCAACACTGTGCTGGAGTTCCTAGGGAAAAATAATAATAGCAGACAGATAAATTAGAAGGTAAAAGTAATACTGTCTTTTTGATAAATGGTATGTGATTATGTATTATTGCTCCTATGTAAGGAACCTACAAAATATAAACAATAACAGCAAAAACTAACAGAGCTAATAAATGAATTTAGTAAGGTCATGGATTTTAAAGTCAATGTGCAAAAATCTATTATATTTCTACATACTACAATTGGAAACTGAAATACACTAAGCAATACTGTTTAATAACAACAAAAAATTAGAAATAATTGGGAATAAAATTAACAAAATGTGTGCAAGATCTGTACACTGAAAATGACAAAATACTGCTGATAAAAATTAAAGATCTACATACATTAAGAGATATACCATGTTTATGGAGCAGAAGATCCAATTCTCCCCAAACTAATCTATAGATTTGGTATAATTCCCTAATGAAAATCCTAGTAGGAGGAATCAACATGACAGAGAAGTTGGGGCGGGTGTGTGTGTGTGTGTGTGTGTGTGTGTGTGTGTGTGCAAGGTTCCCTTGTCCCTCAAACACAGCAGTATTGAGGCCAAAATACTCGGGATTCCAGGAATCTGGGCTACAGAGTGAGAGAAACATATCCATGGGCCCATGGAGACAGCTTAGAGCATTACTACAATGAACAAATCAAAACACACCTGGCAGAAGGTCCAAACCAACACTATGAATAAGGAGATAAAGCAAGTGGAGATACAATAACAGAGAGCATGCAACACACTCCAAAAATATCTTCTGAAGAGCCAGTCCCTGGACAGTGTATGATCCCTTTTTAATATGGCACTACTCACAGGTACAGGACACATAACAAGCTATTAAAACATGTAAAAGACAGGAAACTAGCCAAAATGTCAAAACAAAAGAGTTCTCTGCAGAAGAAATTCTAGGAAGAAATGACAGCCAGAGAATTGCTCAAAACAGATATAAACAATATATCTGAACAAGAATTTAGAATAATAGACATAAGACTAATAATTAGGCTTGAAAAGAGCATGGAAGACAGCAGAGAATCTATTGCTGCAGAGATCAAGGACCTAAGAAATAATCACAATGAATTAAGAAATGCTATAAATGAGGTGCAAAGTAAACCCGATGTAGCAACAGCAAGGATGGGGAAAGCATAGGGAGAATAAGTGAAATAGAAGATAAAATTATGGAAAATGATGAAGCTGAGAAAAAGAGAGACAGGAAAATACCAGACCACAAGGGGAGAATTAGAGACCTAAGAGATGTAATGAAACATAATATCCCTATCATAGGAGTTCCAGAAAAAGAAGAGAGAGAGAAAGGGGTAGAAGGTTTATTTGAACAAATTATAGCTGAGAACTTCCCTAATCTGGGGAGTAAGGAAAAGATTCAAGTCCAGGAGGCACAGAGAATTCCCTTTAGATTCAGCAAGAATAGGTCTTCACCAGAACCTATCATAGTGAAACTGGTAAATACAAAGGTAAAGAGAGAATTCTGAAAGCACAAGGGATAAAAAGCCCTTAACTAACAAGGGTAGACACATAAGGGTAGTAGCAGACTTGTCCACTGAAACTTGGGAGGCCAGAAGGGAGTGGCAATAAATATTCACTGTGCTGAATAGGAAAAATATGCAGCCAACAATCCATTATATAGAAGGAGAGATAAAGCCTTTCCCAGACAAACAAACACTAAAGGAGTTCATGACCACTAAAGCAGCCCTGCAGGATATCCTAAGGGGGAAAGCAGCAAAGACCACAAAGGACCAGAAACATCACCATAAGCACAAAATCTACAGATAACACAATACACTAAATCCTTATCTTTCAATAATCACTCTGAATGTAAACAGACTAACTCTCCCAATCAAAAGACAAAGGGCATTAGAATGGATTTAAAAACAACAACAACAACAACAACAAGATCCATCTATATGCTGTCTACAAAGACTCGTTCTAGACCTGAGGACACCTACATATTAAAGTGAGGAGATGGAGAATGATCTATCATGCTATTGGAAGTCAAAAGAAAACTGGAGTAGCCATACTTATATCAGACAAATTATATTTTAAACTAAAGACTGTAACAAGAGATGAAGAAGGGCATTTTATCATAATTAAGGGGTCTATCCATCAAGAAAGGCTAACAATGTTTATGCCCCCAACTTGGAGTAACACGAATATATATCTATATACCTGACAAATTTATATATATATAAATATATATCACAAACATAAGCAATCTTATTGATAGTAATACTGTAATTGTAGGTGACTTTAATACTCCACTTAAAGCAATGAACAGATCATCTAAGCAGAAAATCAATAAAGAAACAATAGCCTTGAATGATACACTGGCCTAGATGGACTTGACTGATATACTCAGGAATTTTCATACATAAGCAGCAGAATACACATTCTTCTTGAGTGCCATGGAACAATGTTGCAAAAAAGATAACATACTGGGTACCAAAACAGCCCTCAATAAATATAAAGGGACTGAGATTTTACCATGTATATTTCAGATCACAATGCTATGAAGCTTGAAATCAACCATAAGAAAAAAATTAGAAAGATTCTAAAGGCATGAAGGTTAAAGAACATCCTACTGAAGAATGAATGGGTCAACCAGGTAATTAAAGAAGAAATTTAAAAATATATGGAAGCAAACAAAAATGAAAACACAAAAGTCCCAACCTTTGGGATGCAGCAAAGTCAGTCTTAAAAAGGAAAATACATTGCAACCCAGGCCTATCTCAAGAAGCAAGAAAAATCTCAAATATAAAAACCTAACTTCACACCTAAACAAACTAGAAGCAGAGCAGCAAAGAAACCCCAAAGCCAGCAGAAGTAGAGAAATAATAAACACTAGAGCAGACATAAACTATATTGTTTATTAAAAACAATATTATTATATTTTTTTAAAAACCCAGTAGAACAGATCAATGAATCCAAGAGCTGGTCTTTTGAAAGAATAAACAAAAAGTGATAAACCCCTAGCCAGACTTCTCAAAAAGAAAAAAGATATAATAACAAATGAAAGAGGACAGATCACAGCCAACAACACAGATATACAAACAATTATTAGAGAATACTATGAAAAATTACATGCCAACAAACTGGACAATCTGGAAGAAATGGACAGATTTCTAGACACTCACATACTACCAAAACCCAAACAGGAAGAAATAGAAAATTTGAACAGACTCAGAACCAGCAAAGAACTTCAAACAGTTATCAAAAATCTCCCAACAAATAAGTGTCCTGGGCTAGATGGCTTCCAGGAAATTCTACAAAACATTTAAAGAAGAATTAATACCTATTCTTCCCAAATTGTTTCAAAAAATAGAAATGGAAGGAAAACATATAGACTTACTCTACAAAACCAGCATTACCTTGATTCCCAAACCAGACAGAGACCCCACTAAAAAAGAGAATTACAGGCCAATACCCCTGATGAACATGAATGCAAAAACTCTCAATAAGATATTAGCAAATTGAATTCAACAGTATATTAAAAGAATTATTCACCATGATCAAGTAGGATTCATTCCTGGGCTGCAGGGCTGGTTCAATATTCACAAATCAATCAATGTGATAGATCACATTAACAGAAGAAAGAATAAGAACCATATGATCCTGTCAATAGATGCAAAAAAAAAAAAAGGCATTTGATAAAATACAGCATCTCTTCTTAATAAAAACCCTCAAGAAAGTTGGGATAGAAGGAACATACCTTAACATCATAAAAGCCATATATGAAAGGCCCACAGCTAATATCATCCTCAATGGGGAAAAACTAAGAGCTCTTTCCATGAGATCAGAAACACAACAAGTATGTTCACTCTCACCACTATTGCTTAACATAGTGTTGGAAGTCCTAGCATCAGCAATCAGACAACGAAATGAAATACAAGGCATCCAAGCTGACAAAGAAGACAAACTTTCACTTTTCGCAGATGACGTGATACTCTACGTGGAGACCACAAAAGACTCCACCAGAAACTGCTAAAACTGATACATTAATTCTCCAAAGTCACACGATAAAAAATTAATGTACAGAAATTAGTTGCATTTGTATACACCAATAATGAAGCAACATAAAGAGAAATCAAGGAATCGATCCTATTTACGACTGTACCAAGAACCATAAAAAACCACAGAATAAAGCTCACTGATGAGGTAAAAGATCTGTATGCTGAAAACAATAGGAAACTTATGAAAGAAGTTGAAGGAGACACAAAGAAATGGAAAAACATTCGATGCTCATGGATTAGAACAAATACTATTAAAATACTGACACTTCCCAAAGCAATCTACACATTCAAAGCAATCCCAATCAAAATGGCACTGGCATTCTTCTCAGAGCTAGAACAAACAATCCGAAAATTTATATGGAACCACAAAAGACACCTACTAGCCACAGTAACATTGACAAAGAAAGCCAAAGCTGTAGACATCACAATCCCAGATGTTAAAAAGCTGTAATCATACCAACAGTATGGTACTGGCACAAAAGCAGACCCATAGATCAATGGAATAGAATAGAGAACCCAGAATTGGACCCACAAATATATGGCCAACTAATCTTCGACAAAGCAGAAAAGAGTATTCAATGGAAAAAAGACAGCCTCTTTAACACATGGTGCTGGAAGCACTGGACAGCAACATGCAGCAAAATGAAACTAGACAATTTTCTTACACCCTACACAAAAATAACTCAAAATGGATGAAGGACCTGATAGTTAGACAAGAAACCATCAAAACCCTAGAGGAGAAAACTGGAAACAGCCTCTTTGACCTCAACTGCAGAAATTTCTTACTGGACACATCTCCAAAAGCAAGGGAATCAATAGCAAAAATAAACTGTTGGGACCTCATCAAGATAAAAAGCTTCTGCACAGCAAAGGAAACAATCAACAAAACTAATAGGCAACTGACAGAATAGGAAAAGATAGTTGCAAATAACATATCAGATAAAGGGCTAGTATCCAAAATCTATAAGGAACTCACCAAATTCCATACCCAAAAAACAAATCCAGTGAAGAAATGGGCAGAAGACATGAATAGACACTTTTCCAAACAAGACATCCAGATGGCCAACAGACACATGAAACGATGCTCAACGTCACTCATCATCAGGGAAATACAAATCAGAACCACAATGAGATACCACCTCACACCAGTCAGAGTGGCTAAAATGGACAAATCAGGAGACTATAGATGGTGGCAAGGATGTGGAGAAATTGGTACCCTCTTACACTATTGGTGGGAATGCAAACTGGTGCAGCTGCTCTGAAAAACAGTGTGGAGGTTGCTCAAAAAATTAATAAGAGAACTCCCCTATGACCTAGCAATTGCACTGCTAGGAATTTATCCAAAAGATACAGGAGTGCTGACTCATAAGGGCACATGTACCCCAATGTTTACAGCAGCACTATCAACAATAGGCAAATTGTAGAAAGAGTCCAAATGTCCATCGACTGATGAATGGATAAAGAAGATATGGTATATATATGTATATATATATATACACACACACACATATATATATATATATATATACACACACACGATGGAATACTACTTAGCAATGAAAAAGAATGAAATCTTACCATTTGCAACAACATGGATTGAGCTGGAGGGTATTATGCTAAGTGAAATTAGTCAGAGAAAGACAAATCTCTTATGTGGAATTTGAGAAACTTAACAGAAGACCATGGAGATAGGGAAGGGGAAAAAATATAGTTACAAACAGAGAGGGAGGCAAACCATAAGAGACTGCTAAATACAGAGAACAAACTGAGGAGTGATGGGGCGGGGGAAGGGAAATGGATGATGGGCACTGAAGAAGGCACTTGTTGGGATGAGCACTGGGAGCTGTATGTAAAAAATGAATCAAGGGAATCTATTCCCGAAGCCAAGAGTACACTGTATACAATGCATGTTAGCTAACTTGACAATAAGTTATATATTTTTTTAAATCCTAGTAAACCTTTTTATAATAATTAGCATGCTTATTCTAAAATTTATATAAAAAGAGGCACCTGGCTGACTCAGTCAGTAGAGTATGCCACTCTCCATCTTGGGGTTGTGCATTCAAGCCTCAGGTTGAGGACAGAAATTACTAAATAATATTTTAATTAAAATTTATATGAAAATTTATATACTACACCTAAAGGAATCTTGAAAAAGGAAAAACACTAGGTCTTACACTATTTCAACATTTACATTAAAGCTATCATAACCAAGATGGTCTAATACCAACTAAAAGAAAGACATATAGGTCAATGATACAGAATATAAGTCAGAATATATCTATGATAGGGGTGCCTAGGTGGCTCAGTCAGTTGAGCAGCTGACTTCAGCTCAGGTCATGATCTTGCAGTTCGTCAGTTCGAGCCCCGCATAGGGCTCTGTGCTGACAGCGCGGAGCCCGGAGTCTGCTTCGGATTCTGTGCTCCCCATCTCTCTCTCTCTGCCCTTCCCCCCACTTGTGCTGTCTCTCTCTCTCAAAAATAAACATTGAAAAAATGTTAATAACAAAAAGGAATATATCTATGATAAACTAATTTTCAATGCATCAAATTAATGCAATGAGGAAAAAGTGGTCTCTTTTAACAAAGAGAGCCATACAGTCACATGTAAAAAAATAAAACTCTACCCTTACCTCACACTATATAAAAAATTAACCCCAAATGGATTGTAGACATAAAAGTTAGAGCAAAAACTATAAAAATCTTGAAGAAAACATATGAGAAAATCTTGTGAACCTCAGTTAAATTCTTATGATAGGACATAAAGACATTAAAAAACAATAAAAAAAAGAAAATGAGCAAACCGGCTTTCCAAAAGACCATTAAGAAAAGCAAATGAGGGAAAATACTTAACAAAAGATGAAATGGATAAAGGATTTTAATCCATAATACTTAAGAGTTCTTATCACTCAAGAATCACAACTCAATATTTTAAAAAATATAACATTTAAACAGTTATCAAAAAATATGTACAAATGGAAAATAAGCATATGAAAAGATGCTCAACATCACTAATTACTAGGAAAAAGCAAACAAAACTATGATGAGATGTAACCAAATACAACATATCTACTAGAGTGACTAAAATTAAAACACTGATAACACTAAATGGTAACAAGACTGGAGCAGGTGAACCTTCATACATCACTATTGAACTACATCTTTACAAGTGGTGGACTTCATATAACTTGTATCTGAATAAAGCTGAATTTTAAAAAGCAACTTGACAAAACATTTTTTTAAGTTTATTTATTTACTTCCAGAGAGGTGGGAAAGGGACAGAGAGAGAGGGAGAGACAGAAAATCCCAAGCAGGCTCTGTGCTGTCAAGGCTGAATCTCACAAACCTCAAGATCATGACATGACATAAAATCAAGAGTCCCTATGCTCAACCAAATGAGCCACTGAAGTGCTCCAAAACATTTTTATTAAATAAGAGGTGCCTGGTTGGCTGAGTCAGTTAAGTGTTGACTCTTTTTTTTTAATTGTTTAATAAAAGTTTATTTATTTTTGAGAGAGAGAGAGAGAGAGAGGACGAACCCAGGCAGCAGAGGGAGAAAGAAGGAGGCCCTGAGCTGAAGTCCGATGGTTAACTGACTTAACCACCCAAGTGCCCCTAAGCACTAACTCTTGATTTTGGCTCAGGTCATGATCTCATGGCTCATGAATTTGAGCCTGTCATTGAGCTCTATGCTGTTAGTGTAGAGCCTGCTTGGGATTCTCTCCACCCCCCACCCCCAACTTTCTCTTTTTCTCTCTCTCAAAATAAATAAAAATTTTTAAAATAATTAAAATAAAACTCTTAAAAAATCCTGTAGTAGTTTAACATTTTTTAAATACTCGCCAATTTTTTTCCCTTATTCTTAGATTCTTCCTCTATTCAAGCAGTAGATAAGCTTACCTTGCCTCAGGAAAACAGTGACAACAGAAAGTAGAAATAAGGAGTCTTTTTCCTAACCTATGAATTCCAAAATCCTGGGCCTTCAGAATAACGGGAAGGATTCAAAGCACGCTTACCAAGTCAGGCAGATGAGTAATACAAAACAAAAAAGGAAATGGGATTGGAATGAGCAAACCCTGTAAGGAGCCACTATCCAGCTCCAAATGATTTTTATCATATAGAAATATGGGTCCCATGTTGCCAGATCATTCTTCCCCCACAGGAAAAAAATTTGGAAATTCAGATTTTTATGTGAATTTTCCCTATTCTTTAAATATTACCCAAGTAAAATGAACTTCTGTGGGTCAAATTCAGCCTATGTATGTGCAACATCTAGCACAGAAAACAGATTTAAAACACCTTGAAAAAACCTTTCAGAATGGCTAACATTAACAACTCAGGCAACAACAGATGTTGGCAAGGATGCAAAGAAATAGGATCACTTTTGCACTACTGGTGGGAATGCAAACTGGTGCAGCCACTCTGGAAAACAGTGTGGAGGTTTCTCAAAAAATTAAAAACAGAACTACCCTGTGACCCAGCAATTGCACTACTAGGTATTTATCCAAGGGATACAGGTGTGCTGTTTCGAAGGGATACATGCACCCCAATGTTTATAGCAGAACTATCCACAATAGCCAAAGTATGGAAAGAGCCCAAATGTCCATCAATGGAGGAATGGATAAAGAAGATGTAAATATGTGTATGTATACATATACATATATATATGTACACACACACACACACACACACACACAACAGCAATCAAAAAGAATGAAATCCTGCCATTTACAACTACATGGAACTAGAGGGTATTATGGTAAGCTAAATTAGTTAGAGAAAGACAAATATCAACGATTTCAGTCATATGAGGACTTTATGGTAAAAAACAGATGAACATAAAGGAAGGGAAGCAAAAATAATATAAAACAGGGAGGGTAACAAAAATATAAGAGACTCTTAAATATGGAGAACAGAGGGTTACTAGAGGGATTGTTGGGGGGGGTGGGCTAAATGGGTGAGGGCATTTTAAGGAATCTACTCTTGAAATCATCGTTGCACTATATGAGAACTTGGATATAAATTAATAAGTAAATAAATTTTTTTAAAAAAAGAACACCTTGAAAACTAAATGAGCAAAGACAAAAGGTTTCCTCACCCTCTAGACTTGAAAATCCTTGAATGGGGAAAAGAAGAGTCAAAGGAATGATGGATTTAGACATTGTTTTTACAAGAGAACACAGGCAATCTGCATCTCACTTCCGGGGTACAGACTCAGGGAGGTAGGAAGATCCCACAGAACTGTTTGGATAATGTAAGGGGCAAGTGAGATATTATCCTCAGAATTTTCCAAGCCCTATTCAGGCCCAGCAAAGCTGAGACAAGGGGAAGTCTCACAGAATTCTCCATATCTTCATGAAGTTTGGGGACCACAGAAAGATTACAGTTTTGTCATTAGCATGGAAATTATAAGAAGAGTTGTTTTACCAGCTAATACCTTGTGGATGCAAATGATGAATGTGCAGCAACCTATGATGACCAACTAACTTCAAAATCAAAATCTGCAAATGCCACCATCATGGAAAGATGATGTCTAGTACAAGCCACTACCCCCATCCAAGAATTAGCAGAGGTAAGATAAAAAGAAAAAGAAAGAAACCCCTAACTAAGATTAAAATTTCAGTCACCTGGACAAAATAGAAGCTCAAGACAGAAAAAGTGAGTTTCAAAGTATAAAAGAACAAAAAGTATATCCCTTGAACAGGAGACATTGTAGACTGAGATGTTCTTCTATAGTCTGCTGTAAGCAGGGAGATTATCATGGGAAGGGGGAAGCATTTTATGTTTTCTTTAGATGAATTATACCGAATAAATATTGGATTTGATAATATGCCCTACAGATAGGCTACCAGAGTATAAGACTTCAAATCACTACTATTCAAGAGACGATAGACCAAGCTCTTCAGAGGACTTCTGTAACAATATCACTAATAAACTGAATTATCAAACACATTTATTAAGTTTCTCAAGCTGATCTGCAAGTAATAAACTATCTTAGGGCAAGCCCAAACAATTGGTAACACTAAACAAAATGAGTAAAATTTACTCATTCTGCAACTATTTAAATAAATACAGTAAGAGTACCACCAGAATTCATTTTTCACACTGAGAAAAGTGTTAATCTGAGGTATTAACAAGGTGGAAGCAGATATTGTCACAGTGTGTGTATAAATGTGTGTGCATTTTAAAAATTGTATTTCTTTTTTAGATTCAATTTAGTTAACATATAATGTAGTTCTGGTTTCAAGTATAGAATTTAATGATTCATTTCTTACATATAACACACACTGCTCATCCCAGCAAGTGTTCTCCTTAATGCTCATCACCCATTTAGCCCATCCCCCTCACCCACCTCCCTTCCATCAACCCTCAGTTTGTTGTCGATAGTTAAGATTTTCTTATAGTTTGCCTCTCTCTCTGTTTTTATCTTATTTTATTTTTCCTTCCCTTTCCCTATGTTCATCTGTTTTGTTTCTTAAATTCCACATGAGTGAAAGCATATATTTGTCTTTCTCTGATTGACTTATTTTGCTTAGCTTAATATACTCTAGTTCCGTCCATATTGCTGCAAATGACAAGATTAAATTCTTTTTCATTGTCTAGTAATCTTCCATTGCACATTTTGTTTAACCATTCATCAGTTGATGGACATTTGGGCTATTTCCATAATTGGTTATTATTTATAGTAAAAAAAATATTTCTAATTTTTATAAAATGACCACATACCTAGTCCTCTAATTTTCAGAAAATTAGAAAGTATATGTTTTAAAGTAAATACAAGACTCTTAATTACCTCTTTAATATATTCTTAGAAATTTAACAGCACATTGTCTGATTAAACGTGTACTAATACCCAGATCTACAGAGTTGCAATTAATCCCAGCAATTCAGGCAAGGACCTTACTTTAGGGTGAATATTCAAAACTCAACCAAATAGTTACAGCAATTGTGGCACAATAGGACCTCTGCACTTCCATATTCTGATCCATAAAATGGGGACAAATTGCTGCACAGCCTAACATTTGCAAAAACAACCAGCACAGTGTCTGATAATTAATAAGCCCACAAAAATATTTGCTGAATTAGCTACCACTGACTTCACTTCTTCTGGCCTTTAGAAGAATTTATCAATGAAACCTTCCCAGGAGAATAGTCACCTATCTCATTATGGTACTGTAGTACTCTTCTGAAGGTAAAACAGACCTTCAGTAATGTCACTCAGTGTAAGCTGTCCCTGAACCATTTCCCATTTTTACTGCAGTATTTGTATTAATAAATGCAATCTGGTAAATACATAAGAATTCTGATACATTGCAGTTCTTCTCTCACTTGAAAAAAATATTCCTAGCATGAAGTGAGTCCACTTTGCCTCCTTGATGTCAACCCTCTAGGTGTTAATGACTTACCATCACTCTTAAAATAATATCCAAGAACTTTACTGTGGTCTATCAGGCTTTTCATTATTTGCCTCTGCCTAACTCTTAACATTGTTTCCTACAACTCTCCCCATCCATCCATTGCATTTCTTGCTGACCCTTGAAGACATCAAATATAAGCCTATGCACTTGTCTCAATAAGTACATACTGCCCTGAAACCCATACAGCTTGCTCCCTCACATCATTCAGATTTCTGTTTAAATATCACCTCCACAGACAAAATTTCCTTAACTACCCATTCTAAAGTAGCATGTTCTGTTATTCTCTATCCCCTTAATTTGCTTTTCTTCCTCCCCATAGCAATTCAAATATATACTTATTCATCTGTTGTGACATAAGCTCAATGGGAATTGAGACTTCATCTCATTAACTTTTGTATATCCAGAGCCTAGAACACTTCCTGGCATAAAGTGACACATTATTATTATTCACAGTGAATCTGTTCATTAACTAAGTGGGATTATTTCAATATTCAAGACAGCTTCCTAGGGGCACCTGGGTGGTTCAGTTGGTTAATCCTCCAACTTCAGCTCAGGTAATGATCTTACAGTTCATGGGTTCAGGTCCTGCATCAGGCTGTGTGCTGACAGCTTAAAGCCTGGAGCCTGCTTCAGATTCTGTGTCTCCCTCTTTCTCTGCCCCTCCTCTGCTTGTACTCTCTCTCCTTCCCTTAAAAATAAACATTAAAAATTTTTTTTTAAAAAATAAAGAAGGCTTTCTTACAAATGACAATGGAATGAGGAATACAAAGACCAGTGATAGCTATATCTATATCTACATAATATCTATATCTATATATATATCTATATAAACTTAGAATACCTACAGATGCCAAAGGTAAAAGTCTGGAGGAACTGGATTAGCACTAGAATTAGAGAGATTTTTACTAGCTGGAGGATGATCATCAGGATGGATGCAAAAGGAAGAAAGCCAGGCCACAGTTGGTTGAGGCCTAAGCCAAAAGGAGAAAAATCTTTTTTTAATCTCACCCATTCTCTCTCATCTTCCTTCTTCTAACATTTCCTCTCTCAGTGTCTACCCACTTTTGCCATCTCTTCACCATCTCTACCTCCTCCACTTTTGCTTCCTCTGTCATAAACTATTTTGTAGATTACATCCAAAGAGGTTGTTTTGGGTATAATCATTTGTAGATTATACCTAAAGAGTTTTTTTTTCCCCTGTGAATCAGTAGCCTCAGCAGAAGAAAAGTTCTCTAATGAGAAACTGTAAGGAATACATTTTGTACTCCTTTAAATGCCAAGGAGTACACCAACATCATTATTAGTAGTATCAAGTACTCATCATGAAGGCAACAGAATGAGACAAAGAATCATGAAGCCATTCCTTTTCACAAACTCATACATCAAGAACTGAATACTTTATGACTTCATCTGTTTAATATTTTTGTCTTCCTTCTCCAGAATATGTCTTTAAAATACAATCAACATTCATTTTATCTTTATTGAAGTATAATTGACATAGAAAAATTGTAAATATTTAATATATACATTGTGATAAGTTTGGACATATGTATACACACCTGATACTATCACCACTATCAAGATACTATAAACAGGGGCGCCTGGATGGCTCAGTCAGTTAAGCGTCCGACTTCGGCTCAGTTCATGACCTCATGGTTCATGGCTTCGAGCCCCGTGTCAGGCTCTGTGCTGACAGCTAGCTCAGAGCCTGGAGCCTGTTTCAAATTCTGTATCTCCCTCTCTTTCTGACCCTCCCCTGCTCATGCTGTCTTACTCTCAGAAATAAAATTTTATAAACCATTTTTTAAAAAAGAAAAATTTGAAAATAAAAAATACTATAAACATATCTATTATCTCCAAAACTTTCCTAGTGTTCTCTTGTGTCTTTGTTTTTGTTATGTCCTAAGAACACTTAACAGGAGATCTATCCTCTTAACATATTTTAAAGTACAAATATCATATTGTTAACTATAGCCACCAGGTTACAAAAAAAAATATCTTTGATTTTTATCCTCACACTCCATTAAAAAATTCATGATATATCCACCAAAATATATTTGCTAAAATCCTAAGCCAGACATTACCTTTTTTTATTAAATGGATCCTGATGCCTATTAAAGTTTAAAAACAATGAAAACTGACAAACAGTACCATCAGGCTTATAAATGATTGTGTATCCCCACCCCTCACCAAATGACAATGGCATTCAAACTGGACTCTTTGAAGAATAATCTCTAACACATTAGCAGGAGCCAACATAATAGCATCTATTATTTCAGCCAAATGTTTCCCAAAATATCATATCCCAAAAAGTCAACTTACTCTTTTGGAAATCCTCCCACAAGAGGTTACAGGTAGAACATGATCTCCGTAATTCAAAATGAGTCCTGAAAAAGTAAAGTTTAAATCAGAATTTCAGGAGAAATTCATAGTGAAGTTCATGTTTTGCCCATTAATCCTAGAGAGTAAAGAAAATCCAAATAAGAAGAACTGGGCTTATTTTTTAACATCAGGTATATTTACAAATGACAAGGCATTAAAATTTATAAACTACGTGATGACCTACTTACAGCTAATGAATATACTTAATAACAAAAAGATACCAAGTCTTAAATGATTTATTCCATTACTTTGGTAACTATGCTTAAATTAACTCCAATTATAACCATAATTTCAAGACTGAAGAGAAAAAAAGTTAATTCTACAAATTAAAAATCAAAAGCCTAGAACATTATTCTCTACACCTTTCCTTGTTTCATCTTTTCAATTCCCCACACCCACACTCCCTGTCTCTGTCATTGCACATTCAAGTATAGGATACTATCAGATCGGATAGGGTTTACATAAACTATGAGTAGCTACCAGTGTGGCTTTATTACCTGCTTTTCTTAGTTTCCAGACCAAGGATGCTATTACCAATGCAAAAAGGTGGTCATATATATATACATATCTCCCCATTCCTTACCAAAGTTGTGCCTTCACTGACATATATTCAGTACAAAAAAAATGACAAGTGCAAAATATAAGAAATGCTTGTCTTGTCTGTATTGATACCACAACATATTTACCGACCACGAAGGGAGAGGTCCAAATTTAGCTTATTTAGCAGCCTAATCTAGATTAAAACAAAATACAAGTCCTGAAAGCATTCTTATTGTCAAATAACTCATAACTTATATAAAACGTTATGTATTTACAAGATAAAAATCTAGAGTCATAGTAGTAGCAACAAAATATTCTTTTTCCCATTCTCACTAAGTTGGTGTTAACTTAATGAAATGTGACAGCGCTATCAATGTAGTATAATAAACATGAAAAGGTGCCCATGTACAAAGAAAATGTAAAAATTCTTACTGACAACAGCAAAAACAAGAATAGTGTCTCTTTTCCTTTCACATGACCTTTTTGTTAACTTGAGAGCTTGTGACTTTGTTATCTATTTATGATAGTAAGAATAATATTGGTTGCAATGTATCTAGATAGAAGCTTCAAATATAACTAAATAAAATTATATTTCTGTGTCCCATAAAAGATCTATCATACAGGACCCAGTTCTCAATTCCCTATATTAGAAGCTGCAATAAATGCAGCTAAGCAAGAAAAAAATATCTAAATAAGTCTCAGAAGTAGCATATGGAGACATTACATCTTAGTTGAAATCTCAAGTCTTACATTATCTAAAGATTTAAATCACCTTTAAAAGAGAATTTATTAAAATTCTAAACTCATATTGTATATCTTTTTTGTAAGTGGCTGTATATTCCTAGTAACATGTTTGTATCGTGATGTTACCCACATAAAAAAAGACATCTGCATGGAATATTTCCCTCATTAGATATTATCATGTTAGCATATTTTTTCCTATTTCTGATTTTACTACAAAATAAAATGAGCTGATTTTTACCCTTAAGTTTCTCTCCATATATTGCCAATAATGCAAATACTTTAATTGCACATTAGAAGAATCTCATTTTCCTCTAAAAATTGCTATAGAAATTAGCCCAAAGAGACCTCAAAACACATATAAAAATCAAGATATGACTAAGTCAAATTAGCATACCAGCTACCACTTACACAAAATGTTACTTTAAACATTACTTTCAAATCAAAAGCTATCTTTAGAAAATCCCAGGAAAGATCACATGGATCATTATAATGTTATTTGACCTCTTCCTAAATTAGTGCCAAACTGAATCAATTAGGAAAGAATCAATTAGCCAAAAACTATATATTAATCAACCTACTTAACAACTTGCCAAACTGTATATTCAAAAAGCAATTCATTCTTTTGTCAGAGGTCATATTTGGGGCTAGTGGGAGTATTAATTGACACTTTTTTGGAAAGCAACTTGGGTTAATATATATCAAACGTTAATGTTAATTCTCTTTGATCAGTAATTCTACTCATAAGAATTATCCTAAAGAAATACTAAGAAATGCACATAAACTTTATATATATAAAGATATTCATACTAACTTAGTGGAGCAAGTAAAAAACACAAACTTTAAAAAGAACTTAGTTTAGGAGCATCTGGGTGGTTCAGTCAGTTAGGCATCTGACTTTGGCTCAGGTCATGATATCACAGTCCATGGGTTCGAGCCCCGCATCAGGCTCTGTGCTGACAGCTCAGAGTCTGGAGCCTCCTTCAGATTCTGTGTCTCCCTCTCTCTGCCCCTTCCCCACTTGCACTCTGTCTCTCTCTCAAATATATATAAAATATTTCTTAAAATTTTTTTAAAAGAACTTAGTTTAAAAAATGAATACTGTAGAGCCATTTAAATCACAATCATGAATAAAATGTAATGACCTAATAAAATTCCCAGCACATACACATAAAACACACCAAAATATTTACAGTGATTTCCTTTAGTTGGTACAATTATAGGTTATTTTTTATACATCTTTTTTCACATTTTTAGTCGCTAATATTGCTATTCAAGAATATTTGGGAGCACCTGACTGGCCCATTTGGTACAGCATGAGACTCTTAATCTTGGGGTCATGAGTTAAATTCCCACACTGGTCACAGAGCTTATAAAAAATGTTTTTTAATATTCTACAATTGAACTATTATAAACAAATGGTGTTTGTCAAAAGCATTTTACTAAGTGACACTCATAAAATATATTTCACACAAACAGTGAATAAAGGACTGCTGGTCATAAGTAGGTGACTGCCATCAGCTAGATTCTTCTGAAGCACCAAAGACCAAAGGCACCCAAGTACCTTCCCATGTTAATATCTATTAACTATCAAACTAGTAGAGCATTCATGCTAACAATTTGTATTTCCATACAGAAGTGAATCTATTTAACAATAAATTTCTCAGTAGAAGAGGCAGTTAATACAACAAAACTGAAAAAGGGCTGGGAGCAAGTATTTAGTGAGTATGTAAAAGGCAAGATGCTAAACCCTTTACAGATTCCATTCAATCCATACAACACTATAAAGTAGGTAACATTATCCCCATTTTTCAGAGGAGGGAACTGAATCTCAGAAGTTAGCAATTTATCTAAGTTTATAAAGCTAGTAAATAGTGATACTGGAATGTGAACTCAGCTTTTCTATATGGCAGAACCCCTAATGATAGCAGAGAAGGAAATTAAGCTAATAACTGTAACGATGGGATTATTCATCTTGCGTTAGAAAACAGTATTGAAAATATTTCAACTATAGGAGCGCCTGGGTGGCTCAGGCAGTCAAGTGTCTGACTCTTGATTTCAGCTCAGGTCATGATTTCAGGGTCATGGGATTAAGTCCCATGTTGACAGTGCAGAGCCTGTTTGGTATTCTCTCTCCCTCTCTCTATACTCCACCCTCATTCCTGCTTACTCGCTCTCTCTCAAAGTAAGTATATACACTTAAAAAAAACATTTCAACTATAAAGCATTAAATAATTTTGAAAAGGGAACTGATAATTTACTAAAAATTACTAGTTTTTAACGAGATTCTGCATAGTCAAGGGAAAGGCAAATAAACATTTTAACTAATGTTCAACCAGACGGTGCCAAACATTAACGGTTTCTGAATAAGAGGTTTTTATACACACTTTTTTTCTATGTTTTTTAATTTTTTTAAGTTTATTTATTTTAAGAGAAAGATAGGATGAGCAAGGAAGGGGCAGAGAGAAAGAATCCCACACAGGCTCTGCACTTCCACTGCGGGCTCAAACTCATAAACCATGAGATCATGCCGTGAGCCGAAATCAAGAGTCAGATGTCTAACTGACTGAGGCACCCAGAAGTCCCTAAAAAATACTTGTGGTACTGAACCAAACTAACCTGAGCCTGGCTGACCACATAAATAAATACAATATCTCTCTGTCACTTTCCAAAAGATACATGAACATACTCTCAAGATATAAAAAATTAAATTTACTAGGTTATAATATATAATTAATATGTTTAAACAACTGATCAATAGGTAGAAAAAAGTGCATGTCAGAGGTTGTAGGAGTAGGGATAGTTACATAAAAATGGAGTAAAGAAATTTCTCATTCAGGGTGGCATGTTTAGTCCCTATTAAAATCAATATGATGTTGATTAAGGATAAAGAAGTTGATGAAAAAATTAAGAAAATTTCCAATTAACTCTTAAAATACAATAATTAAATTTTTAATCTGAAAGTTACTTCCCTTTACATAAAATATTCCAGTGATTTCAATAGTTTTCTTATTTGGATAAGGCTATTTGAAATCATAGCTCCTAATGGCTAAAATGAGCAAATCTGAGAACTCTAGATGCTGGTGAGGATGTGGAGAAACAGGCACCCTCCTACTCTGTTGGTGGAAATGAAAACTGGTGCAGCCCCTCTGGAAAACAGTGTGGAGGTTCCTCAAAAAATTAACCACAGAACTCCCCTATGACCCAGCAAAACCACTGCTAGCAATTTACCCAAGGGATACAGGAGTGCTGATGCATAGGGGCACATGTACCCCACTGTTCATAGCAGCACTCTCAACAATAGCCAAAACATGGAAAGAGCCTAAGTGTCCATCAACGGACAAATGGATCAAGAAGATGTGGTTTATCTAGACGATGGAATACTACATGGCAATGAGAAAGAATGAAATCTGGCCATGTGTAGCAACATGGATGGACCTTGAGGGTGTTATGCTGAGCAAAATAAGTCAGGCAGAGAAGGACAGCTATATGTTTGCACATATAGGAGGATTAGGAGGAACTTAATGGAGGACTGTGGGGGAGAAGAAGGGGGGCAATGGGGGAAGAGAGGAAGGGAGGCAAACCATGAGAGACTCTTGAATGTTGAGAACAAACCGAGGACTGATAGGTATGGGGGTGAGGAGAAGGGGGTTGATGGGCATGGAGGAGGGCACTTGTGGGGATGAGCACTGGGTGTTATATGGAAACCAACTTGACAATAAACTATTAAAAAAAAAAAGAAAAAAAAAAGAAATCATAGCTCCTAATAATTTAAATAATCTGTTAAAATGCTGCTAATCGAGTTGGTTAAATGGGTATGGTTTGGGGCACCTGAGTGTCTCAGTCATTAAGCAACTGACTTCAGCTCAGGTCATGATCTCACAGTTAGTGAGTTCAAGTCCCACATCAGGTGAGCACAAGCCCCAGTTGAAATGAGCTCGAACCCCCCATCAGGTGAGCATGAGCCCCCCCATCAGGTAAGCTCATGCCCTACTTCAGGTGAGCTCAAGCCCCACTTCAGATGAGCACAAACTGCTTCAAGTAAAAACAGGAGCTCCAAGTGAGCCTCGCTTCTCTCTCTCTTTCTCTCACTCTCACTCTACCCCTCGCTCTCGTGCACCCTCTATCTCTCTAAAAATAAGTAAATAAATAAATAAAATGGCTATGGTTTTGATTCAAAAACATATGCTCTGAGTAATTTTTGCCTATTTTTACCAACATATATAACCTATACCATCTATACCATTAAGATGATTAAACCAAGTTAAGGCTCATGGATCCTGTAAATTTTCAAAGATCAAAATTTTTGTGGCTGACATACACCAAAGTCAATTTTACAAAAGGTGGAACAGACAAGGCATTTTTAAAATTTTTGTTTAATTTATTTTTCTTTTTGAGACAGACAGAGGCAGAGAGCGGGCAGGGAAGGGCAAACAGAGAGGAAGACACAGAATGTGAAGCAGGCTCCAGGCTCTGAGCTGTCAGCACAGGGCCCAATGTGGGGCTCGAACTCAGGAACCATGAGATCATGACATGCATGAAAGTAGGACGCTTAACCAACTGAGCCACCCTAGGGTGCCCCTGGAACAGACAAGGTGGTTTAAACTGCTATGTACAACCAAGGAGAAAAGTGGGACTAAAAGCACATTAAGTATGCAAGTATGTTTTATACATACATAACAGTACTATAGCATACTCAAAGATTAAACATGCACATGTGCACACACACATCCAAAATGACCCCTCTGAAGTTACAAAGGAATTAATACTATCTAGTGGAGTAACAGATTTCATGCATGTATTACTCAAAAATGTGTTCAAGTTTAAACCCTGGCACAGCATAAATAAGTGACTCAAAGATAATCAAGAAATTAATTAGCACCCCACCCAAGATCATTCACACAGTTTAGAGTTTAAGGCTAATTCATAAAAACTGTATTACTACGCCTTATGTCTTCTTCCTAAGTTATTATAAATTATATAATTTAAGTGAATAAACAGAAAAAGATGGATCAAAATTATATCATTAATTAATATCACCTAAGATTATTAACCAAAATAGAATTATAATTAAGAGGGAAATGATTAATAAAATCTGTTGAATTAAACTTATAAAATTAGTCCCATCTACTGTTTCAATACTTACATTTTCAGGCAATTTTTATATAAAATTGTCAATCTTGTCAGATTTAAAATTTGATGAAGATTAATAAATATAGGTCAAATTTTAACCAGTCCAAAAAGTAAAATAGACAGAAAAAAAAAAAAGAATCACACAGTAATTTCTGAAAATGTGTTAATAATTTGTCACAGTTACTCAGATGTTAAGGTTGCTCATCTTGCTCATTGTTATATTCCCAGACCAGGCATAGTGTCTGCAACACTACAAGTAGTCAATTATATCAAACTGAGGTTACATCTTTCAGCAGGCTATACCAAATTATTTTTCATAAAGATTTCCCACCCTAACATTTAGTGCATGTCTGCCTATGTACATTTTTCCGGGAAGAGGATTAATATCTTTTATCACAGACTCAAGTAACTATATGGCACCAAGAGAATTAAAAGCTATAGACTGGAATAAAATATGGGCATACTAAATCAAAGTTGTGTCTCTCAAACCCACAGTAAAGAGCAGAGGTACCTCTAAGAACAGTTCAGAAGAATGAGGTCAACTCTGGAAGGAAAAAGAGTTTTTTGGGTTGTTTTTTTCATCTTTCTGTGTACTCCCCTTGTGTTTTGTCTGTTAATCAAAATTAGAAGTGTACTAAAATATTTCCATTCAACTGTCACAAAATTCAGCTACTGACATGTCTACACTACATCACACTTCAATAAGGAACAGTATGGTTATCATTAAATGTACCTACCACAAATGAACAAATATGAGGATATATACTAGATAATTCTCTTTGGAATCCGGACTGGCTTATTAAATATTCTTTTTTATTGATTTCTGTAATCCTTGCTTAGTCTCACTCAGTAAAATAGCAGCTAAATCTTACATGATAAAGTAAGCTAGATTTCACATTAATTTTCTTTTATACACCACTTTAAATCTCCCTTTAATACTGAGGATAACTATTTCGTAGGTGAACACCATATAGCCCTGCCCCACCAAACTCACTGTATGTGCTCATTCTCATGCCAACTGTAACTAAAATGCTGCAACTACACAACATTACATTAAGAAAAAGCCAAGTTTCAGATTTTACACTGTTTGATTACTAAGATCACATTAGCTCATACCAGTGGTTTAGTCACTGTATCAACTATTCGTATTAAATCTTTGGATGCAATGAAAGTTAACAATGCTATTTTTATGTTGTGCAAAAAAAAATCAGTCTGTTTTCCCTTTTTGATTACAGTTCATTTAAGGAAAAAATGTTGCTGTATGGCTTGACAATGTTTTATGTGTCTTCGGCTGATAGAACACACAAAACGTTTGAATAGGCCCATTTATTTGAGCAGACGTATTAAATAATACTTTAAATGTGAACATGCATGTCATAAATTTTGTAGTCTCTTTAAAGTAGGATAAATCTGGTATTTAAAATAGTCTTTGTTCAAAGCCATTTTTTTCTAACAGTCATAAAGGGACTCTGATTTGTGCTGCATGAACAATGCCAGCATCATCATTTTAATGTTATCCATATGGGCTTCTAATAATAGATAAGAGTCTACATTTGTATTATATGTCTTAGAGACATTTAAAATCTAGATAAGGAAAGGCTGATTTCATTGGCCCCATAGTTAAAGGAAAGCAGACCCTAATTAAAAGAATTCTGTTCTGAATTAACTAGTTTGACATGTGCTAATTGACAGTTCCTGTGAAATGGTTCTAATTAAAGTCAATATGTCTTTTTCAATTAAAAGGAAATTAAGAATATACTAATATACATTAACAACTTAATCTGCCTTCAATATCCCATACATCAGCTGCTTTTTCCCCCCTAACGTTATTGAAGAACCATCTGACATGAATCATCTACTGTTTGCTTATGGTATCTCATTATTACTTCACACGAGCACAGCAGTAGTATATGTCCCCTTGAGGAAGAGAGTAACCTGCATATGCTTTAATTTTCAGAGCTCCCAATTTTTAATTCATTAAAAATAAACCCACCTTTTTGAATTCATAAAATGGACATTCTTAATAAGTTTTGCTAACTGAAAACAAAGACAAGTGTTCTCAATTAGTTGGTCTTTTTACTATAGGCCTTAGAGGTAATTGCATTCTGCTTTTGGAAAGGGGGCTGGACTATGTTTTCATCATTTGGCTTGATTCAAAGCAAAGCTCGATTTGAGAAACATACAGAAAACATCTTTCAAATTTGTTCTGTTTCCCAAGTGAAATTTTGTTGAAATCTCAGGTGGGAATACTTTGCATTGTATACACAACAGAAAAATAGAAAGCAAAATTGCTCAAATGCCAGCACTAACAGAAGGCCCATCATAGTCACTGAAAATATAGCATTAGTGAAGCTGTTTATAGCAACATAATTAAATATTCAAACATGCATTACCAAAGCTACAGTGTTAACAATTTTAATGCTAAAGAAAGTAATATTAAGCTTAAGCACTAATACTAAACATGCAGAGCATTAAAATCACACAGAGAACTATGGGAAAGATTAAACTATTTTCTTTTGTCGATTATAATGTATACATTATAATTAAAAATATGTTAAAGAAGTCTTTATACTACCAAGATACTATATGCAGTCCTTTCATATGATACAGCAGATATTCTGATGGGTGTTTCATCACAACCTCTTTTCTAAAGTTTAAATTTAACCATAAAATGTGGCTACTTATAGCAATAGAAAATTATTTTATTTCATTTTACCAAAATCAATAATGAATGTTTAACATGGAACAAAAAAAGGAAACAATCATTTTCACTTTTCTACTTTTATTCATTTATGTTTTGAAAACATTAAACTTCTATCACTTGTAGCATTCTGAGTATGTGCGAGAGTGATGGAGAGTTAGCCAGCCAGTCAATGCAAGATCTCTCATTGAAAGCATTTTTCCCAAAGTTACTTTATTATTTTTTTTCTGAGTAGTTACCAAAACTTTAGTGGGGAACTGTAAAAGCACCTAAAGTCTAGTGAATTTCCAAAATGAGTAAATGCACATTACCCCATGTTCAAAAAAGCACCTCCCTATGATTATAACTGTAATCCGACTTGATAGTCAAAATGCAATGGTCCTTATCACCATGTGGAGCCCCTAGTCTGATTTTCAATCCCAGGATCTTGTTCCTTGAGTTGGCATAGATAAACTGCTGCAGTAACAGCATGTACTCAGCTTTTTGAAATGGGAGGGAAGCCAATGCAGCAACTTTTCTGCCCAATTAAAGAGCATTGTCTATAGCAGGCCTACACAACATAAGGCCTGCCGACTGCATACAGCCATGAAGCAATTGTTCATGACCCACCTACAGATTTGAGAAGGCGGAACAAGTAGAAAGACAGACAATATGGCATCCAAGTCAGCAACAAGAGATATAGCTGTTTCACAGATTCATTCCATCTCTTAGTTTACATGTTATAATACCCCTTATGTAAACTCAGGATACAAATGAATGTGATTTGTCAACCCTCCAACAAAAGCATTCACTGCACCCATGTTACCATGGTATGAAAATCTCCCAACAGGCATAAACTAAATGGAACTAAAACTAGGAACTAGGAAAACTCTATAGCATTCATCTAATAGCTTATCTTCTTTGTAGTCGGTAAATATTTATTGATGATCCTCATGGTTTATGGTTTCTTTTCATCGCTCTCTCTTGCTCTTGTCATTTACTTACCAATGGGTGATCATAAAACTTATTTTCCAAACTGGAACACTTCTAAGAATGGACATGGCAGGGAGTGGTGTCATGGAAGATGGCAGAGTAGGAAGCTCTAGAATCAGTCCCTCCACCAAAACAACTACCAAGCTGGTAAATTAAAAAAAAAAAAAAAAAAGCTCTTAGAATCAACTATTTCAGAACTCTGGTGTCTACTTGAACGCTGGTAGCATCCAAAGGAGCACTTGATAAAGAAAGAGAGTAGTAAGTTTTAGTGAATTTCAGCATTACACATGACAGCTATAATCCACAAGCCTTGTTGAAAGTAACTGTGGGGACAATGGCCTAAATTCCTGATGCAGCTTTTTGGCATCAGGGTGGGCAATAGAGAGTTTCTCCTCCAAAAATCAAAGTTCTGTGTTTTGATCTATATAGCAGTTCACTGGGGGGCTAGCAGAGAGACATAGCCATTGGTTCAACCCATCAGAATGCTTCACTGGCATCACTGGAGAAAGTCACAGAGACATAGTATTCTTAAAAATTCTTTTTGTCTCTCTTTGGATCCAGATATTTAAGGAAATCTCTGTCAGGTCACTAGCTGACCAAAGAGATAGAATATAGACTTCAGTGACCATACATGACAAGAAATAGTCTTTTCAAAATCCACAGTAGAAAACTCACTGAACAAATGAGCCACTGCAGCCTTCATCAAGTAACAATAGCACTCCTTGGTAAAGAGGGAAGAATTTGATTTCCAGAATTACATTACAATATTCAAAATTTCCAGATCTCAACAAGAAAATTATAAAGCACACAAAGAGAAAAATATTATTCATTCATAGGAAAAAAAGGAAGTGACAGAAACCATCCTTTAAAAGCCTAGACACTGAACTTAGTAGGCAAAATCTTTAATTTACTACCTTAGATATGTTTGATGAGATGAAGAAAACCATGGACAAAGAATCAAGGGAAATTAGGAAAACTACATATGAACAAATTAAGAATACCAAAAAAGAGAAATTATTAAAATGATAAAAAAAGTAGAAATTATGGAGCTAGACAAAAAATAAAAAATTCATGAAAGCCATTCAACAGCAAATATGCACAAGCAAAAGAAAGAATCATCACATTTGAAAACACAGCAACTATAACTGCACAGTCTGAGGAAAAGAATAAGCACATAAAGCAAAATAAACAGGGGCCTAAGAGACCT
Organism: Hyaena hyaena; assembly: GCF_003009895.1. Lineage (NCBI taxonomy): Eukaryota > Metazoa > Chordata > Mammalia > Carnivora > Hyaenidae > Hyaena > Hyaena hyaena. Next base: position 1,345,377 of record NW_024081151.1, read on the forward strand.
ATGGGACATCATCAAACATATCAATGTTCACATTATGGGAGTCACAGGAAAAGAAAAAGAGCAGAAAAAATATTATTGAATATTGCTTTCCAAATTTCGTGAAAGACATGAATATATACACCCAAGAATCTCAACAAACTCTACAGAGGACAATGAAATCCATAATACATTATTATCAAACTGTGAAAGACAAAGAATCTTGAAAGCAGCAAGAGAAAAGCAATTCAAGGGCACCTGGGTGGCTCAGTCAGTTAAGCATCTGACGTCAGGTCAGGTCACGGCAGTTTTGTGGGTTCAAGCCCTGCACTGGGCTTTACGCAATGACTGTGACAGAGCCTGCTTGGGATTCTCTCTCTCTCGGCTCCTCCCCTGCTTGTACTCACTCTGTCTCTCTCAAAATAAATAATTTAAATTTTTTTAAAAAGAGAGACAGAGAAGCAATTCATAATACACAAAGCATCCTGAAAAAAGATTAACAGCCTATTTGTTATCAGTAATTCTAAAGGCCAAATGACAGGAGGACAATATATTTTTAAAAACTGAAAGGAAAAAAATCTCAACCAAGAATTCTGTATTCAGCAAAACAATGCTTCAAAAGTGAAAAAGAAATTACGAGAGTCCCAGAAAAAACAAAAACTAAGGGAATCACTACCAAGTAGATCTTCTCTATAACTAATGCTAAAAGAAGTCCTTCAGGTTGAAATGAAAGGATATTACACAGTTATTCAAAGTCATACAAAGAAATAAAGATCACTGGTAAAGGTAACTACATAGGTAAGTATAAAACCTAGTATTATTGAATTTTTGGTATATAACTCTTTTTATTTCCTGTATTATTTAACAGGTATGCACAAAAAATAATTATAGATCTATGTTAACAGGCACACAATGCATAAAGATGCAATATGTGACGATAACAATATAAAGGAGAGGATAAAGCTAAAAGGAGTAGACTTAATGAAGCTAATGAAGCTCAACCGAAGCTAAACTAGTATCAATTCAACCAAGTTTTTTTTAATGTTTATTTATTTACTTTGAGACAGAGTGCATGCACTTAAGTGAGGGAGAGGCAGAGAGAGAGGAAAGAGAGAGAATCCCAAGCAGGCTCGATGCTGTCAGTGCAGAGCCCAACATGGGACTTGAACCCATGAAGTGTGAGATCATGACCTGAGTTGAAATCAAGACGCAGATGCTTAACTGACTGAACCACCCACAAACCCTTAAACAAGGTTTTTACAAATTTAGGATGTTAACTGTAATCCCCATGGTAACCCCTAAGAAAATAACTAAAAAATATACATAAAAGAAGGCAGCATGTAAGGAAGTGAAGAACCGCCCCACCAAAAAAAGGCCAAGAGAAAACAAATAGAACAATGGCAGAAATAATACTTTTATAATCACATAATTATAATCAATAATCACTATAAAAATAAATGGGTTAAACTCAGCAATTAAAAACCTGCTATTGTCAGAATGAATTTTATTTTTTTTGCAATTGTTTTATTCATTTATTTTAATGTTTTATTTATTTTTTTTTTTACAAATAGTTTGTCAAATTAGTTTCCACATAACACCTAGTGCTCATCCCCACAAGTGTCCTCCTCTATGCCCATGCCCCCTCCCCCCTACATCCATCAGTCCTCAGTTTTTGTCAACATTCAAGAGTCTCTCATGGTTTGCCTCTCTCCCTTTCCCCCACCATTCCCCCCCTTCTTCTCCCCCTTGTTCCTCAGTTAAGTTCCTCCTAATCCTCCTATACATGCAAACATATGATATTTGTCCTTCTCTGCCTGTCAGAATGAATTTAAAAAAAAATGATACAACAGGGGCACCTGGGTGGCTCAGTTGGTTAAGCACTTGACTTCGGCTCAGGTCATGATCTCACGGTTCGTGGGTTCAAGCCCCGTGTCAGGCTCTGTGCTGACAGCTGGCTCAGAGCCTGGAGCCTCTTCAGATTCTGTACCTCCCTTCCTCTCTGACCCACCCCACTCATGCCTTGTGTGTGTGTGTGTGTGTGTGTGTGTGTGTGTGTGTGTGTCAGAAATAAATAAAAACATTAAAAAAATTTAAATGATACAGCAATAAATTGCTTATAAGAGACTCATTTTACACACAAACACACATGTTGAAAGTGAAAGGATCAGGCTCTACACTGACAGTTCAGAGCCTGGAGCCTGATTTGGATTCTGTGTCTCCCTTTCTGGCTCTCCCCTGCTCCCAGTCTGTCTCTTTCTCTCTCTCAAAATTAAGTAAACATAAAAAAAAAACTGTTGCAAGAGACAGAGAAACACATTTTATAGTGATTAAAGGATCATCACAAAGATACAAGAATTATAAGCATAAATGGCAAGGGTGTGGAGAAAAAGGGAACTCTCCTTCACTGTTCTTGAGAATGCAATCTAATGCAGCTACTATGGAAAAGAGTATGAAGGTTCCTCAAAAATTAAAAGTAAAATTAACATATGATCTCATAATTTCCACTACTCGTAGTGTACCCAAAGGATACAAAAACACTAATTCAAAAAGATATATGCACTCCTATGTTTACTGCAACATTATTTACAATAGCCAAGATACAGAAGCAACTCAAGTCCAGAGATAAGTGAATGGATAAAGATGAGGTGGTATGCATGTATGTATGTGTATGTATATATGTATATATACACTGACATATTCAGCCATGAAAAAGAATGAGATCTTGCCATTTGCAACAACATGGATGGATCTAAGAGTACAATGCTAAGTGAAATAAGTCAGATAGACAAATACAAATATCATATGATTTCACTTACAGTGGAATTTAAATAACAAAGCAAAGAAAAAAAAGACAATAAATGATTCTTAAATACGTATAACAAACTGGTGGTTGCAAGAAGATAGATGGGGGATTGGCAAAAGAGATAAAGGCTATTAAGAGTATGCTTATCATGATAAACACTGGGTAATGTACAGAATTGTTGAATCATTATACTGTACACCTGAAACTAATATAACACTATGTTAATTATACTTTTAAAAAAATAAATTTTTCAAAAACATTATAAGCATATACACATCAAACAACAAAGCCTCAAAATATATGAGGCAAACACAGTGACAGAATTGAAGGGAGAAAGAGACAGTCTACAGTAATAGGTGGAAACTTCAACAGCCTATTTCAATAATGGATAGAACATGTAAAAAGAAAATCAATAAGAAAATAAAGGACTTGAATAATACTGTAAACCAACTAGACCTAAGAGACATATACATAACACTCCACCCCAAAATGGCAGAGTATCTATTCTTCTCAACTACACTGGAACATTCTCTAAAACAAACCATACATTAGGACATAAACAATTTTCAAGTTAAAAATATATATATTGAAATCATTCATAGTATCTTCTCTGACCACAATGGTATGAAGTCAGAAATCAATACTGGAAGAAAAATTGGAAAACTGAAATACATGGAAATTAAACAACATACTCATAAGCAACCAGTAGATCAAATAAGAAATCACTAGGCACGAAAAAATACTTTGAGATAAATACAAATAAAAACACAATTTACCAAAACATACAGGGAGCAGCAAAAGAAGTGTTCTAAGGGAGATTCATGGCTGTAAACACCTACATTTAAAAATGAAGATCTCAAGTCAACAAACTAACTTCACACCTTAAGGAACTAGAAATAGAAGAACACACTAAATCCGAAGCCAAAGAAAACGAAAGAAATAATAAAGATTATAACCAAGAGAAACAAAATAGAGAAAAGTAGTAAAGAGAATCAATAAAACCAATGATTGGTTCCTTGAAAAAAATCCAACAAAAATGAGAAACCTTCAGCTAGACTAAGAAAAAAAAATGAAAATGTAAATAACTGAAATAAGAGTGGGGACATTACTACATTTACTTTTTCAATACTATTTTGACTACTTGAAGTCTCTTGCAGTTGCATATAAATTTGAGGGAAAGTGGTTCAGTTTTACAGAAATTAAAAGGGCTATAAGAAAATACCATGAACAACTTCATATCAATAAGTTAGGTAATCTATATGAAATTGGATGAATTTCCAGGAAAATACAAATTAGCAACCCTAACTCAAGAAGTAAAAAAATCTTAAGACACCAGGAACAAATAGACTGAATCAGTTAATAGAAATATCCCAACAGAAAGAAAGTCAGTACCAAAAATCTTCATTAGTGAAGTCTATTCATCAGTAAAAGAATTAACAAGATTCCTTCTCAAGCTCTTCCAAATAAAGAGGGAACTCTAACGCATTTCATGAGGTCTACATTAACTTGACACCAAAGCCAGATAAAAATACCATATGAAAACTACAGATCAGTATCTCTTATGAATATATACAAAATTCCTCACCCAAGTACTAGCAAACCAAGTCCAAGACAACATTTAAAAAATTACATACCATCACCAAGTAGCATATAACTCAACTATGCAATGGTGGGTCAACACATGAAAATCAATCAACATAATGCACACCACACTAATAGATATTAAAAACCAAAACTACATGATCACCTCTATACCTGCCCAAAAAAAAGAAAAACCAAACAAAAACAAAAACATTTGACAAAATTCTACACCCTCTCATGATATATAAATGCCCAAAAACTACGATATAAGGGAACTCCCTCAACATGATAAGGGGAATTTATGGAAAACACATAGGTAATATCATACTTAGTAGCAAAAGAATGAAAGCCTTCCCCCAATACCAAGACTAAAATGCATGTTTTGCCCACTGCTATTCAACACTGTAGTGGAAGTTCTAGTCAGAGCAATTACCCAAGAAAAGGAAGTAAGATGCATCCAAATTGATAATGCCTTTTAGAAGTAGAAAGAAGTAAGAGTATTTCTATTTGCAAATGGCATGATTCTATATATACAAAATCCTGCAGAATCCATACACACAAGTACACACACACCTCCCTACTAGAGCTAATAAATGAATTCAGTAAAGTTGCAGAGTACAAGATCAACACACAACAATTAGTTGTGTTTCTATATGGCAGCAATGAACAATGTGGAAATTAAGAAAATAATTCCATTTACAACAGCATTCAAAAGTATAAAATGCTGAGGGACAAATTTAACAAAAAAGGTGAAAAACTTATACATCAAAAACTATGAAACATTGCCAAAAGAAATTAAAATACTCTAAATAAATTGAAATATATCGCATATTCATGAACTGGAAGACTTAATATGGTTAAGATGACAATACTCCACAAAGTGAACTAAATTCCTCAAGTTTATATGGAACTACAAGGGATTCTGAATAGCTAAAACAATATTTAAAAAGTAAAATACAGTTCAAAGACTTGCACTTCCCAATTTCAGAATTTGCTACAAAGCTACACTAATCAAAAGTATGGCATTGACATAAGGATAGGTATAGAGATCAACAGAATAGAATTGAATGAGAGTCTAGAAATAAACCAAATCATTCATAACCAACTGATTTTTCACAAGATCATTCAACAGGGAAAGAACAGTCTCCAACAAATGGTACAGGGATAAATGGATAACAACATACAAATAATGAAATTGGACCCATACCTCGCTTCTTATATAAAAATTAACTAAAAAAAATGACCTAAATATAAGAGCTAAAACTATAAAATTATCAGAATAAAAAAGAGGGCTAATCTTCATAACCTCAGATTTGGCAAAAGATTCTAAGATTTGGCACCAAAAAGCATAAGCAGTAAAAGTGAAAGACAAATTGGACTTCATAAAAATTAAAATCTGTTGTACATTAAAGAACATTGTCAAGAATGCCAAGGAACAACCTTAAGAATGGAGAAATTTTTCACAAATCATAGATCTGATAAAGGATTAAAAATGAGCATAAAAAAAACCCTTACAACTCAACACACAAAAAACCAAAATAAAAAATGGGCAAGAAACGTACATAGTCTCTCCAAAGAAGATGAACAACCAACAAGCACATAAAACAGTTTCAATATCTCTAGTCATTAAAGAAATGCATAACAAAAAAACTCTTCATATCCACTAAGATAGCTTTAATCAAAGAATAACTTAATAAAAATAACAAGTGTTGCGGGTCACCTGGGTGGCTCAGTCAGTTAGGCGTCCGACTTCTGCTCAGGTCATGATCTCATGGTTCATGAGTTCAAGCCTCGCATCAGGCTCTGTGCTGACAGCTGAGAGCCCGGAGCTGCTTCGGATTCTGTGTCCCCTTCTCTCTCTCTGCCCCTCCCCTGCACACACTGTCTTTCTCTGTCTCAAAAATAAGTAAATATTAAAAAAAAAATAACAAGTGTTGGTTAAGGATATAGAGAAACAGAAATCCTTATATATATATCTGGTGGGACTATAAAATAGTATAGCTGATATAGAAAACAATTTGGCTATTCTTCAAAAAGCTAACACAAAATAACCATATGATTCAAAAAATCTGCTCCTAGGTACATATCTAAGAGATATGAAAACACATATCCACACCAAAACTTATACATGAATGTATATAGTAGCATTATTTATAATAACCAAAAGATAGAAACAGCCGACATGCCCATAAGTGGATACATGGATAAACAAATTGAAGTATGTATGTATTGCACGTGTGTGTGTGTGTGTATTCAGCCATAAAAAGGAACAAAGAACTGATATATTCTACAACTTGGATGAACCTCAAAAACACTACACTAAGTGAAAGAAAACAGACACAAAAGATCATATATTGTATGGTCTACTTAAATAACAGCTTGTAAGATTTGCTGTGATTTCTTTGATTCAAATACCATGCATTTTTCAAGTAGTGATATTGTATTTACATGGATTTAATCTAAAGTCTCCACAGAGTTTCATATATGATTCTCATCTTCTCCGTATTAGTCTCTTCTGTTTTAATGTCAAATACTTCACTTTTGCCTTTCTCATTAATAAAAAGAAAAGTACAACTATACATTCAGATCTACCATTAAATTACAATTATTTTAAAGCAATAAAATAAAGCCAGTGCATAAGGAATACACACAGACTGAGGACCTCTCTAAAATTCTAAAATGTGATCCTTAGAAGTACACAGTTTCTACAATGAAATGTAAATGTTTACAGACTTTTCACCAAGAGACAGGAGAACCTAGGTTGGGTCAAGGCCATGTAAGGTAACAAGTAATTTCAGAATCATAATACCTACATTGTTATTCTATCTGGGGAAAAATGTATTCCCAAAGGTTTTTTTTTATCTTTGATTTATAAATGTACTATATAAAATTTTGTAACAGGGTATATTTGTGTATGCAAATATGGCTATTACTGGACATCTAATTTTTAAGAGAAAATAAGTTTATTCCAAACCACTACTTAACTCTACTAGCTATGAATTATTTTGGAAATGCTCTCCTGAAACAAATTTTCTGAGTTTGCTTTACAAGTTTAAAACCAAGTAAAGAACTATAATGAGATACCACCTCATATAGCTAAAATCAACAACACAAGAAACAACAGGTGTTGGTGAGGATGTGGAGAAAGGGGAATCCTCTTGCACTGTTGCTGGGAATGCAAACTGGTGCAGCCACTCTTGAAAACAGTATCTAGGTTCCTCAGAAAATTATAAATAGAGTTACCCTATGATCTGGCAATTGCACTACTAGGTATCTACCTACAGAATGTAAAACCACTAACTGAAAGGAATACATGCACACCAATGTTTATAGTAGCATTATCTATAATAGCCAAATTATGGAAATAGCCCCAGATGTCCATCTAATGATGAATGAATAAAGAAGATATGCTGTACCACGATGTTTACAGCAGCACTATGAACAACAGCCAAAGTATGGAAAGAGCCCAAATGTCCTTCAACGGATGAATGGATAAAGAAGATGTGGTATATATATACAATGAGTATTACTCAGCAATCAAAAAGAATGAAATCTTCCCATTTGCAACTATGTGGTTGGAACCAGAGGGTATGATGCTAAGCGAAATTAGTCTGTCAGAGAGAGACAAATATCATATGACTTCACTCACATGAGGACTTTAAGATACAAAACAGATGAACATAAGGGAAGGGAAGCAAAAATAATCTAAAAACAGGGAGGGATACAAAAACCTAAGAGACTCTTAAATATGGAGAACAAACAGGGTTACTAAAGGGGTTATGGCAGGGGGGATGGGCTAGATGGGTAAGAGGCATTAAGGAATCTACTCCTGAAATCATTGTTGCACTATATGCTATCTAACTTGGATGTAAATTTAAAAACTAAGTTAAATAAAAATTTTTTTAAATGAGCTGTACAAGCATGTGCGTGTGCGCGCGTGCACACACACACACAATTGAATATTAACTCGGCCATAAAAAAAGAATGAAATCTTGCCATTTGCAACAATGTGGATGGAGTTAGAGTGTATTATGCTGAGCAAAAGAAGTCAAAGACAAATGTCCTATGATTTCACTCATATGTGGAATTTAAAAAACAAAACAAGAAGAAGGGAGAAAAAAAAGGAGAACAGGCAAACCAAGAAACAGACTCTTAACTGTAGAGAACTGATGGTTATGAGAAGGGAGGTGGGTGGGGGAATTGGTCAAATAGGATATGGACATTAAGAAGTGAACTTACTGAGATGAGGACTGGGTGATGTATAAAAGTATTGAATCACTATATCGTATACCTGAAACTAATATTATACTGTATTGTAATTAACTGGAATTTAAGTAAAACCTTAAAAAAACAATTAAAGAATGTTTTGGGGGTACTGTAAACCAAATAAACTATACATTTATCAAAATTCTCATAGAAGATAAATGATATTATTGCTAACATGACGATGATCTGAACATAAAGAAGAAATTCAATACCCCCATCGTTAAAAAAAAATGTATTTCTCCAAGATGAAGTATCTCTTTTTCAAATATCATTAGGTATCCCTAAAAGTCAATAACATCAAAGTGAAACACACAAAAACAAACTATGAATTCCTTTATTCATTCACAGAAATATGAAATAAACACAAGACCCACATTTCATTTTGTGTTTATGTAAATATTAGCGAAGCATTCTAGCTGTTTATATCTTGCTTTGATCAAGCAGGTTTATCTATGAAAAAAGAAACTGCTGTGTTGCTAACACTAGCTAAACTCATCCTATAATTCTAGAGCCTAGGGAAAATATATTTTTTGCAAGAAATCTATCCAATCAGTAATCAGAATTGGGAACCTGAAATGCCTTGGTCTTTATTGGAAGAAGCCCCATTTTTGTCAGAATTGTTATTCAAGCACTTCTGCTACAATTCCCTTCTTTCTCTCCTATGTCTCTCTACTTGAGTATTCAGAAATAGTAAGACATCTTCTTTTATTTATGCATTATGGAAACTGTTTGCACTCTTAAACAAATAAACATATCCTACATTTATTTGTTTATGAGTTGAAAACAGAAATCTAAGGTGTTTTTCATGTCTTCCTGGCTTTCCATATAAAATATTTGTTCCCAGGCACTCTTAATTTACATACCATAACTTTTGTGACACTTTTCTCTTTTTGTATTAAGTGAATATTCATCTTAGGTATCTCAAAGCACAACAACTATTCTCCTGATTCTGATCCCTTTTTAGGATCCAAAATCTCTCAATGCATGATAAAGAGACAGTCACTTTCTTGCCAGAAAAAAGGATATGCAATATGCAAGAGCATAGGTCACTTTCTAAGTGTTTCCTTTAGCTAGCTTTGTCTTTACTGTGAATACACAGAGCTTCATTAAATTGTGCCAATTTTCAGTAATATAGTTTATTTACATACAGAAAAAATTACATGAGAAGAAACCCAATGACTCTGAAATAGTCTGTCCAAATGAATGTACTTCTAAAATGTGGTCCTTTCTTAAATTTTTTTTTTAATATTCAGTAGTGTATTCTTTTCAGTAGTGTACTCTTTTATTTTTTATATATTTTTTAAAAATTAATGTTTTATTTATTTTTGAGAAAGAGAGAGAGGGAGTGGAAAAGGCACAGAGAAAAAGGGAGACACAGAATCCGAAGCAGGCTCCATACTCTGAGCTGTCAGCACAGAGCCCAATGCGGGGCTTGGACCCACAAGCCATGAGATCATGACTTGGGCCTAAATAGGATGCTTCATCAACTGAGCCAGCCAGGCACCCTTCAGTAGAGTACTTTTTTTTAAAGATCTAATTCTTCCACATGCATCACTGATTCTCAGTAGTCATTGCCACAGACTGATAGACACCAAGTATCTCAAAGCTCAGGTTTCTAGCTGAGTTTCTATTAATGCAGTATGTAGGACATATATGAAAGATGCTGAAACAGTAAATAACATGGATAACAATGGAGATATTATGCTGTTTGTTAAGGTAGCTGTGTGAAAGCTTCCCATTCTCCTCCTCACCAGAGCTGTAATTAAAAGTCTGGCTGCCTGAAACCAAATATAAGGTTGTGTTCTCTTCACTGAGCTGTCAATCTTTCAGATTCTGAGAAAAGACACATCCCGGTTTTAAACATGTGGATGAGATACATTGCTCTGGCAAATTCAATTAGATGAAAAATGGAACTTTTTTTCTTAATTCCACATCACTGTGGAACAGTGACAACTACAAAATCTTGGACTGTTAACTTTTTGAACCCTTTTTACTTATTAAGTGATATGTGTTTCATTGTATCCACACACAAATTCATATTCAAATGTACAGACTATAGTCAAGTATGTAGTCAAGTATTACAAAAATGTAATACATATTTATAATCTAAGTTGATAAAACTTTGACACAGAAGATATCATGAATGTATGAAGAAAATGAAAGCAAATGCCATAGTCTGAAACATTAAAAAAAAAAAGTTAAAGGGGTGCCTGGGTGGCTTAGTTGGTTAAGCGTCCGACTTTCGCTTAGGTCATGATCTCACGGTTCGTGGGTTCGAGCCCCGCGTCGGGCTCTGTGCTGACTGCCAGCTCAGAGCCTGGAGCCTGTTTCAGTCTGTGACTCCCTCTCTCTCTGACCCTCCCCTGCTCATGCTGTCTCTCTCTCTGTCTCCTAGAAATAAATAAAACATTTAAAAAAAAAAAAAAGTTAAAATTCTCATTAGCTATCTCACACTCCTATTTTAACAAAACATGGCAGTAAATGGATACACTGCATCATTATGTAGAACTTGAATCAACGGTCAGTTAGAAAACATTTCACTTTTCAGTTTGCTGATCAATGCTCAGATTTAAATAATGTGTGCCATTTTGCACTGGATTTTCTAAGTGTGTTTTTTTTTAAAGAACTAAAGAAGTATTATGCTTCAAACTGTCTTTACAAGTAGATCTTAGAACAAAAAACCCCTGTCATGACAGTATCTTTTGGAGTACCCTGAAAGTTAACTTTCTTTGGAGCCACTTAAGGTAGTCTAAAGAAAGATTTAATATAGTCTTTTTCTGTGTTTTTCACTGGTTAAAACATTATATATGAGTTAAAAGCTAACAAAAATAAGAATAAAATTATTATTTTTATCATCAAGAAACTCAAAAACAGTTGAAACAATTTTTCCAATACTTTCACAAAATTCTCACCTTTGGTCAAAGTTCCAAGTAAATATATCATCCCCAAAAGAGAATTTTTCTAAAACTACAAATCTCTTTAAAGGATCTGAAGATTTAACTATGATTTGTACATTTCCAGGATATTTACTGTGTATTAATATTGCCTCCATATTTTAACTTGCAAAAATGCACAGCAAAAGATCTAGGTGAAATGCCTGAAATACAAAAGTTCATCTGTGGTATGCCAATACCAGATACAGTTTTAATGAAACACCTGCACTGCAAATAGAAGAGTATAAAAGGAAGAAAGGGAACACCCAAGTTAGAGGGCAGCACAAGTGAAACAAAGATATAAAATCAAACAGGAATGAATGTCATCAGATAAAGGCTTTTTGATGACTTTAAAAATACCCTGAACCAAGAATCTGCACTCGTATCCACAAATTATATTTAAGTAATTTTTTCTATCTTACTAAAAACAATTTATATTCACTATAATGTGTAAAAGCCTTGTAATTTTATTTATTGCCCTTTTGAAATAAGCACTAACATTAGTTAACCTGGATTCTCAACACAGAATTTTCTTTGATTTAGAGGAAGAATAAAAAAAAAAAAAGAGGAAAATAAGTAAGGCAGAGAAGAGAAAAAGGAAGAGAACGTACTGAAAACCACCTAAAATAACTATTACAGAAGATCAATAATCTTTTCAAGTAGAAGAAAGAGGGGACTGTTTGGTAGGAAATGCCATAATTTTAGTCATAAGGTATTTCTTTAAAACTTGTTTCATATTTGTGAAATGTGTGCATGTATTCCTTCAGCCACTTAATTACAGAAAAAGGATGACAGACATGAGTGACAGAAAATAAATGCTGTTGATCACCTTCTAGGAACATGACAAAGTGAATTTTTCCTGCTCCAAACACAAGGAAATGGTAGTAAAATACAACCAGAAAAATTAATACATAGCCTAGAAATACCCAGGCTCCAAAAGCAAAGAGAAATCTCAAAGCCAGAGTTACAAGAGTCAAAGCTGACAGCATGACAACTTAGAGAAGTACAGAATAGAAACGGGTAAGAGCCAGTAGCTGAGGTTTTAAGGTCCATTAGTGGGGACATAATACATGGTTTGACACCCACACAAGTAGGAGAGTTAAACTGAAATAGCTGGGATACCTGAGTAAAAAGCTCAGATAATCAAAGGACCGCTTACTCAAAAAAAAAAAAAAAAGTGTTAAAAATAAAAACAAAATCTCTTCTCATAAGCCTAGAAGAGAAGCAAGGAAGAGGGTTCCTTGCCAAAAGCTCTACATAGGAAGACAGTTTCCGATGAAAGAACAAAACCTGAAGACAGGTTTGAGGTCTGAATTTACATTACATGCATGGTACGGTAATCCCTGCCAGATAAAAAAGCAGATCCTAATAAGGAATTCTTACATACTATTATGGTATGATCTCCAGGAAATAGTAAATGAAAAAAAGCTGGACGTTGAAGAGTGTGAATAGTAAGCATATGTTTATCTAAGAAAGGCAATACAAATACATAGACACACATATTTGGTTCCATTTATTTTAAAAGGTAGACATCAACCAAAGGCTAACTAAATTATTCATCTGTAGGAAAGAAAGAGGGTAGAAAGAAGAAGGAGAGAAGCCAGACTTTTCCAAATTTATCTTATTTTATGATGAAACTGCAAATATCTGATATAATTATAAAACAAAGTTGAAACAAGAATTTAAAAAGTGCTCCCCAAAATTTGAAAGTAAACGGACACAAACTAAGCCATGTATCAAGTCGATGGCTTAAACACACAGCAAACAATTCTATCAAGAGACTTAAAAACACAGCAATATGATTACAAATCATCAGTGGGATATACAACAAGGACCAAATAACTGCAAAGAAATGTTAAACTATTTCAGTAACCATGTTATTAGTAATGGCATTGGTGTTACAAACTGATATTACTATATAAAGAGCAATTATTTGTATTAAGATCACTAGGAGCCAACATTTTCAGCAGAAGAGAAAAAAAACCACAAACACAAAACCAAAAAAAGGTTAAAAATCCTTATAATCCCAAATTTGAATTGGAAATATCAGGATAAATTCATGAAGTATTTTTTTAAATTATTTCCTAGCTGTTCATATTTCCACTAAAAAGGTCTAGGAACAATGACAGGTCCAGAGCACTGAGCACCCCCAACATCTAAACTGTGGTCTATAAACATAATTTTTACACTAAACAGAAATAGGGTTACTTAGAACAAATGATCCTAGATCTGGGGTAGAAAAGAGACAAGATGAGCCTGAAATATCTTACTGTACCAGAAAACAAGTTATCAAAAGGTGATTGTGGTATGTCAAAAGGGCTCAGTAGCTAACTTGAAAAGATGGCAAAAGATAGGACAATTTTAGGAAGAAGATAATAATGTCAACAGATTAAAATATCAAATGTGTTAAAAATCCATATGTTCATAGCAATAATAAAAAAATGAATATTCATAATTGCCTTTGGAGGATGCCAGGGAACCAACTTACTATTTTGAAAACTAGTAAGTAAAGGGAAAAATCATGCATTTTTTTCTGGCCTTTTCTTTATTAACTGTACCTCAGAAAAACTGAATAGTTGATGAGAGCAAGTTCTTCTTTCTAGAATATTCTAGCTAATATATGAAAAAGAAAGTTGGATTTTACAACTCTGTATGTCAGGATGAATCTCGGCAATGATCATCAACAGGTGCTAATAAAATCATTAAGTAAATAGCAGATAGAGAACTTTATAACGTACAGATCGCTCTGATAATACCTGAAACTAGTAATCAATCTTAACATCACACACACACAAAACAGAGAAACCTCTTAAGCCTCTTGATGTGACGCAAAAGAGAATATACACCACTATCTATGAAATAGTCTTGCCAAAAAAAAAAAAAAAAAATCAAGCCTATGTAAGCCTGTAGATCTAAATACTGGTTGACAGAGAATAGAAGCAGAGTAACACATTTAACAATAATTCAGATGCAATTAGCAAAACCCTGAATGTAGGTGTACAGGAAAGAGTTAATACAGCAGGATTGAAACTGCTATCCTTAGAAAAGTCTGTTTGCAAGACTGGCCTTTAGCTGGTGTCTGAGAATTTGTATTTCAGTAGAGTTCCCACCATTCCCAGAACTGATAAGAGCGCTCAATGTGCCTGTTTGTACAATGTGGTTTATGCTGGACATCTGTTCTCCTACGAGTCCAGAATTTTGGTATATGCCAGGCAGAAGATGCCTACACAACCAGCCTCCAATAAAAACCTGGGCACTGAGTCTCTAGTAAGCTTCCCTTTTAAACATTTCACACATGTTGTCACAACTCATTCCTGAGGGAATTAAATACAACCTGTGTAACTGCACAAAGAAAATACTCTTAGAGACTTGTGCCTGGTTTTCATCAGACTTTGCCCCATTTGCCTTTTGCCTCTACTGATATTTCTCTGTATCCTTTTGCTATAATAAATCATAGCCATGAGTACAACTATATGCTGAATCCTGAGTCCCCCTAGTGAATTAATAAACTTGGAGGTGGTCTTTGGTATCCTCAACACAATGGGAAACTTTACAAATTAATAAATTGATCTGTTCAATAAATAAATTGCATAAGAACAAAAGGTAGAAAATCTATAAAGAAATTTAGTAATAAATGTTGAATTGTAATATTTCATTTCCATTCCTATGACTAAATATAGCAAGCAATGACTGAAAACAATTTATGATTCAAAAAACATAAAACTTAAAAAGAAATTTAAGTAAACATCCAAATAATTCTACAAGTCAGCGGCATTAATACTCTTCAGGTCATTCAAATTTAAAACTGCAATAAGACTTTTGGGACATCCTATATAAATAACCTAAATGTGACTCAAGTAGAATATCAAAAACCTGAGTATATTCAGAAATATCAAAAAAATTAAATCAGCAGCCAAATATCTATCCACAAGAAATCACCAGACCAAGGCTGTTGTTTATAGACAAATACTACCGAATCTTAAAAAAACCCAATAACTCTTATTTTAAATAAAATATTCCAGAGAACAGAATAATAGAGAAAGCTGTTCAGTCCATTGGAATAAGCTAGTATAATCTTAATGCTCCAAACGAGAAAACTGTATTTTTTTTAAAAAATAGGATATTCAAATTTAATAACATAAAGAAATTCTACACAAAATATTAGCAAACTTAATCAACTTAATCATGTGGAGTGCATCTATATACATCATCTACATATCTAGATGTATCTATCTACATATATGTATCTGCACAGACTCCATCATGATCAGGTAAGTTTAATCCCATAAACTCAATGATTAATTAATGTACTTTGCCACATCAATATGTAAAAGAAGAAAACTCATATGCACTTTTAACAAGATACAGGAAAAAAAATTCAACAACAATACATTACCTTTTATTAAGATCCTCTTAGCAAGTTAAGAATACAAGGAAATTTCCTTAACCTGATATTTAGTGGGAAAACTTTAAAAGAATTTACTTTAACATCAGAAACACGATGAGAATGTTTATTACTATATACTGCCTGTATTCAACCTTTCCTAAGTATAGGAAATCCTAACTAATTTTAAAAGTAGTCATTATTTTCAGATAATATTATTACATAAAAGATACCAGAGTATCTTACAATGTGTCAAAACTAATAATACAGTTCAACAAGGTTAATAAATACCAGATCTAAATACAAATAATTAGTAGTATTCCTATGTACAAACAGTAATTAAGTAGAAACATAATAGAAGATCTCATTAGTAACAGAAACAAAATCATAATGTACCTAAGAGTATATCTAACAAAATCAGAGGAAGACCTCTTATAATTTATAAGGAAATTATTAAACTTTATTGTCAGGTAAAAATGGAAACACAAATGAATGGGAAGATACACCATAATGGTAGATGGGAAGCCTAAGTTTTATAAAAATGTCTATTCTCACTAAATTATTCAATTCCAGTAGAAATCCTATGAGGGTTGTTAACAGTACTTGACAATAGGACCCTATAATTCACATGCGAGAGAAGACCCTGAAAACAGAACAATTTTCAGTAAGATAGACAAGGTGGCAAGACTTACTTAAACTGCCATCATCTTATTATAAAGCTCTGATAATTCAGATGGCATGACACTGACACAAAGATAAACAAATCAACCACACAGAATAGAGAACCCAGAAATAGATCCATCTACATATGGCAATTTGGTAAATGAAAAAGTTGGCAATACAAATCACTAGGAAAAGGAAAAAGTATTTAAAATAATAATCCTGAGAAAATTAGTTACATATATGGGGAAAAATTAGATGACTGTCTCACAAAATAAATCCCAGGTGATTTTAAAACCCTAAATCTAGAAAGCAAAATTATAATGCTTCTAAGGAAAAAAAAAAATCAGGAAAATAGCCATATGGAATCAAATAAGAAAACTTGCTTAAATAAGATACAAAAAATTACAAGCATTAAAGTGAAAAGCTAAATCTTCTTACACAGTAAATAAAACTCTTATATAATATACCAAACACCATAAACAAAGTAAAAAAAAAATAAGACACAAATGGGACAAATTTATAATACATACAATCAAAAACGAATTATTATAAACAACTTCTAAATCAAAAAGAAAGAAACAACTACAAAAAAGAAATGTAAATAGGTATTTCACAGAAAAGGAAATCCAAATGGTCAAGAAACATGTAAAAGGTTGCTTGACTTCCCTAAATGTTAGGGAAATGCAAATTAAAACAAAATGACATTTGATACTATAGTCCAATTACATTAAGTTTCAGCAACTATATGAAGAAAAGGAAATCTTACATAGTACTGGTTGAGGCATAAATTGAAATAGCTACTTTAAGTAATGATTTGGCCTCACTATGTGAAGTTGATAATGATGCATAAGCTAAAGATGAAAGAAAGGAAAGAAAAAAAACGAAGGGAAGGGAAAGGAAGGGGCGGAAGGAAGAAAGAAAACAAGCCAGCTTGCCAGCCTTCACACATACGTGTAAAGAAACATGCATAAAAGTGTTCATTGCACCTTTATTTTATTTATTTTTATATAATTATTTTAACAATTAAAAACTGGAAATAGCCTAAATGTCCATAAATCAGTGTGTCATTGCAGATATATCTCAAAAACATAACGTTGAGTGAAAAAAATAAGCTCCAGAATATGAAAAGTATAATATCATTTGTATGAAGTTTAAAATATGCAAACAATGAGGGCGTCTGGGTGGCTCAGTTGGTTAAGCATCCGACTTCAGCTCAGATCATGATCTCATCGTGTGTAAGTTTGAGTCCCACTTGGGGCTCTGTGCTGACAGTGTGGAGCCTGGAACCTGCTTTGGATTCTCTGTCTCCCTCCCTCTCTGCCCCTCCCCCACTCATGCTCTGTCTTTCAAAATAAAATAAAAAACATTAAAATAAATATATTTTAAAAACATGCAAACAACGGTTTATATGAGAACTTTCCACTGATGAAAATGTTCTGTATCTGCACCATCCAAAACAGTAGCCTAAGCTACATGTGGATAATAAACAGTTGTAATGTGGCTAATGTTCCTGAGGAACTGAATGTATTTTATTGTAATTAATTTAAATTTAAAGAGTCAGATGTGGATGGTGGCTATCCTACTTGGCAGAGCAGGGCCATATAATTCATGGGTACATACATACACAACACACAATATAAAAACTTGGAGGAAGAATACACATACCAACTTCAGGAAGCAGTTACTCCTGAAGAAGTGAAATGGGTGGGAATGGAATGTGAAGGGATTTGACAGTCTCTGTGATCTTTCACTTCTTTAAAACAACAAAAACACATAAAGTAAATATGTCAAAATACCACTTATTTAAATTTTTAAGTAACTTTTTGAAAGTAAACAGTGTTTAAATATTTATCACACCTGGAGATCTAAACCCAGGTGATCAACTCTCCTGAGTATAGCCTCAGTGAATACATATATAACATTGAGAAAAGCAAACAATGGAGCAAAAGTTATGATACATTACACTTGTGTAGTTACTAAGTGATTTTTATAATTAATTTTCAAAGGTCCAACAAAGAAATTTCAAAAATGTCTTACTTAGATTCTAAATATACCAAATGAAAATAACCATGTGTTTATCTTATAATAAGAAGCATTAAAATGTATTAAATAAAATAGTGAAAGTAGCACTGAATCAGGGGTCCAGGCAGTTTGTATTAACTTTCTGTATTCTATTCACCAAGTTCACTCATTTGTACAGGATGACCTTAGAGTGTCTCTGCATTCACTGTCAATTTTTATAAATTGGGAACTTTCAATCCAGTTTCATTTCTTCTTTTAAATATGTACTATAAGTTGTTTAGAATAATAACTCCTTATATGAAAGTGTCAAAAATCTGCACACCTGAAATCCAAATTCCCTTACTGCTGTCTCAGTGTCTGTGCAATAGACAGAAAAATAGAAGAGTAAATACAGGATCAGCTAGTCAGGGATTCATGGGTCTCAAAGAAACTCATTTTGCAAAGCTGGAAACTCTAATAGGTTGATTTTCTTGTGGATATCCCAAGATCCTGAACAGATTATGTGACTCTCCATATATACTGCATCTATACTCATATGTCTTTAATTCTCAAAACTTTTAAACTTTTATTTATTCTTAGAGAGAGTGTACATGCAAGCAGAGGCGGGGCCAGAGAGAGAGGGAGGGAGAGAAGCCCAAGCAGTCTCTGTGCTCACAGCAGGGAGCTCACTCCCACTAATGGTGGTGAGATCATGACCTGAGCCAAAGCTGAGTTGGATGCTTAACAGACTGAGCCACCCAGGCACCCCCAAAAAATTTAAAATGTATGCATAATTCTAATGCATATTTATGCCTCATTTTATAAAAATATTGAAGATCCTATGAAGAAAGAAAGGCAATTACAACTACTCACATGTGTAACATTAAACAGGGATCTCAATTCATTCAGTCACCTACCCATGTTATCATGCATCCCAAGAATGTGGAAGAATTGGGTCTCCACTATTCACACACACAACTTTTACTTACATCACAAAATATGTAACAGGAATGTCCAGAGCCAAGGAGATAAGTTTAACTGTTTATGATCTGTTATAAGCTGTACACGACTATTATTAAATGGTGAGGCTTTGGAGTTATTTGGCATGGTGGTACAAAAGGCAGAAAATGATGATAATTATCTCTTACTTTTTGTCACCTATCATAAAATATATATAGAACTTAACAAATGCTCCTTAAATGAGCTTCACAAACTTGATGCCAGGGAGGCAGTATTCATATTAGACATAGGTATTTTTTAACACAGGAGAAAACTCAAGTTTGGCATTCAAGGGCTGAAAATTAGGGAAAAGAATGCCCCCTACTCAAAGGCGGATAAAAGAATTTTATGCTTCCTTAATCCTAATTATAAATTTGACCCTCACAGAGACCACCATAAACTAGGAGTTAATAGATACGACTACAATATATTTGAGTACAAAATTACAATGTAGTTTGAAACACTCAAACTTCCTTTCATATTCTCATATATTCAGAGTCAAGATAACACTGCTGGTTGTTAAATACAGGGCTACTTAAAGAACACCTTCTTCTAAGTCCAAGGATTAAAAGAGAAGAGAGACAAAGTATTTTCAGTTTGGTACTTCTAGTAACAGCTAATATTACTCTACACCAAATACTGAATGTGCAAAAAATTGTTACTTTTTGATAAATCTAAATTGAAAATTACCAAACAAGAAGGGGTGTGAGAATGAACATAAGGGCACTATCCTCATGATTAGAATAAACAACTCAAAGACATGCATTTCTCTTCCTCCAGCTTCCAACTTGCCAAGGAATTTTTACGTCTGGTACTCATTAAAAATGAAATTTATTTGGGAGTTCTACAAGTAACGAAGTAAGAGCTGTGGTCATAGAGCTGTGGTCATAAAGTCTGGCCAGTTTCCCTGCAAATTGAGGAAAGGCTAATAGCATACAAATTTGAGATTATTTGTAAATTAACTGCCATTCACTAAGACCCTAAATGTTATTAAAACATGCCTTTTATTCCATTTAAGCAAAAGAAATATTTTAGCTGGGAAATTCTTGTGACTGACATATTTAATTAAATACTTATGGAAGCAGATCTAACATTTTACAACAGTATAGCTATGAATCAAAAGGGCTAAATAATTAATTTTAAGGAACTTTAAGTTTAGATTTAAGCTATGATTTAAAAAATAAACAGAAGGGTGAGGGTGCCTGGGCAGCTCAGCACTGGACTGCTGGTTTCCTCTCGGGTCATGATCTCCATTTGTGGGATAGAGCCCCACATCTGGCTCCGTGCTCACAGTGTGGAGTCCGCTTGGGATTCTCCCTCTGTCCCTGCCCCTTCCACCTGTGCTCCTCTCTCTTTCTCTCAAAATAAATAAATAGACTTAAATTTTTTTTAATAGATAAGGGAAATATTTTATAAAACTAAGAATCTTTTGATTTCTTAAATTTCTTGTATGTTATGAATTCAAACAGTATGAATAGTTCATGTAACATAGCAAAACTGACAAATATAGAGTGAAATTAATGGGTTCCCTTTACAAAATTAAACTTTAAAAAAGTATAATCATCAACAAAGAATAATATAAATTCTTAATGCTTACATTAATATCTTAGGAAAAGAATTTTTGGCTACCTTCAGAGTTTCCAAAGTTGTATTTTCCTACAGTTTAAGGCAAGAGAACACTGTGTACAAGAAAGTGACATGTGTAAAAATATAATAATTTATCATATGGATTTACTCCACCAATTTCAATCATATAAAATAAAACCATGGGTCTTTTTTCTTATGGCCCAGGTTTTATATTTAATATAACTTTTATAAATTATTTTATAGAACTCCTTATTATCTCAAAATTAAGTGTATCTAGCTAGTGGAAAATTACTTCCATCTATATAATTTTATCAAAACTCTTACCACTAGAAGTCTGTGATACATAAGATACATGTAATAATGTTGTTATTGATTAGATAGGGTAATAGCTCACTTGTTTCCATCATTCATATATAAACATATTACTTTTTCTATTTCTCTCAAATGTTGCCTGTTCTCATAAAATCACATACCTCTCCTTAGTATTTATAACTGTTTTAATTCTGAAATTATTTAATTCCATGTTCTACACTAGATTGTAATTTACTCCTAATTTATTCTCAGCATCTACCATAGTGTCTGAATTAGAGCAAATGATCAATAAATATGTGTTAATAAATGGGAGACAGTGAAAACAAAATACCAATTGTTCCTTTCGCTTTTAGAAAATCTCTCCTGTTATATAAATCGGGCCTCAATAAATAGGTGACTCATTAGAGACATAACACCAGAAAAACTTGCTCAAATTGCAGCTGTGCATCTAAAAAATACACCATTTTTATCCCTTCTGTGAATCAATTTTGCCTCTTTAATGTTTAAATTTAAAATAATAGACTGAAAAGAGAATGCATCCTTAACAATATCTACATCCAGTGAAGATTTTGAAGATCTGCTGAAAGGGAATATAATATGAACAGAAAACAATAATTATACAATCAACAACAAATTGATAGCCAAGTTTTCATAATTAGTGTAGTCAAATGCTAGAGCCAGGACAATTAATTTGTACCTGGCACAAATAATGGCACAAAAATGAATGAATGAGTGAATTCCTCAAAAGGAGTTATCTATTCATATGCCTTTCTGGTACTTTGGTTTGCCCAGACACAATGTATATATGCATTACATGTAAATACACTAAACACAAACACACAGACACTCAAATTATTTTCATACATAGTATACAGGTAAACAAAAAGATCAAAAAGTAAGATTACAAGATTCTAGAGTTGAAATCAATTTCAAATATAAGAATACACGTGAAGTAAAATTTATGTCCTATGTTAAACTCTCTAATCCTCTATTGACAACAAAGTAGTTGGCCTTTCTGAAGTATTCCGACCCTACTGAATAAGATTATGATTGGTATCTCTCATATAAATGTTAGTAAACAGAATAACAAATAAACTTAACTTTTACTTTTTCCTTTATACTCTTTCTCATCCTAAAGAAGATATATTAAGGGGTAAAGCTAACAGCACTTTAAAATTTACAAGGCATTTTCACTTCAGCTACATTAACCCTATGAGTTATATGGGCAAGTGTTATTAGCCCTATTTTACAAATGAAGAGACTAGGACAAAAGAAGTTAAATGAACTGTCAAAGACACAAAACTTGTTAAGTAGAAAAGCCAGGGGCACCTGGGTGGCTTAGTCGGTTAAGCGTCCGACTTTCGCTTAGGTCATGATCTCGCGGTTCATGGGTTCAAGCCCCGCGTCGGGCTCTGTGCTGACTGCCAGCTCAGAGCCTGGAGCCTGTTTCAGTCTGTGATTCCCTCTCTCTCTGACCCTCCCCTGCTCACGCTGTCTCTCTCTCTCTCCTAGAAATAAAAAAAAAAAAAAAAAAAAAAAAAAAAAAGAAAAGCCAGAACTGTAACTCAGATGTTTTGACTCTTATCTTTTCACTGCACCACAAACAGATATATAAAGTTAGAGATACTTGAAATATATAGCAGCATGGATAAGAATTAAACTCTGTGAAGTTTAGAAGTTCAGATATATAAAGTTAGAGATACTTGAAATATATAGCAGCATGGATAAGAATTAAACTCTGTGAAGTTCAGAATAACCTGAGCCCTTCACATCATCAAAAAGATCTCACTATTTATTTAGAATTGTTTCACTGTATGGGGCGGGGTGCCTGGGTGGCTTAGTCGGTTGAGCGTCCAACTTTCACTTAGGTCATGATCCTGCGGTTCGTGGGTTCGAGCCCCGTGTCGGGCTCTGTGCTGACTGCCAGCTCAGAGCCTGGAGCCTGTTTCAGTCTGTGACTCCCTCTCTCTCTGACCCTCCCCTGCTCACGCTGTCTCTCTCTCTCTCCTAGAAATAAAACATTAAAAAAAAAAAAAAAAAAAATTGTTTCACTGTACAATACTAGTTAACAAAAGATTCACCAGAATAGCACCTATCTACCAAACTAGGAAAAAACAACAACAACAACAACAACAACAAAAAACAAAAACCACCCTGGTAACAGATTTACTAAATTACAGAGTTAATACATATCATTATGTAGTTTGTTTATAAAATATATATATAATAGGAATATTTTCATGAATCTCTCACTGACAGAATACAATCTTTTCAATTAATTTACATGATTATTTTATTTTTTTCCTAAAGTGTTTTTAGACCATCTTATTTTTCCTCTCCCTAATACTCTAGAATTTTTTTTAAACTTCTAAAGGCCTAAAATGGAATAAGTAATTGCTTGATACCTTCTCGCAAACTCTTTAAAGTGTTGTACAGCTGCTAATGCATGTTTGCACTGGCATTGCAGAGTGGAGCCTGGGGAATACAAAATCTGATTTCAGAGAAACCAGAGCTTACTTCAAAGAAAAGAGCAACTCTCTCCAGCTGATAAGATATTTCCTGAAAGAAAACAACTACCAAGTAAGAAATACACTAGTGATATCTCCTGTTAGTCTTCTACAATCCTTCTCAAAACTTTGATTAAATAAAGGTTTTTCACATTTATTTTATTACATACTTCTATTTCACATTTTCTCCCATAATGGTTTAATTTTTGTTAGCTTATTTGTTAATTGTAGGCTTTGGAGTGTAATCCCATTGTTTCAAAGTACACTGAATTAGATATGTAAGACAAGAAAAAAGCTAGGTAACTTCAGGATATCCTCAAAATTCTTATCAGAAAGGGAAATAAATTTAAGAAAGATGAAATATGAAGTAGGTATTTTTCTTATAGATTTAGAATGTTGCTGGGCAATAATAATTACATAACTTATTTCATATACTCATGCCATGAAACTTAAATGTCATACCTAAGCAGGCTTATATTCTTCTTTCCAGAATATATTACAGGCATAAAATGACCTCTAAAAATTGGGCTCATGATAATAGGAGTTCTGCAAAATTTCATTTATGATAAACATTAGTAACGGGATACAGAATTAGTAATAAACAGACCTAGTGTCTCTAGACGTGAGATTGTGTGGAAACAGTAGAAAGATCACTGAACTATTCTTTTCCAATGTTGCTAAACTGATGACAACACAACTAATAACATAGAATACTGTAATCTTGGCTTTGTATTTGTATGGAAACTTATAGTTCAAAACATTTTCACTTAAATTATTTCATTCAATCTCCCAATAACCCTCCAAACCCCATTTTAGAGATGAGACATAAGAGACTAAAAAGACAAGGACTTTCCAGGGATCACATAATTCCAGAAATGGAATATGAACCCAGCTCTTTTCATTCTAAGACAATACATTTGCCATCATCTCTACTTGAGTTTCTTCATCCTTAAAATGGGAACTATTATATCTATGACACGGTTTTTCATTTACTCCTTGTATATTTAGTGAATACATGACAGGCAAGATTAAATGATATGCATGTTGAAAGTACTTTGGGTACTCTATGAAAACAAAAACAAAACATCCACACAAAAATATAGGGGACTAGCAGTAAAGAAATTGGCCTCGGCCTAATGGGGATCAATGTCAAAGCTGAAAATTTAACCCACATCATGCTTCTTCAGGCCTCCTACAATATGTATCTGTGAAATCATCATAGTACAGGCTGGCGCAGGAATCTATTAAAATAGATTTAAAGTAGATTAAAACGGTCTACTAAAACTATTACAATTTTTAAATTAAACAAGCAAAAAACACTAGTTAAGTGATCTCTTTCTAAGGGATTAGGATCTAAAGTGAGCACATAAAAATTTGCAAGTGGTCAAAATCCTTTTGCACAATGCACACTGAAGAACACATACTTCCTCTTATAGCCAGTTATCTATTTTCCTTAGTTGAATACCAGATAATTAAGCTGGATTGCATTTTTATTGTATTAAAACATATATATGTGTATATATATATATATCTGTATATGTACATGTATGTGTGTGTATATACACATATGTCTTCATCAATACAAGTGTATTCATGTACATGTACATGCGTGCGCACACACACACACACACACACACGTGTTTAAACCCTAGGAACACACGTAGCCTAGCACATATAAAGGAGTTGAAATCAACAGGAACAGAAAATTTACATCTCATATCACTCCTATCACAGACTCACTGAATGAAATAAATTAATTTCTCTCTTTGGCCAAATATGTACATATGTATTTAGGTAAGTCCACAATGTAAGTCATTAAAATAGAAATTTGAATGCATACACTCATGCTGATATTCACATGTGGAAATAAAAATAAACTCAAAAAAACTGCTCATACTTTATGATGCTGAGAGGATACTCATTTCTATTTTGACACTGTATATTTTGGTAATAACTTACTTGTTAGCCTACTTATCAGACCCATTAAACAATATGAAAGTATACATAAATGTATATTAAAATTTTCAAAGGAAGACCCTCTAAAACAATGCTTTCTGTTTAGACATGCAACTTAGAGCCCCATTTCTGTTGCTATTGTCCAATAATTCTTAATGATAGACATAAAGGAAAATATCCAACTTGATTACAAGAAATGTGTGATCTTTTTATAGAAAAGTACTCTACAACAACTGCTACTAAATACTTTGTTCAATAGAACACTTAAAATACAATACACTATTTGATCAATTAGAATAACATTTAAGAAGTCTAGACTAAGAATCGCAAGATTATTCATCAGTGATGACTACATACAAACTGACATTTCTCCTAGATAAGGTTTATAAAAACCCTCTCTATTTATAGAAAGAAAAATTGAGCATTATTGTATCTAGTCTTAAGAATCATAGGGTTTTTAAGAGACAAATTCACATTCACTATTATTTATAGTAATACAGAGATCCTATTAAACTCATGTGAATCACACAGAAAAAATGGGGTTTCTCTGTTTAAACTGAACAGGGAAATATATAAAAATATATATAAAATATATACTATAATATAAAATACATTAAATAATTAAAATTATATATATAACACTTTGTATATCCTCAAAAAATACAAGGTGTTCAAAATTTTAGTTTTTAGTTGTTCATTTCTGCACAGTTTAAAATTGGATATAGATTTTTTGTTAGTCTCCACTTTTTCAATGAACACTTCCATATTTTCTGTCTCTAGAAGTAATGTCAAATTCACTAAAAAAAAAGTTGTCAAATCCACAATCTCATTTTCAAATATTTACCATATTCAATAATATCCAAAGGGAAGTTCCTAAACAAGTAGACTAATCACTGAAATTTCAATAAGACTAAACAAAATACAATTCTATTGCATTTATATTTTTTATCCAACAAGAAGAAATGTATCAGTTTATTCTGCTTAGAATGCCTAAATCTAAGTTAGAATTATTTAATCTAGGACCAGAATCTCATCCTATGAACTTCAAGAAAATTTTCAAGAGTAACAAAGCTCATTCTTTTTTTTCTTCCTTAGTTTATTGTCAAGTTCGTTTATATATAACACCCAGTGCTCATCCCCACAAATGCCCTCCTCCATGCCCATCACCCCCCTTCCCCTCCCCCCCACCCCATCTGCCCTCAGTTTGTTCTCAGCATTCAACGGTCTCTCACGGTTTGCTCCCTCCCTCTCCCCCACTATTTTTCCCCTTCTTCTCACCCATGGTCCTCCATTAAGTTCCTCCTAACCCTCCTATATGTGCAAACATATGGTAGCTGTCCTTCTCTGCCTGACTTATTTTGCTCAGCATAGCACCCTCGAGTTCCATCCATGTTGCTACACATAGCCAGATTTCATTCTTTCTCATGGCCATGTAGTAGTCCATGGTATAGATAAACCACATCTTCTTGATCCATTCGTCCGTTAATGGACACTTAGGCTCTTTCCATGTTTTGGCTATTGTTGAGAGTGCTGCTATGAACACTGGGGTACATGTGCCCCTGTGCATCAGCACTCCTGTATCCCTTGGGTAAATTCCTAGCAGGGCTATTGCTGGGTCATAGGGGAGTTCTATTGTTAATTTTTTGAGAAATCTCCACACTGTTTTCCAGAGGGGCTGCACCAGTTTTCATTTCCACCAACAGTGTAGGAGGGTGCCCATTTCTCCACATCCTCACCAGCATCTAGAGTCCTCTGATTTGCTCATTTTAGCCACTCTGACTGGCGTGAGGTGGTATCTTTGTGTGGTTTTAATTTGTATTTCCCTGATGAGGAGGGATACTGAGCATAGTTTCATGTGTCAACACAGCCCATTCTTAAGTGAATTTCCACCAGATGTGTTCATGGAGATTTTGATGAACACAAATAAGTTCTCATATTCCATCAAAAACAAAGAAAATTGTTTAAATGAGAAAAATGTAAATGATGGTCATAACCAAAACACCAGATTAATATAGTGCTCTCCTGTTGTAAAGTAAAGCTTCTAAATATTCCTAGTCTAAAAGAAAATAAAGTTGTGATTTTTATAATTCTTTGGCCAAAATAAAAATGTCAAGTACAAAATCAAGCATCTGGAAATATGACAATACTTCATCAATAAACAGAAGAGATATTAATACTTATAAATGTTTTACAATTATATCCTCTAAATACCCAAGAGGAATATTCCAGTAGTATGAAGTTCTGATGTTCTGTACTTTATGAATTTAAGGGGTGAAGACAGAACTAATTCTATCTCTTTACAAAAATGAATAGCATGAAGGACAATTATTTTTGGCTTAGTACTACTCAAAATAGAATATGGGTAATAAAGGAAAAGAAAATTATATGTATGTATTCATGTGTATGTGCATATGTGTGTATATATACTATGTATAGTCTTGAATATATGTTGGCTAGCCTGTATTAGTAATAATTAAAATTACTTCTCACATAATGCAAATAACAGTTGATAAATGTACTGTTATTACTGCTGGAGAAATACAAAAGAAATAAAATTTCCTAAAGCAATCCTATATTAAAGGTAGGAGGCTTACCAAAGTTTACTGGAAAATAAATGATGCTGAAAAGTACCAAATGCCAATACATATGCACTAGAAGAAAGATGAAGACATCAAGAAGTTTAAAAAAATCCCCTGCTCACGGTCTCTCTCTCTCTCTCTCTCTCCTAGAAATAAATAAAACATTAAAAAAAAATGGGGCGCCTGGGTGGCTTAGTCAGTTAAGCGTCCGACTTTCGCTTAGGTCATGATCTCGCAGTTCGTGGGTTCGAGCCCCGCGTCGGGCTCTGTGCTGCCAGCTCAGAGCCTGGAGCCTATTTCAGAGTCTGTGACTCCCTCTCTCTCTGACCCTCCCCTGCTCACGCTGTCTCTCTCTCTCTCCTAGAAATAAATAAAACATTAAAAAACAAAAGTTTAAAAAAATTAACACTTATCACTCACTCAGTAAAACTTAGCTTATAGAAAAAGTGAAGAATTTAGCAATTATCTTAACTGACACAAATATTGTACCAAAAAAATACTTAGAATCTTCTTTTTATTCCTTTGATAGTTTATTTACTTCAAAGTACCTACAATTGTCCACTTCTCTTTTCCTGGGGAATCAAGGCCAAAGTGATCACAGGTGAATTATCTAATCAAATGATAACTCATTTTTAATAAGAAATTAATTCATGTTATAGAAATGTTGAGGATCCAGGAATCCTAGCTCTGAATTTAAAAATACTACATTATATTAAAATTCTAACTTCACTTTTATTCATATAGATCTGTTAATTTAAAATATAAACAATAAATTGTGGTAGAAATGGGGAAATTATTTTCATTATTTTATACCAATATTCACAAATTTCATATTTAGTGAAAGAGTAGGTAAACTCTGTAGTAAGCTTTGAAGTCTACGAAGTTCTTTTACATAAACTGACTTATTATGTCCTTACATTAGCCTTATATCCATTTCACAAATTAAAAACTGTGCCTCAAACATGTTAAATGATTTACCCAAAAATAAGTCACAGAACTCAAAACGGACAAAATGACATTCTGACATATTCCAACTTTTTTTTTTAATGTTACTAACCATGCTCACGATGCTTTATGTTAGATCTTAGGCATTATACATCTTCTGTCTGAAAGTTCACCTCTATTTCTCCCACTTGGCAAGCCTTGGTCATTCATTATATGAGTCTGAAGTTGGGTGGTGTTGTTTTTTTATTCCACATATATGTGGTACCCTGCAGTATTGGTCTTTCTTTGTCTGGCTTATTTCACATAGCACAATGCCGTGAAGGTCCACATTGTTGCAAATGGCAGGATTTCCTTATTTCTCATGACTGAATAGTATTCCATTGTGTGTGCGTATGTCTACTGATGGACACACACATGTGCAAAATAAAAACGCTGTGCTATAGAAGAAATTACCAAGACAGAGCTAAAAGCAAGCTAAAAGCAACTGTGTATCATGTAGATGATTTCCTTACTTTAAATTTTATATTGAAATTTGCTTCTGGTCCAAGACAGCAAGATAGGAGGATCATGAACTCATCAACTTCTAGGACTCAGCGAATCTACAACTATATATAAGGAATGCACTTCAAAGGAAATCCAAAAACTAGGTGAGTGACAAGTACACATTTAGCAAACAAGAAAATACCCACATGGGAACAGGTCTTGGCACCTTCAACTATTTCAAACAATAAAAAACAAAGAAGGTGAAATGAAGAATCATGTAGATTTGAGAGACAACCAAAAGCTTGGACCAGGCTGAATGGTAAGGTTCACTTCCTACACAAGACCACTCTATCAAGACTGGAAGAGGGTTGTTTTATTATATGTTGCAAACCAATACAGAAAGTCACAGAAAGTGAAGAAAAAGGAATATGTTCCAAATGAAGGAATAAGATAAAACTCCCCCCAAAAAGTTTAATGAAACAGAGGTAAGTGATCTATCCAAGAAAGATTTGATAATATGGTCATAAAGATCCTCACCAAGTCCCAAAAATAATTCATGAACAAAATGAGAATTTCAACAAAAAAAAACTTAGAAAATATAAGAAAGTATTAAGCACATTATCACAAAGCTGAAAAATACAGTAACTAAACTGAAAAATTCAATACAGGGGTCAACACCAAACTAGATGAAGTAGAAGAATCAGTGAACTGAAATGGTGCCTGGGTGGTTCAGTCAGTTAAGTGTCCGACTTCAGCTCAGGTCATGATCTCAAGGTTCATGGGTTCAAGCCCTGCATCAGGCTCTGTGCTGACAGCTAGCTCAGAACCTGGAGCCTATTTTCAGATTCTGTGTCTCCCTCTCTCTCTGACCCTCCCCTGCTCATGCTGTCTCTCTATCTCTCAAAATTAAATAAAAAACATTTTAATTTTTTTTTTAAAAAGCATCCTACTCTTGATCTCGGAGCAGGTCATAATCACAGCTTGTGAGATCAAGCTCTGTGTGGGGCTCTGTGCTGAGTGCGGAGCCTGCCCTCTCCCCCAAACACGTGCTCGCACACTCTCTTTTTCTCTCTCTCTCTCAAAATAAATAAATGAACATTTAAAAAAACGAATCTGTGAACTCAAAGATGTGGCATTCAAATTCATCCAAAGTAAAAAAGAGGAGCAAAAGGAAAACAGAATGAAAAAGATTAAGGTAGCTTAAGGGACCTAACACCGTCAAGCAGGCCAAATATACTAACTAACTTTACACCCCAAAAAACTAGAAAAAGAACAAAAAACTAAGTCCAAAATTAGGAGAAAGAAGGAAATAACAAAAAGCAGAGAGGAACTAAATGAAATAGAGACTGAAAGTAAAAAGACCAGTGAAACCAAGAGCTAATTTCTTGAAAAGATATGCAAAATAGACCTTTAGTTAGAAAAAAAGGAAGAAAAAAGAGTGAGGACTCAAACAAATAAAATTAGAATGAAGGAAGAAACATTACACCTCATACTACAAAAATACAAAAGATCATGAGACTACTATAAATAATTGTATGTCAACAAATTGGAAAACCTAGAAAAAATTAATAAACTTCTAGAAACATACAGCTGACCAAGAATGAATCACAAAGGAACAGAAAATCTGAACAGACCAATTACTAATTAGGAGATTGATTCAGTAATCAAAAACAATAACAAATAAAAGTCCAGAACCAGAGACCATCACTGGTGAATTCTGTTTTTAAAAACATTTCCAAACTCATTTTATAAAGCCATTATTACCCTACTAAGGAAATGTATACAAAGACATTACAAGAAAAAAAATTATAAGAAAATAAAATTATAGCCAACATCCTTTATGAACACAAATGCAAAAATCCTCAACAAAATGCCAGTAAATCAATTTTTTTTTATTTTAGAAAGAGAGAACATGAGCAGGGGAAAGGGGCACAGTAGGAGGGAGAGAATCTTAAGCAGGCTCCACACTCAGCACTCAGCACAGAGCCCAACATGAGGCTCAATACCATGATGTGAGCCAAAATCAAGAGTTGGATGCTCAACTGACTGAGCCACCCAAGCACCCGAAACTACTAGTAAATGAAATTTAACAATGCATTAAAAGTCTCATACAACATGATCAACTGTGATTTATTCCAGGAATGCAAGGTTGATTCAACATGTGCAAAGCAATCAATGTGATACACAACATTGACAAAATGAAGGATAAAAATCATATGATCATCTCAATATATGTAAAAACAGCATCTGTAAAATTCAACATCCATTCATGATAAAAATTTTCGCAAACTGCAATGTAGAGGGTACATACCTCAACATAAGAAAAGCCACATATGACAACTCACAGATAACATTATATTCAATAGTGAAAAATGAAAAGATTTTTCTCCAAGATCAGGAAAAAGATAAGGATGTCCACTATGCCACTTTTATTCACATTGTGCTGGAAGTCCTAGTCAGAGCAATTAGGCAAGATCAAGGGAGTGGGGAAAGGCATTCATATTGGGAAGGAAGAAGTAAAACTCTTTCCCTTTGTAGATGACATATTATATATAGAAAGCCCTAAATATTCCACCAAAAATCTGTTAGAATTAATCAACAAGTTCCATAAAGTCATAGGACACAAAATCAATATACAGAACTCAGTTGTGTTTCCATACACTAACTTTTTATATCAGAAAGACAAATTAAGAAAAGAGCTACCTTCAATGAGAAAGAAAGAAATCTGGCCATTTGTAGCAACATGGATAGAACTCGAGGGTGTTATGCTAAGTGAAATAAGTCAGGCAGGGAAGGACAGATACCATATAATTTCACTCATATGTGGAACAAGAGAAACTTAACAGAGGACCATGGGGGAGGGGGAGGGGGAAATAGTTAAGGAAAAGGAGGGAGGCAAGCCATAAGAGACTCTTAAATACTGAGAACAAACTAAGGGTTGATGGGGGTAAGGGAGAGGGGGAAATAGGTGATGGGCCTGGAGGAGGACACTTGGGATGAGCACTGGCTGTTACATGGAAACCAAATTGGCAATAAACTATAAAAAAGAAAACAGCCACCTTTACAACTACATCAAGAAGAATAAAATACCTAGGAATAAATTAACCAAGGAGGTGAAAGAACTATACTCCATTAACTCTAAGACACTAACGAAAGAAAGTGAAGAAAACACAAATAAATGGAAAGATATTCTGTGTTCATGGATTAGAAGAATTACTATTGCTAAAATATCCGTATTACTGAAAGCAATATACTGTTTCAATGCAATCACTTTCAAAATCCTAAGGTTATCTTTCAGAGATAGAATGAACAATCCTAAAATTTGTATATAGAACCACAGAAGACCCTGAATAGCCATAACAATCTTGAGAAAGAATGGAGCACCTGGATGGCTAGGTCAGCTAAGTATCCAACTCTTGGTTTCGGCTCACGTCTTGGTCTCAGAGTTGTGGGATTGAGTTCCTTGTCAGGCTTATGTGTAGCATGGAGTCTGCTTAAGATGCTCTCAGTCTCATAAACCGAGGGTTGCTGGAGGGAAGATGGGTGGGGGGATGGGCTAAATGGATGATGGGGATTAAGGAGGGCATGTCTTGGGATGAGCACTGGGTGTTATATGTAAGTGATAAATCACTAAATTCTACTAACCAATACTAAACTATATGTAATTAACTTGAATTTAAATAAAATCCTAGAAGAAAAAAAATGGCAGAGTCCTGAATAGGCATTTTTCTAGAGACTGACAAATGTCCAGCAGGTACTGAAAAGGTACTCAACATCTCTAGTCACCAGGTAAACAGAAATCAAAACCACAATGGGATATCACCTCACACCCGTTGGAGAAGCTGTCATCAAAAAGAAAAGAGATAACAAGCATTAGCAAGGATATGGAATAAAGGAAACCCCTGTGCACTGTTGGTAGGAATGTAAATTAGTACAGCCACTACGGAGAACAGTATGGAGGTTACTCAAAAAATTAAAAATAGAACTACCACATGATATAGCAATCACACTTCTGGGTATACATCCAAAGGAAATGAAAACGGGATTTTGAAGAGATATCTACATTCCCATGTTCTTTGCAACATTATTCATAAAAGCTAAAGTATGAAAATGAACTAATATCTATACTTTTTAAAATATCTATTTATTTTGAGAGAGGGAGAGAGAACTTGAGCAGGGAAGGGGCAGAGAGAGAGTAAGAGAGACAAAGAATCCCAAGCAGACTCCACGCTGCCAGCACAGAGCCCAATGCAGGGCTCGACCCCACAGGCCATGAGATCGTGACCTGAGCTGAGATCAAGACTCAGACGCTTAACCGAGTGAGCCACCCTGGCACCCTTAATATCTATACTTTTAATTTAGATCAGAGGACCTGCCTGATTTGGATAAATTTAAATGGTCCTTTCATACCTGGGTCTTAAGGAAAGGTGTTTGTACCAAGAATATGAATCTCTGGTTCTACCAGGGATCAGCTGAGTCCTCTCCTTTAGGATTTAGTAAGGTCGTACTTGCTGGCCTCATCAGGAAGTCAGAGTTCTTCAGTCCTAGAAAGAGTATTGGTCAGTTGCAACTTTAGTCTGGAGCTGGGGGAAACCTTAAAGATCAAGTGGTAGCCTTCATTTTATTTATTAAAAGAACAGATTCAAAAAGGCTCAGTGACTTGTCCGGGGTTACTTTTCTTAAGTTTAATTTTTTTAAAAAAGAAGCAAACATTTTTCAAATTTTCTTTGAAAACTTTTACATGGGAAAAAGTAGTAAAAATCTGCCCAAACTTTTAAATACATTCTTTTAAAAGCTGCCATTTTCAAATTTGTCCAATATAGTCTGGTTGAAAGACAATAAAATAAAGGAAGATGAAGATGCCATTCTGTTTCATAAAAAAAGAACAGAGAGGAGAAATCTGTTTGTCAACATATATAATACTTCATGCTGCAGCAGTATTCCTAATATCAATAAATTTAAGGAAAATAAAATAATGGCAAATGCATTCCAAACTTCACAGAATTTTTAGAGCTTTCTGGAGAAAGCAGATAAAGACAAGTCCACCTGTGAATTATGATATTCTCAGAAAACTGTTTAAAAGATAAATGGTCTTGTTCTATTTTTCTACAAAGAAAAAAGAAATCAGACTTTGTGAAACACACTGGAAAGTCCCATCCTTCCCTTGCCTATCCTCATTAGTACAACAAGATAACGAAAGCCAGGTTATCACTGTTTATGATACAAACTGCATGCTTTGGTTTCCACTAGGAATAACTCCAGATTTCCTAATAAAATGTTTTTGTATTTCCATTTATCTGGGTGATTTCTTTGTAACTGTCACCATCACACATGTTTATTGATAGTTAAAATGGTCTATGGCTTAAACTTTGTGTTTGAGAATGATTGTTTTTGCCATCTTTTCATTGTCCCTTACCCCACCTTTTTTATATGTTAAGAATATCCAGTGCCAGGGTGCCTGGATGGCTCAGGCGGAAGAGCATGCTACTCTTGATCTCTAGGTCATGAGTTCAAGCCCTATGTTGGGTGCAGAAATTACTTAAAATGAATAAATTACTTTTTTTTTTAAATATCTAATGCCTACATCTTCATTAACTTTGTCAACAGACCCAAAAATGAAAATATATCAATATTGACCAAGGCAGAACTTGTAATCCTGAAGTAGTATATAAATACAAAAAAACAAACTAGTAATGAAGACAAGTATGATAGCCAAAAAAACTGAAGACGGCTCTTCTAGCCAAGCTTTAATGCCAGAGAAAGTAACATTCACTTTGGTTTTTGTATTCCTAGAATGCATTCTTCCTCTGAGGAAGAATAACAACAGTGATAAACCTAAAGCTAAAACAAGACAAAAAAATTTTGAGGACTAATTATATCTTTTTTCTTCATAATACAGAGCAAATCTTAACACTCAACAGCGTAACATATAACAGAAAAAGATCTCATTAATTAAAATATCTCACTAGTATTTAAAGACTGCCTCTGGTGGCTTAGGTGAAACAGATATATAGTATCTTTTTAAAATACCTATAATTGCCCCCAAGATTTTCTGCAAGTATTTTTAATCTTTGTTAGTTTGATATACTTACTCTTTTTCTAAAATACAATTTGTAATTAATTTTGCAAGCATTTATTATAACACATACAATGTGTGGACCTCTGTCCCTAAAAAGAAAATTCTAAACTTATTTTATATAAAATATGAATTTATTTGGTTGTCTCATTTATATACTTAGCTTCTATAAAATCCCTTGCACTTTCATAAACTTCAGACAGCAGGACACACACAGAAGAGTGAGAAAAAGAGAAGAGGATTTTGTAATAGAATCCTGCCTGAGCCAACTCTCAGTAGTCTTTTGGCAAAAGGCCTGTGTGAACTATATCCAAAACCTCAGTCTAAGGCAGCCAAAGGTTTCACAAAAGAATAGGCCCAAAATGGCTTATTACCTTTCACATTTGACCTTCTATCCAGTTGCCTCATACTTTGTGAACTTAAAATCTTGTGAGAGAATGCTTAGCCATCCTGTTTACAAACACAGCCTATTTATTCCACAGGAATAGTTTGGCAGGACATATCCAGGTCAACTGACCTTGAGTTGTCACAGAAGCCCTGGGCCTCAGACTCTTCCTACAATAAAGCCCAACTGCAGCATTGTGACCAGCAGAAATCAGTGCTGGACTGTGTAACAATCATTAATTATTCAGTTCACTTTCATGTTGTATACTTCAAAGTATTAACATGCAAAATGTGAAAGCAATCATACATAAACTAGAAGTGGTATAAATCAGGCCTACATGGAAAAGAGAAAAAGCATAAATTCCTAACCTGAATATTAGAAGTAATTCTCAACTATTACACTTTAAAATTTGAAAAGCACACAAGAAAAATCACACAATCTTTTAGTTATTTATGTGTTTTCAAAATTCCAGTCTTTGTTAGTCAGGCTTTGCCTTGTTTTAAGCATTTATCTGAGGAAATTATTTGATTAAATCAATTATCTCCAGAGGCAGTCCAAGATGATAGCACAGAATATCCTGAACTCACCTCCTCCACAGACACACCAAATTTACAGCTACATTTGAAAAAATTCCCTTTGAAAAAGATCCAAAAAGTAGCTTTACAGCTCCTGCAAAACAAATGGTAAAAGAGCCACATCAAGATGGTTAAGAAAGGTAGAGACACAGTCTCACCAAAAACCCCACCATCAAGTTGGCAAACCCAGAATCGGGTCAGGTCTCAAAAATCCCAAGCTTCTCCCTGAGGAGTAAGGGGTTCATCATTCTTCATATAAGGTACCCCAATCCTTGAGCTTAGAAAAGAGAGACAAACCCCCAAAATGCGTGGCTTTGAAAACCAACAGGGCTCTGGGATGCCTGGGTGGCTCAGTCAGTTGAGTGTCCGACTTCGACTCAGGTCATGATCTCACAGCTCACGGGTTTGAGCCCCGCAATGGGCTCTGTGCTGACAGCTAGCTCAGAGCCTGGAGCCTGCTTTGGATTCTGTGTCTCCCTCTCTCTCTGACCCTTCCCTGCTCACACTGTGTCTATCTCTTTCTCTCAAAATAAATAGTTTTAAAAAAAAAAAAAGGAAAGAAAACCAACAAGGCTCATATCTGGAAGACCCAAAGAATGTAGGGAACTGAGAGCCTCTAAAAGGGCTTATGGACAGACTTACTCCCTGTAGTGACCAGTAAAAAAGCAGCAATTTGAAGTGT
Organism: Hyaena hyaena; assembly: GCF_003009895.1. NCBI lineage: Eukaryota > Metazoa > Chordata > Mammalia > Carnivora > Hyaenidae > Hyaena > Hyaena hyaena. Next base: position 1,383,070 of record NW_024081151.1, read on the forward strand.
CTCGATTCTATGTGAAGGAGATTCATTTGCTAATCTTAGTGTCTGCCAGAGGGGCAGACGCCTGTTAGACTATCTCCATGGACAAAGGTGCTACAAATCATGGCTTTTGTGCTCTCTAACTTGCTAATGCCAGTGAGCAAATCCGAGCCCAGTGCTTTCCTGCTGCTCTGCAAAAGCCAGCAGGTGTATGTTGGCCCTACATTCTCCCGATGCCCCACTAAAGCCAGCAAGCATAGGCAGTACACACAGGAGACACTCTGTGATCACCTGGCTCTGTGGCCACTTGGGGGGAAAGGGGATGGGTTCCATTTCTAGACTCCATGAGACTGAAAGAATCAGAGAGAGTTCTTGGCAGGCTGCCACCCTCAAGGGTACTGCATAGTCACAAAATGAAACACCCTGGTCCTCCTGTGAAAAAGACCTATTTACTTTCCTTGGAGCTTCAGCCTGAGGGGCAGATTTTAGGTCTACCACATATTCAGAGGCTACAGAGCCACTTAGGGAACATATGCAGGGAGATGCCATCTTCATGCTCTCCCTCAGCCTCAATATAATTCCACAGTACCTCCAAAAAGGAGGTTACATATTCGTCTGAAGCCCTGATTTTTGGAACTGTCACCCAGAGGTCACCTCCAGATCACCTTATCTGGAACCCAGCAAGGTTTAAATTCCACAGGGCTGTATATGTCATCAGACTTTAAAAGCTACTGCCTGGGGGTGTGGTTTCCAATCAGCCTGAAAAGAGGTGCTGACTGAAATCCTCCCTGTGGAACACTGACAGGTCTTGACACACCTAGACCTATCAAGTATAAATCAGGATGCTTAGACAATCACAAAGGTTTGAAAGACAACCAAGTTGGGGCACCTGGGTGGCTCAGTCAATTAAGTGTCCGACTTCAGCTCAGGTCATGACCTCACAGTTTGTGGGTTCGAGCCCCACATTGGGCTATGTGCTGACAGCCAGCTCAGAGCCTGGAGCCTGTCTTCAGATTCTGTACGTATCTCCCTCTCTCTCTGACCCTCCCCTGTTCACGCTGTCTCTCTTGCTCTCTCAAAAATAAATAAAACACTTTAAAAAATTTTTTAAAAAACAAAGACAACCAAATGTACCTTCCAGACTGAGAGAGGTACTACCTCTCTACCTATTCTAGGTATTTGCCTAATACATAGAAACAAACCCAGAGTGTTTCCCAGAGGAAACAAAGGAATACCTACCAAATGAAAGACCAAGATAAAACTTCATTTAAGAAAAGAGAAAGAAACCTTAATGTAACAGCGATAAGTAACATACCTGATAAAGCATTCAAAGTAATAGTCACAAAGATGCTCAACTAATTTGGAAGAAGAATGAATGAACACAGAACTGCAACAAAGAAATACAAAATACACAAAAATGCCAAAAAGAAGTCATAGAGATAAAGAACCAACTGAACCAAAGAATACACTAGAAGGGTTCAAAAGCCGACTAAATCAGAGCAAAAGAAATGAACACTGAGCTCATACACAGGCAGTGGAATTCACCCACACAAAGCAACAGAGGGAAAAAGAATTTTAAAAAGTGAAAGTACTTTAAGGGAACAACAGGACAACATCACATGAAATCACATTCACATTAAAGGAATCCTAGAAGGAGGGTAGAGAGAGAAAAGGGCAGAAAACTTAATTGATAAAATAATGGCTGAAAATTTCTGTAACCTTGAAAAAGAAACCAATATTCAATCTAGGGAGCCCAGAAAGTTCCAAATGAGAGGAACCCAAAAATATCCACACCAAGACATATCATAATTAAACTGTCAACAATTAAAGAGAGAGAATCTTGAAAGCAGCATGAGAAAACTTGTCACATTCAAGGAAACCCTCATAAAGACTATCAGCAAATTACTGAGAGAAACTTTGAAGACTAGAAAGGAGTGACATGATATATTCAAAGTGCTAAAAGGAAAAAAAAGTATGCAGCCAAGAATACTTTACCCAGCAAGGTTTTCATTCAGAATACAAAAAAAGATTAGAGTATTCCAAACTTAAAAAAAAAAAAAGGGAAAAAAAGCTAAAAATAGGTCATCACAACTAAACCAGCCTTACAAGAAATGCTTCTTTAAGCTGGAAAGAAAGGGAATTAGTATTAAGAATATGAAAGTATGAATCTTGCTGGTATAAATATATAATAAAGGTAGCAGATTAATCACTGATAAAGCTAGTATGAATGTTAAAAGACAAAAGTAGTAAAAATAATTGTAACTACAATGATAAGTTAAGGGATATACAAAATAAAGATCTAAAATGTTACATCAAAAACATAAAATGTGGGGTGAGATAAATGTAGACTTTTTAAAATTTTTTTTAAAGTTTATTATTTTGAGAGAGAGAGACCAGAGCACAAGCAGGAGGCAGGGGGCAGAGAGAGAGGAGACACAGAATCCGAACAGACTCCAGGCTCCGAGCTGTCAGCATGGAGCCTGATGCGGGGCTTGAACTCACAAGCTGTGATATCATAATCTGAGCCAAAGTCAGAGGCTCAACCTACTGAGCCACCCAGGCACTCCAAATGTAGACTTTTAAAATGCATTCAAGCCAAAGCTGCTATCAGTTTAAAATGGATTGCTATAAATATATAGGCTGTTATACATGAGCCTCATGTTAACCAAAAATCAAAACGTACAGTATATATACAAAGATGTCTAAGCAAAACACTAAAGAAAGTCATCAAACCACAAGCTAAGACAGCAAGAGAATAAGAAAGGAATAGAAAGGAACTAAAAAAAAAAACAACCAAAAAAATAATTAATGAAATAGCAGTAAGCACATACCTATCAAAAATTATTTTAAATAGAAATGAACTAAAATCTCAAATCAAAAGACACAGAGTGCCTAAATGAACAAAAAACAAGACCAATCTATATGCTGCCTATAAATGTAAGGACACACAAAGACTCGAAGTGAAGGGAAGGAAAAAGAAGTTCCACACAAACAGGAATGAAAAAAACAAGCTGGAATAGCTAAATCAGAAAAATAGACTTTAAAACAAAGAGTATAAAAAAACAAAAAATAAGTATTTACATAATGATAAAATGGTCAATCCAACAAGAGGATATAACATTTGTAAATACTGATGCACCTAAAATAAGAGTACCTAAATATATAAAGCAAAAATTAACAGACCTAAAGGGACATATTGACAGCAATACAATGGTAATAGGGGACTTTATAACCCCACTTACATCAATGGATTGTTCATCCAGACAGAAAATTAATAAGGAAATATCAAAACACTGGACCAGATGGACTTAATATATACAGAATATTCCACCCAAAAAACAGAAGACACATTCTCTTCAAGTGCAAATAAACCAGTCTGCAGGATAGATCATATGCTAGGCCACAAAATAAGGCTCAATAAATTTAAGAAGACTGGAATCATAATAAACATCTTCTCTGAACAAAATAGCATGAAACTAGAGATCAATTACAAGAAGAAAACTGGAAAAAACAAAAACACATGAACAGTAAACAACATGCTATTAAACAACTCATGGTTCCACAAAGAAATCAAAGATGGGATTTAAAAACCCCTTGAGACAGGGGCGCCTGGGTGGCTTAGTCGGTTAAGCGTCCAACTTTCGCTTAAGTCATGATCTCGCGGTTCGTGGGCTCGAGCCCCGCGTCGGGCTCTGTGCTGACTGCCAGCTCAGAGCCTGGAACCTGTTTCAGTCTGTGACTCCCTCTCTCTCTGACCCTCCCCTGCTCACGCTCTCTCTCTCTCTCTCCTAGAAATAAATAAAACATTAAAATAAAAAAATAAAAACACCTTGACACAAATTAAAAACCAAATACAAGTCAACAAAAATCTATGAGAAGCAGTAAAAGTAGTTCTAAGAGGGAACTTAATAGCAATACAAGCCTTCCTCAAGAAACAAGAAAAATCTCAAATAAACAATCTTTTACCTAAAGAAACTTGAAAAAGAAAAAATGAAGACCAAAGTTAGAAGAAAGGAAATAACAAGCATCAGAGACGAAATAAATGAAATAGAGACCAAGAAGACAGTAGAAAAGATCAGCAAAATTAAAAGCTGTTTCTTTGAATCGATAAACAAAGTAACAAACCTGTGGTAAACTCACCAAAAAAAAAAAAAGATGACTGAAATAAATAAAATCATAAATGAAAGAGAAGTTACAATGATACCACAGAAATACAAAAGATCATAAGAGACTACTATGAATGGTATATGCCAACAAACTGGACAACTGAGAATATATAAATTTCTAGAAACGTACAACTTTCCAAGATTGAATGATTTAGCATCAGAAAATGTAAAACAGATCATTACTAATGAGGCTGAATCAATAATCAAAGCTTCCCAAGAAACAAAAATCCAGAACCAGACAGCTTCACTGATGAATTCTAGGAAACATTAAAAGAATATTTAATATCTATCCTTTTCAAACTCTTCCAAAGAATTAAATAGGAGGGAACAATTCCAAGCTCATTTCACAAAGCCAGCAATATCCTGATAACAAAACCAGTTAAGGACACCATAAAAAAATCTGCTGGCTAATACCTCTGATGAACACAGATGCAAAAATCTTCAATGAAATATTAACAAACCAGATTCAAAAATACATCAAAAGAATTGGGGCGCCTGGGTGGCTTAGTTGGTTAAGCGTCCGACTTTCGCTTAGGTCATGATCTCGCAGTTCATGGGTTCGAGCCCCACGTCCAGCTCTGTGCTGACTGCCAGCTCAGAGCCTGAAGCCTGTTTCAGTCTGTGGCTCCCTCTCTCTCTGACCCTCCCCTCCTCACGCTGTGTCTCTCTCTCTCTCCTAGAAATAAATAAAAACATTTAAAAAAAATAAATCTTTAAAAAAAGAATAATACACTGTGATCAAGTGAGATTTATTCCAGGGATGCAAGGACAGTTCAACATCTTGCAAATGAATCAGCATGATACACCACATTAACAAATTAATGGATGAAAATCACCCGATCATCTCAATAGATGCAGAAAAAAAAAACATTTGATAAAAGTTAGCATCTATTTATGATTAAAAAAAAACTCAACAAAGTGAGTAAAGAGAAGCACATGGGTGGCTCAGTTTGAGTGTGCAATTCTTGATTTCAGCTAAGGTCATGATCTCACAGTTCCTGAGATCAAACCCCATGCTGGGCTCTGCACTGACAGCAGGGAATCTGCTTGAGATTCTCTCTCTCCCCGCCCCTTTCTCTCTACCCCTGCCCTGCCTGCATGTACATTCTCTCAAAATAAATAAACTTTAAAAAAAGAGTGTAAAGTAAATGTATCTTAACATAATAAAGGCCTTATATTTAAAACACACATCAAATACTTTTCCTTCAAGAACAAGACAAGGATATACATTCTTCCCACTTTTATTCTAGATAGTACTGGAAACTTTAGCCCCAGCAATAAGGCAAAAACAACAAATAAAAAGCTTCCAAATTGAAAGGGAATAAGGGAAACTGTCCCAATTCATAGACAACATGATTTTATATGAAAATCCTAAATAGATTTTACAAAATCAACATATAAAAATCTGTTGCATACACTAACATGCCATCAGAAAAATAAATTAAGAAAACAATCACTTTACAATTACATTAAAAAGAATAAAATACCTAGAAATAAATTTAACCAAGGAGGTAAAAGACCTATACACTGAAAACTTTAAGATACTGAGAAAAGAATTTAAAGAAGACACAGATAAATGGAAAGATATTCATGCTCATGGCCTGGAAGAGCTAATACTGTTAAAATGTTCATATTACCCAAAACAATCTACAGATTCAATGCAATCTCTATCAAAATCCCAATGGTAAACAATCAATCAACAAACAATCCTAAAATCTATATGAAACCATGAAAGACCTTGAATTTCAATGGCAATCAATCAATCAATAAACAGTGCTAAAATTCATGAAACTACAAAAGACTTCAAATAATCAAAGCAATCTGGAGAAAGAACAAAGCTGCAGGCATTATGTAACCTGATTTCAGACAATAGTATAAAGTTATGGGAATCAAAACATTGTGGTAAAAGCATGAATACAGACACATAGATGAACAGAACAAAATAAAGAACCCAGAAATATACCCACAAATATATGGTCTATTAATCTGCAACAAGGAAGCCAAAAATATACAAAGAGGAAAGGCTTTTCAGTAAACAGTGCAAGGAAAACTGGACAGCCACATGCAAAAGAAAAATGAAACTAGACAGCTACCTTACATCACTAACAAAAATTAAGATGAACGGGATTAAAGACTTAAATGTAAGGCCTGAAACCGTTAAACTCCCAGCCTACCATTACTGAAAATCTTTGGCCAAAAGTTAGCCTTTATGGGGATTTGTTCACCAGGTTCTCATTACCTTGAATGACTAGGAAAACTCAAGGTGTGGTTTTGGTTAAAATGGTCCTAGGTTCTGGGGCACCTGGGTGGCTCAGTCAGTTAAGTGTCCAACTTTAGCTCAGGTCATGATCTCATGGTTCATTAGTTTGAGCCCCATGTCGGGCTCTGTGCTGACATCTCAGAGGCTGGAGCCTGCTTCAGGTTCTGTGTCTCTCTGCGTCTCTCCCACTCATACTCTGTCTCTCTTTCAAGAAGAAACATTTTTTTTAAATGGTCCTAGGTTCTTTGGCAAAAGTAAATGCAAATCTTCTCTACAGAAAAAGTAGCTTTATTCTAAGCCTCCAGGATTCTCCAAATAATCTTCAAGGGCAATGAGAAAGATAATCAAGTATACAAGGACACAAAACACCAAGGGAACAAAAGCCTATGTAAATAAAAAACAACTGCAAGAGACCCATTAAGACTTTAAATATTAGAATTATCAGATACAAATTATAAAACTATGCTTACTACATTTAAAAAAAATGAATGGCATACTTAAAAATACCTGCAGGTATAGGAAACTACAGAAGTGAAAAAGCAGATTAGGAAAAGATTCAAATGGAATTTCTAGAAATTAAAATGACTGTAGTTTGTAAGTTAACTATTTGCAAATCACCTCTCTGATAACAGATTAACACCCAGAAAATATAAATAATACAACTTAACAGCATAAAAACAAATAACTTGGTTTAAAAATGGATAAAAGATCTGAATAGACATTTTTCCTAAGAAGACTTACAAATGGCTAACAGTTCTATAAAAATATTCAACATCACTAATTGTGAAAAGCAAATCAAAACCATAAAGAGATGTCATCTCATACCTGTTAGGATAGCTATTATCAAAAAGATGATAAAAGGGAATATATGTTGAAATATGAACTGATACTGGTATTATGGAATAAGTATGGAGGTTCCTTAAGAATCAAAACTAGAACTACAAATTTGGGATGCCTAGCTGGCTCAGTGAGTAGAGCATGTGACTGGACACTGGGGGGTAGAGTTTACAAGGAAAGAAAAGAAGAAAAGAAAACAAAGAAAGAAAAAAGAAAAAAAAGAAAGGAAGGAAGAAAGGAAAAAAGGAAGAGAGGAATGAAGAAAGGAAGAAGGAAGGAAGGCAGGCAGGCAGAAAGAAAGAAAATAGAAGTACTTCATGATCCAGCAATACTACATCTATGTATACATCCAAAGAAAATAAAATCATTATCTCAAGGAGATATCTACACCCCCATGTTTACTATAGCATTATTCACAGTAGCCAAGATATGGCAACTACCTAAGTGTCCATATGGATTTTTAAAAAGGAAATACTATTTAGCCACCAAAAAAAGGAAGGAGGGGCACTTGGGTGCTCAGTCAGTTCAGCATCCAACTCTTGACTTCAGCTCATGATCCAATGGTTCGTGAGCTCAAGCCCTGACAAACACTGTATTATCTCATTTTTATGTGTGGAATCTAAAAAGGTCATAGGCTAGAAACTAGAACAATGGTTGTCAGGGTTAGGGGTGAGGGAAATGGGAAGATGTTGATCATAGGGTATGAACTTTCAGTTATAAATTCTGAAGATCTAATGTACAGCCTAACAGTTAATTTTACTGCATCATATACATGAGATTTGTAAAGACAGTAGACCTTAGGTGTTCTCAACCATACACACACAAACAAAAAAGGGAACTATATGCAGTGATAGATGTGTTAATTAACTTGGCTGTGGTAATCACTTTGCAACATATATGTACGTTAAATCTTCATGTTGCACACTATAAAAGTAAATTTTTTGAAACTATGATTTTTCCAGGTTTTGAAACAAAAAAAACACAAACAAAACTATGATTTGCCATTAAGAAGTTATTGTGATATACAATATACTTCAAAAAAGTTATTTAGAAGCTAATATGTATACACAAACACAAAGCCAGTTATTAGTGAGGCAAATATTCGTAACTGAAACAACGGCCATAAATGATTAGTCATTATATTTTTGTACTATGAGCTAAATACTTGTGTCCCCTCAAAGTTCATATGTTTAAGTCCTAATCCCAATTTGACGGTATTTAGAGGTAGAGCCTTTGGAAGGTAATTAGGTCTTGGGAGTGAAACTCATGAATCGGTTTGGTGCCCTTACAAGAAAAGACATTAGAGAGATTATCTCTCTCCCCACCATGTGAGAATATAGCAAGTAGGTAGCCATCTGCAAATCAGGAAGAAGAGCCTCACCAGACACTTAATTTGTCACCACCTTGATCCTGCACTTGCCACACTTCAGAACTGTGAGAAATAAATTTCATTTAAGTCACCCAGTATATGGGATTTGTTTTAGCAATCTCAACTGACCTGAACATCTTGAAAAAGCAGCAACTAATTACTTATAAGACCTAAGAGAGATACAAGTATATGAAATTGTGCTATGCTTTCTTACAGAGATACAGGTAAAAGACTATGCATAAAGCAATCCAAATGACGAAATGTTTGCCAAATCCTTTGGAAAAATGACAATTTCTATGCAAAGAGGGTCAGTAAGACCATGCATGTGTTATGTAATACTATTAATGCATTAGTAGTATTTTTTTCTTTTTTAGTGGTGCATAAATGGTGCATCTTTCGATTGATGGTATTTTAGACTTATGAAAAAGAGTACCTGAAGAGATCAAAAAATTTTCCAGAACTGACCAAAGAAACCAATCCACATAAGCAAGAAACCAAAAGTTCTCAGGCAATATAAATAAAAGTATATCCACACTTAAAGACATCACATAAAACTATTTAAATCTAAAAGAAAAGAACAGGACCTTAAAAGCAACCACAGTGGCAGAAAAAAAGGAAGTTACCTTCAAAAGAAGGTCAGATGCCAGGTTTATGAAGCAGAAAGTTAAATATTGTTACAATGACAATTCTCCCCAGATTGATTCGTATATTCAACACAATCCCTACCAGAACTGTGGCAGCTTTATGCCAGAAATTGGTAATGGTAATCCTAAAATTTATATAGAATTGCAAATTACATACAAGTGCAAAATTTATATAGAATTTATACAGAATACCAAAACAACTTTGACAAAGAAAAACAAAGCTTGGGTACCTGGGTGGTTCAGTTGGTGGAGCGTCCAACTCTTGATTTTGGCTCAGGCCATGATCCCAGGGTCAGGGGATCAAGCCCCACACTCAGCTCCACCCTGAATGTGGAGCCTGCTTGAGATTGTCTTTCTCTCTTCCTCTTCCCCACTCATACTCCCTCTCTAAAATAAAATTAAATTAAAAAAAAAAAAGACAAGAAAAGCTAGACAACTTATACTTCCCAATTTCAAAACTTAATATAAAGTTACTTCAGTTGTTACCACCATGATGTGATACCCACAAAGGATAAACACGCAGAGGCTCCTGAGTGGCTCAGTTGGTTAAATGTCCAACTCAATTTTAGTTCATGTCATGATCTCATGGTTTGTGAGTTCAAGTCCCGCATTGGGTTCTGCACTAACATTATGAAGCCTGCTTGGGATTCTCTCTCTCTCTCTCTCTCTCTCTCTCTCTGCCCCTCTCTGACTTGTGCATGTATACACACTTTCTCTCTCAAAATAAATAAATAAACTTAAAAAAATAGACATGTAGATCACTAGAATACAGAAATAAACTGAGTACAGAAATAAACATTTATATTAATGGTCAGCTGATTTTCAACAAAGGTATAAAGGAAAGTAACAGAGGGAAAGGATAGTCTTTTTAATGGATGGTACTAGGAAAACTGGATATTCATATAAAAGCTAACAGAAAATAAATCAGAAATTTAATTGTTAGTTTAAACTTTTTAAAGAAAACACAGGTGATTATCATCAAAACCCTAGGTTAGGGAAAAATTTCTTAGATATAACAAAAAAAATTTGATAAAATAGATTTCACCAAAATTCAAGTCTTTTGTACTTCAAAAGAAAATTTAAGAAAACTAAAAGACAAGCAATACAGTGGGAGAAAATATTGCAAAATTTATATCTTATAAAGAACTTATATACAAAATAGTCAAAGAATTCTTTGTATATAAGAAAGCAAACCATCCAATCTCAAAAATGAGTAAATTTTTCAAAAAAACATTTTACCAAATAATATATATGAATGGGTAATAAGCATATTAAAAGATATTCAATACCATTAGTCTGGTAAGTGCAAATTAAAACTATAATAAGAAGCAAGTTCACACCCACTAGGATGGTTATAATAATTTTTTTAATAGATGATAATAGGGGCACCTGGTTCGCTCACCCAGTAGAGACTCTTGATCTTGGGGTCATGAGTTCAGTTGGGTGTAGAGATTACTTAAAAAAAATAGATGATAACAAATCTTGGCTAGAATATAGAGAAACAGGAATCCTTACATTTTGCAGGTGGGAATGCAAACACTTTAGACAACAGTTTGACAGTCTCTCATAAAAAGTTAGAAATAAAGTTGCCAAATGACTGGGCAATTCTACTCTTATTTACCCAAATGAAATGAAAACATATGCACACAAAGACTTACACATTATTCATATTCACAGTCAAAATCTGAAAAATGTTAAATGTCCATCAATTGATGAATAGACAAAATGTGATATATCTATATAGTGGAATATTATTCATCAATAGAAAGAACAAATTACTAATACATGCTTCAACATACATGAACCTCAAAAAAATATTATGCTAAGTGAAAGAATGCCAACACAAGAGATCACATATTGTATGACTTGGTTTATATGAAATTTCCAGAAAAGGCAAATCTATAGAGACAGAAAATAGATTAGTGTTCTTTGGGGTCAAGTAGAAGGAATGGGGATTAACAGGTAATGGACATAAGGTTTCTTATTAGGATGACAGAAATGGTCTAAAAGTAATCAATGATGATGGCTGAACAAAACTGAATTTTTAAAAATCACTGTAAAAAAAGGGGGGGGGGGACGCCTGGGTGGCTTAGTCGGTTAAGCATACGACTTTCGCTTAGGTCATGATCTCGCGGTTCGTGGGTTCGAGCCCTGCGTCAGGCTCTGTGCTGACTGCCAGCTCAGAGCCTGGAGCCTGTTTCGGTTTGTGACACCCTCTCTCTCTGACCCTCCCCTGCTCACGCTGTCTCTCTCTCTCTCCTAGAAATAAAACATCAAAAATAAATAAATAAATAAATAAAATAAAAATCACTGTATATTTGAAATAGGTGAATTACATGATACACAAAACATATCTTCAAAGCCACACACACACACGTGAAGGCCAGATCAATAATTGACAGCACAAAAACAACAGCAAAAAACAGAAAACAGTGGAATGAGATCTTAACATGATGACAAAAATGACTGCTAATCCTGAATTTTACACCTAGCAAAATATGGCTAAAGAACTAATAAAATAGGGGTACCTGGGTGGCTCAGTCAGTTAAGCAGCCAACTTCAGCTCAGGTCATGATCTCACACTCTGTGAGATTGATCTCTGCGTCAGGCTCTGTACTGACAGCTCAGAGCCTGGAGCCTGTTTCCAAATCTTTGTCTCCCTTTATCTCTGCCCCTCCCCTGCTTGCTCTCTGCCTCTCTCTCTCTTAAAAATAGACATTAAATAAACAATAATGAGGGGTGCCTGGGTGGCTGAGTCAGTTAAGCGTCCGACTTCAGCTCAAGTCATGATCTCACAGTCCATGGATTCAAGCCCTGCATCAGGCTCTGTGCTGACAGCTCAGAGCCTGGAGTCTGCTTTGGATTCTGTGTCTCCCTTTGTCTCTGCCCCGCCCCCTCAAAAATTAATATTAAAATTTTTTTAAATAAATAATAATGAAGAAATGCCCAAGAATAAACTACTAGTAGCAGAAACATATTCCATATAGAAGATCTAACATGGAAGAATTAACAGCAAATAAAGCAATAAATATGTATATGTATGTAAATATACAATATAAAAAATAGTAACAATAAAGTCTCAGGGGTTAAAAAATATACAAAGCACAAAAACAATGCGTCAGGGGGAAGAAATGGGGTTAAAGAGTTGTAAATTTTTATATTATCCAAAAGGAGGTGAAAGGTACTAACTTTAGACTATGATAATTATGTTTATGGTTATTTCTAGAGTAACCAATAAATGAACAGAGTGTATAACTTCTAAATGACAAGGAAAATAGAAAAATTTTAAATTATCAGTTGTATTCTTTGGGGATATCCAGAGAAACACAACTAAAACCAACAGGATGGATATATATTGGTTCATGAAATTATAGATGCTGACAAGTTCCAAGCGCTGCAGTCAACAAGCTGGAGGCCCAGGAGAGCTGATGATGTAGTTCCAATTCAAATCCAAAGGCCTGAGAACCAGGTGAACCAATAGTATACTTCTTGTCTGAAAGCCAGCTGGCTTGAGACCCAGGAAAAGCTAAATGTTTCAGTTCTATACAGATCTTTAACAAGTTAGATGAGGCTCACCCATACTGGAAGGAAAATCTGCTTTACTCAGTCTACCAAGTCAAATGTTAATCTCATCCAGAAACACCCTCATGAACACACCCACAATTTTTTACCAAAGAATATTTGACCAAGTCTCTGATTACCATTCTGGCTCAGTGAAGGAGACAAATAAAATTAATTTATCATTATCAATCCAAAGAAAGCAAGAATGGAGAGAAAAACAGAAGGGACATGTCAAATAGAAAGTGTAAAGTAAGACAGCAAAGTCTACCATGTCAGTTAATACATTAAATGTAAATAAATTTAAATTCCCCTTAGAATCTGCTACATGTCTAAGAGGAAATATATTAATTCAATCCACTCATTTACCAGCATCTATTCTGTGCTATCTATGTTTAGGTACTTGGACACATCAATGAACAAAACAAAGCAATCAGATTACAAAATAATAAATAAAGGGTTTACATTCACTTTTGCCTTTTTGTCTATCTAGAATATTTAAAAGACTGTGGTGACTTATAATGTAAGGATATTTTTATTTAACAGGTTAATTAAAACTAAAGGAACAACTCAGTAATTAAATGAACAAACATAGGGCATAATTACATGAGGTACGAGAGACGAGGAAATTCCTGAAAGTATTACATTAACCATGAGCTTATGGGCAGCCAAGACAAAAAGGGAAATGACATATTTTAATTATTTGGCAAAATTACATACCCTATGGAAGACAGAAACTTTTATTAGCCCTCAATTACAATGAAAACTAACATGGATCCTTCCATTTTTGGGAATACATAAATATATAGGCCCCAAAAGATCCAGTATCCTTGCTAAGTTTCCTACAAAGACAAACTGAGTAGGATAGGAAAAAACTTCAGGGTTCAGATTCAAATAGAATCTGAATTAAGTCTGAATCCTGTTCCATCACTCACTGTCTGTACAACCGTGGGCAAATTACTTAACCTCTCTGAACATAGGTTTCTTCATCTGTAAAACAGACCTATGATTGAAGGAATTAGAGAGAAGTTTCACAAAGTATCATGAAGTTTCATAAAGTAATTTTAAAAGAATTTTTATTATTGCTATGACACACAATCAATAAACATAAGGGCAATATAAACTGATACAGGCTAGAGTTTCTACTTCTAGATTCTAAGACAGGGTGCTTTATTTTTTTGTTACCATATAATTATTTTTAATGTCCAGCATTTATAATACAAGGGCCAGAGTTTTCTTCCCAACACAAGTTTACAAATGTTCAACTGGCTTGTGAGGCCAATAGGGATACTTCTTTTTATCTAATCTGTTTCCGGGGAAGACCTCATTCAAGTCCTCAATGGTCATCTGATCAAATGGAATTGTGTTCTTCACCTTCTCCAGCTCTTTTTCATATTCCTCAATCCTGGCCTTTGAGAGAGACAAAAACTCAGCACAGCTTTCCACATCTTCTTCTTCAGCATCCACCTGAATAATATATTTATCCTCTGGAACAGGAATCTTCAGGGCATTAAACTTCTTAAAATCATCTACCTACCCAGCCTTCACCACACTGGCGTTATAGTAAGCCCAGTTGATAGCAGGTAGATTCTCAGGGAGAGGAGCCAACCTGGAGGTGGGGGTCTCATTCCAGGATTTCAGGAAGTTAACAATGCCCTTCATGTCAGGTTATGATCTCCCCAAAAACTACCCAGTAAATGGCTTTTAAAGCAAGTTTTTGCCTACCCATCTTGAGGTCCTTCACTGAACCCCAGCAGCCCACCAAGACATGACGCTTAAAAACAGTCAGTTCCACAGTACCAGTGAACTAAAATATGAAAAATTTCCAAAACTGTTCCTAGAAATCTCTTTTAAAAATCAAAGTAATATACATTATTTAATTAAAGAGATAACTGACAATTTTAGACCTTGAGATGTAAGGTTTATGTATTAAAAACTTACATGAGGCTAGTTAGTAAAGTTGGGCTTGTGTTAAATGGGTTTGTCTTAGGGGCACCTGGGTGGCTCAGTCGGTTAAGCATCCGACTTTGGCTCAGGTCATGATCTCACGGTTCATGGGTTTGAGCCCCACGTCAGGCTCTGCACAGACAGCCAGCTCAGAGCCTGGAGCCTGCTTCAGATTCTGTGTCTCCCTCCCTCTCTGACCCTCCCCTGCTCACACTATCTCTCTCTCTCTCTCTCTCTCAGAAATGAATAAAACATTTTAAACAAATTTTTAAATAATAAAAAAAATAAATGGGTTTGAGTTAACAGCCACTTTTGTGTCTTTCCTAAGCATTGACAATATCAGTGTACATGACAGTAGAGTCCATTCGTGGTTTGGTCTGCTGTTCTTTTACAATACTAGCACATAGAGAACACTCAATTAATAATTCTTAATGAGCAAATGGCTATCGGCTATTATCTCTAGAATTGATAGTTTTCACTTCAACGCAGTTGCCTATATGTTGTGTGGTGACAGTTTGATAGCTTGACCCTAGGCATTTTTGTGACTTGTGACATAAATATTTTTTTAAAAGGCCAAGTGTGATGATTAATTTTATATGTCAACTTGGTTATACTTTATGTAGTGCCCAATTATTTAACAAAACACTAATCTATGTGTTGCTGTGAAAGTATTCTGTGGATGTTGCTACTATCTACAATCAGTTGACTTTAAAGAACAGGCATTATCCTCAATAATGTGGGTGGGCCTCATCTGATAAGTTGAAGGTTTTAAGGAGAAAAATTGATGGTCCTGGACAAGAAGGTATTTTGCCTCCAGACTACAGCATTATCTCCTAAGTTTCCAGCCTGTGACCCTGCCGTGCAGATTTTAGACCTGCAGTGTGTACAAGTCTGTGAGCCACTTTCTTAAAATAAATCATAAACACATAGGTGTATATGTTATACGTACTTATTGGTTCTATTTCTCTGGGGAACCCTCAGTGATACACCAATAAACATGAATGATGGTTTGTTTGTTTGTTTGTTTTGAGGCTATAAAATACTACATAGACAGCAAAAGCAGAACACACCAAATGATACTATATACTGCTTTCAACCTTTAGTTTTAATTAAAACAAAATGCTTTTTCTCTAGTATCAATACTAGATTACAGATCTCAACCAGCATCTGTCACCTTTAACATTCATATCTCTTGAATCTTCTTGCATAATAACAGAGATTTCTCAGAATCAAAACCAAATATCATTAAATCCCACTAAAAGGAGATTCTGAAACAATTCTTGTAAAGATTATCCAACACATCAACAACACAGACAACTGAAATCATACAGAATGTACTTATACTACATCAGTATTCATATAATAAAAAACTAAGATATCTTGTGTACTCCATACCTATTAATGTGTAGTTCCACCCTTTAGCATATGCTTAAGGAAGATAGAGTTTATCAAATCTAGGCCAATAAAGGATTAACCAAAAATAACCAGTACTATCTATCTATCTACCTATCTATCTATCTTTAAGGATTTTATTTTTAAGTAAGTAACCCCCACCCAATGTGGGGCTCGAACTCACAACCTCAAGATCAAGAGTCACATATGCTCCACCAACTCAGCCTGACAGGTACTTCCAATACTTTTTAAAACTCAGTTTATATCATCAAAATAGAAAATGCCACTTTTAACACACAAACTAGAATAGGTACACTAACATAATGTTGATATTGAGAAATGCAACATATTTAATTACATAATATGAGACAGTTGAACCATGTTACAAAAGTGCATATTTTGTCACCTTCTACATTTTCGGGGATAAGGAAAGGAGAATAAATATCAAGGATTTAGATATAAACCATGGAACACAAGCCTTTGGCAGATTTTATTTATACTGGACATCCTGATCCCTTTATACACTTACCAAGAAAGACAAATACCAGATATTCCTTCTTGAATATTTTCCTGCAGTTTCCCTATAATCTCCAGATACTCCCATTCTCTCTCCCAATGACTGTCCTAATGCCAAATTGTTCAAAGGAAACTATTAATTGAAGCAATCAGGTTGCACATCACAAAATGAAAACGACCTAGCAATCTCTTTTATTTAATCAACATAAACAAATGATCAAAGTAATTCAGTCCATTTCTGTCGCCTGAAAATATATTTTTTGTCTCCTCCTTTCCACCCCACTCTTCTTCTATTCTCAAGTCCTATGGCCAGGTCACAGCAACAAAAGCCCATTTTATATATTGCTATCTACATGAAGAAGTACAATAATGCTGCTAGATCCCAAATGTACAGCTATGTCAAAGAAGTAAAAACCCTCAAACCAGGCTAGAAAAATGGCAGTATTTTTTTTTTACCCCAGCTGAGCTTATGGTCATTTTACAAAATCTACTAAAGTTATAAGACATTTAAAGTTTTTTCTATAATTAATAAATTGATCTTTGGTCTCTCCATTTCTAATTCCTTAATTCCAATTCTACCCAGATGCTTTATATTGTTAAAAACATCTATGGGGGCGCCTGGGTGGCTCAGTCGGTCGGTTGAGCATCCGACTTCAGCTCAGGTCATGATCTCACGGTTCGTGGGTTCGAGCCCCACATCAGGCTAGCTTAGACGGTTAGCTCAGAGCCTAGAGTCTGTCTTCGGATTCTGTGTCTCCCTCTTTTTATGACACTTCTCTTCTCACACTATCTCTCTCTGTCTAAGATAAATAAAAACATTAAAAAAACTTTTTAAAAACATCTATGGAGGATTAATCTTTCGGTCATAATTTTTCAGTGGATGTAATAATTGATTACATATATAATTCATTGCCTAATCAGAAATAAAACTGTTATCTCATTAAAGATGTTTAATAGATATTTTAATGACTAGGCACATAATTAATAGTTAGGGTATTAAAAATTAAATTTCAAGGTGGCTAAAGCATAAATTCAAAAACCTTAGACAATTTTAAAGAAAACAAAACATTAAAACAAAGTTTATCATTGTGTTTCTAAAAGTATGTGTAGTAATACATTGCTATTCTACATTTTCAAATAAATTAATAGATGGATATTATTCAGAAAAAAAATTTGTAAAATATTTTTAAAGACAATGGAACAGAAATAAAACAAATTTTTAATAATGTAATAGCAATAAAATGATTTTTAGTTATAAAGAAATCTTATTCATAAAAGAGAGCAAAGAAAGTAAGTTAAAGGCAATGGAATGCTGAAACACTAATTACTCTGTTTTTTATATAAGGGGAAAATATGGCAGTACAATTAGGTGATTGTTATATATGCAAAGCTTCCACTAACTTTGATGATGTTGTCTTCATAAGAAACACAGAACTACTTTACCATATGTAATTTTTTTTTTTATTAGTAAAAAGATCTCATAACAACACTGTTAAATAACTGGGGCCTATATTCCCAAGCCTGACAATTTTCAATGAACAGACCTCACTAAGGCAATGACTGAATTTTGTGCAAGATTCTCAAATTCTAAATATATCACATTAAGGAACACCCATTTTATTTTCAGTTGCTTGAGTGGATGGGATTAAAGCAAATTCAGTTGTACTATAGGAATTTTCTGCCACTCAACTGCCAGTGAAGTAATGCATGAAGAATTCTTATTAAGTCAAAAGAGAAGAGAATGCATTTGAAAGCATAATTTACCCCCTTGATTAAGTTTTACGAATGGAAAGATTCAAGATTCAAGGCACTATGCACCCTTTTCCCAACTCAAAAAGAGACCTTCTTTATTAATAACCATTAAAATGCTCCACATTTTAAAGTATGCAACATCATGGCCTCGTTACAAATTAGGTATTTAGGGGAAACTGCATTTCCTTCAAAGGAAAATGTTAACAACATACAATTCCTTTATCATGCAGTTTTAAATGCTAAGGAAAGATATGCAACTGTTTTTGCAACCAAGGCTCAGCAACTGCCCAAGAAGTCTATAGAACTGATACCAATAGGAGTTTTATGCCTGATGGAAAATCAGCCTTCAGATTTTTTTAATCTGAAAAATAATGTCATCACTGTGAATTCTACTTTGGAATACAAAAGCAAGGATTACATTGTATTGTTAAAATGTTAGCAACATTTTTTTAAAAGGCCATATAGTTTTCCTAAAATAAGTGATTGTATCTCTTATTACTGTTACAAGACTTTGATATATCACAAGGTGTGAGAGTTACAGCATGTGCCAACTATCAAGCAGAAAAAAATGAACCTGATTCATAATTCACTTTGAAAATGTCTAGTTAGTCAATCAAGTGATTTGTAATCACGAAGACTGCCAGAAATGTAGTGAATAATGAGCTACAGTAAAATCCCTTGATTTTTTTGTTTTAGTATTCTTATTTCATTATGTGACTTTTATTGTCACTTTCGATCACTGTTTCTCAAGAGCACACATATTTACTTACAGGTTTTGACTATTATTAAAGGATATACAAGTTGAATGGCCAGAGTACTTAATGTTTTCCTACAAAATTAAGTCTTACTGTTTGGGGTGCCTGGTGGATCAGTCAGGTAAGTGTCCAACTCTTGGTTTCAGCTCAGGTCATGATCTCATGGTTCATGGACTGGACCCTCACTTTGGGCTCTTCACTGTCACCAGGGAACCTGCCTCAGATTCTGTCTCTCCCTCTAGTTCTATCCCTTCCCCACACTCCCTCTAAATAAATAAATAAAAGTTTTTTTTAAGTCTTACTATTTATAGCTTGAGCAAAGAAAATTTCATTCCATCCAACCCCCTTGACACTCACTTCATTTTATTTAAATCATTTAGTGAATATGCTATTTCAGCATAGCAAATTTTAATTCAGTATATTTTCTTAAGTTCTTTCTATATAGCCTGAAACAAATAAAATCACTTAACAGAATACAGTTAGAATCAGAAGCCATAAGCTTCCTTTTAATATCTTCATTATTTAATTTTTCCTTAGTTAAAACTAATGTAAGCTAATGGCCAAAGAACATTTGACCTCTAACTAATATAATCTTATTAAATTATAAATAAAAAATAAACCAACCCGAAGTTTGGCATATTACTAAAATGGTAATATGATAAATCAGTGTTTTTCTAAATGTAAAACTACTAACCTATGTTAGAATTTGTCACTCTGATATTACTGGCCATCATAACCATTTTAATCAGGATTGCATGACATAAGAATTACAGCAGCTTAACACAGCACTTATAAATAGGAGCTCTGGGCAGAAGTTCTCAGATCACATAGTTCAGGACTGAAGTCCTAGGTCAGTCACTGACCCTATGCAAATTGCTGAACTCTTTAAGTTTTCTTGTCTATAGCCCAGAGATAATTATTCCTATCCCACAAAACTGTTGTAAAAATATAACGAGATATAAAAAGCACTTAGAGTAGAGCAGAACAAATTATTAATTTTAATTTTAATTGATTTCATTAATTTTAATAACAATTATATAATTATAATTATTAATTGTTCAAAAAGTAGTTTCACATCACTACAACCACCATAGAAATTGTTCTAGTTAAGACAAATTCAAGTTTATACACTAAATAAGTTTTACTTCTACTATAATGTTAAAGAAATGTCCAAAGTCTAGTCCAACTGAAAATGTTTGAGGTAGGCTTAATGAGAAAATAATAATACTGAGACAAGTCATCTTAAAATAATGTTTTCAAGAAATGAGCTTTTTGAAAACACAATGACTTATACTTAGTAATTACTTACGAGGCATGGGAAGGGAAAGCCCAATCTTAGAACAAAAATATTGAGTGCCTTTTTGAGGAAAATAAAATTGTATAATCAAATCTTTTCTCCAAATATAATGCCATGTTATTCCATTTTGATTTTGTGGCCTTTTATAAGCCACTTAGTAAAGATGGTAAGGCTGGTTATAATCATGGAACATCATGTACCTGTAAAGATCCTCTCCCCACAGTTATATCTGTCTTTTGAAGTCAGTACTGGTCCTACCAGTCTTTGATTTGGGACTTGTTTATACTCCAAAAGAAGAAAAATTAAAAGATAACAATAACGACAAAAAAGAAGACTACTAAAGCAGGACTTTAAAAGAAAATTTACTTTGACAACCTGACATTGGAAATGATTCAAGTGAAACAACCCGAGTAAAGAGAGCTAAAGCAACATCAGTAACTGTATCAAGTTATTGATATACAATGTTGCACACGCACACACACACACATACACACACACACTTCATGGTTAGGTAGGGTAAGGTCAAATCACAAATGTAATTCATAAAGTAAAATGAAGTAATGATTAATAAACATGCATTAAAAGATACTGAACTGAACTATGGATTGCTATTAGATACAGTACTACCCCTTGTAATAATACTAAAAATACACGGTCATCCACTATAAATCTAGGACAGAAAGCCTGTGGCAAGCATCAACAATGCCTACCAGTTGAAAGACCAAATAATGTATTTGAAAACAGAAGAGAATCTTTACATTGATACTGCAGTTATCTGAAATTTCCTGAAATCAGTAATATGTTTTATTTTTTATATAATTTTTTTAATGTTTCTTTATTTTTGAGAGAGAGAGACACAGCACAAGTGAGGCAGGGCTAGATAGAAAGGGAGACACAGAATCCAAAGCAGGCTCCAGGCTCCAAGCTGTCAGCCCAGAGCCCATTACAGGGCTCAAACCCACAAACCACGAGCTTATGACCTGGGCCAAAGTTGGATGCTTAACCAACTGAGCCACCCAGGTGCCTCTGAAATCAATAATATATTTTAAAATAAATAAGTAATATATGTGATTCTGTTCTAGCCAATATTCATTCAAATAAAAGCCAAGAATTATTAAGTTAGCTAGCATGTGTTATATGGAAATAAGAATGGAGGTGAGAAGAAGTACTCAAATTGGGGCACCTGGTTGGCTCACTTGTAAGAGCATGAGACTCTTGATCTCAAGGTCATGAGTTCGAGCCCTACATTGGATGCAGATTTTATCCTTAAAAATAAATAAACTTTAAAAAAAAAAAAGAAAGAGTACCAAAATTACTTTTAGGTATATTCATAAACACCAAATTGTCACTTCCATCCCTTTTCTTTATCAGGATGATTTCTGTATGAATCTTCACTACACTCAAGTAATAAAGCATGATGGTTCAACATCCCATAAAACAAAGTTTAAACCAAACTATTGGTTGATAATGCTGAAAACATCAAATAACACTAGTGTGATCTCTCCTCTGTGAAGATGACACTGACTCACCTTCAACAGAGATGAGCTTCAGAAGTTGTTTTTTCACAATGGAGATGAACTTGCTGATCTGGCCAATTCTCTTCCCAAAGCTCCTTGGTGAACAACAGCTTATATCTGCAAGATGAGTGTTACCAGTGGTCACAGAAAATAACAAAATAAAATTATTAACATAGAAATGAAACCTATGCCTTGGTCCCAAGCCACTATCTTTTAATGAACTAAAAACAAAGTCAAAGAAATATATAAATTTTATAATACTTACATACAAAATTGTACATATATTTACTCTCACTCATTTTATTTGATTTTTCCCTGACCTCAAAATACAAATAGTCAGAACCTGACCTCTATTCCTAAGTAAAAATGTTCTCAGCTGTCTTACCTAAAACAATGATTGCTTCTGACATGTAAAATCAAAAGTGTATAATGAAAATGCTCAAAACATGAAAGCATGCCAACTTTACATCCCTCATCACCAGCAGCAATAACTGAGGAAATTACAGAATATTTTTGTTCATGTTAACAACATTCTCAATAGCATTAAATGCAGTATGACTACAGCCAAAATTACTGTGACATTTCCTAGAATTCTGAAAAATACTTCTAATTTTTATGAAGAAAAATACTTTCATTACTAGCTATAGAGTTTATTCATGTTAAAACAGACAGAGATTTGTAATTAAATATTCCTGGTATGGAATTTTATTAGTTACCAGATGAATTTCCTTCATGAGAATTAAGAAGCTGGTTAAACATTACCTGAAGACATGGTTTTTAAGTATAAGTAAAGATAATGTTATATACTTCGTTACTATTCAAAGGATTAAAAATTGGAATAGCATCTGTTAATAATCAGTAAGTATCTATTTATAACTAGATACAATTCAAACAAAAACACAATGCCAAGTGTCTGCAATGAGCAAGGCACTCAATATTCAGTGTTTCTGTGAACAGGTATAAGAATAACAAAGCATAATACACAATCTCAAAGAAATGACAGTATCAGTATTATTAAAACATTCCACTTCCAGTTCTACATAATTGTCTGTAATAACAAACAGCGAGAACAGGAAGGATGAAATAGAAAGCACAGCATCATACCAGTGAATGGTAGCTATCATAGGAATGAGGCTCTCAGGCTCCTCTCACAAGTGGATATAAGGAAGTCTCCATAGAAATGTTGAGAACATCTGCTACAACTTGTAATGTAGACCCAATGCCACCTATAACCAAATAAACTTTGTTAATTTAAAGGCACTATACAACTGTTTCCAGTGACAATTCTGTTTCAATGGGTCAGTCCCCTTAACCACTCTTCACTCTATTTCTGACCGTCATTCTCCACCAATTCACCAAAACTGGAAGTTCTACACTAGGCTGCAAACTCTTAAAGGTCTCCTTCATTTTGTTTTATTTTTATTTTTTTTTTAACATTTATCCATTTTTGAGAAACAGAGAGACACAGAGCATCGGCGGAAGAGGGGCAGAGAGAGAGAGATACACACACACAGAATCCGAAGCAGGCTTCAGACTCTGGGCTGTCAGCACAGTCCCAATGCGGGATTCAAACCCAAGAACCATGAGATCATGACCTGAGCCAAAGTTGGACGCCCAACAGACTGAGCCACCCAGGCGTCCCTAAGTTCTCCTTCAATTTAGTTTCCCATTTTCACAATGCCCAACAGAATACCTCACAAATTGTAAATGGTTAATAACTGTTGGGCATCCAACTTTGGCCATTAGTTGAGATGAACTAATCATCTTATTCCCTTATCAAAAGACCACTTATTCTAGCTTTAGTTTTTAATGGTTTTTTTTTTAATTTATTTTTGAGAGAGAGAGAGAGAGAGAGAGAGAGAGAATGAGCTGGGGAGGGGCAGAGAGAGGGAGACACAGAATCCGATAAAGGCTCTAGGCTCTGAGCTATCAGCACAGAGCCAGAAGTGGGGTCAAACTCATGACCTGAGCCGAAGTCAGACACTTACATGACTGAGCCACCCAGGCGCCCCTCTAGCTATAGTTCTATTCCTGGCAAGACAGTATTAGATGAAAAGATAAGATTATTTATTTATTCAGCAAACATTTTGCTCAAACACCTACGAGGTACCACGCTAAGTGTTATAACACATGATCCTTGCTTTTAAGTAATTCAATCTATTAAAAAAGATAAAAATGGTACTCTGAAAACTATAAAACACTGATTAAAGAAATTAAAGATGATGGGGTGGCTCAGTTGGTTAGGCATTCAACTCTTGATTTGGGCTCAGGTCATGATCTTATGGTTTGTGGGTTCAAGCCCTGAGTCAGGATCTGCCCTGACAGCACAGAGCTTGCTTGGGATTCTCTCTCTCCTCTCTCTCTCTATGCCCCTACCCCACTTCCTCTCTTTCAAAATAAATAAACTTTAAGAAAATTTTTAAGAATGAAAAGAAATCAGAGATGACACAAAGAAATGGAAAGACAATCCATGTTCACGGACTGGAAGAGCAAATACTGTTAAAATGTCTATACTACCCAAAGCAATCAACACATTAACACAGTCCCTACCAAAATACCAACAGCATTTTTCACAGAGCTAGAACAAAAAACCCCTAAAATTTGTAAGGAACCACAAAAGACCTAAAATAGCCAAAGCAATCTTGAAAAATAAAAGCCAAGTTGGAAACATCACAATTCCGGACTTCAGGTAATATTACAAAGCTGTAATCATCAAGACCGTATGGTACTGGTACAAAAACAGACACAGAGATCAATAGAACAGACTAGAAAACCCAGAAATGGACCCACAACTATACGGTCAACTAATCTTTGATAAAGCAAGAAAGAATACCCAAAGGAAAAAAGTCTCTTCAACAAATGGTGTTGGGAAAACTGGACAGTGATATGCAGAAGAATGAAATTGGACCACTTTCTTATACCCTACACAAAAATACAGTCAAAAGGGATGAAAGACCTAAATGTGAGACAGGAAACTATCAAAATCACAGAGGAGAACACAGGCAGCAACTTCTTTGACATTGGCCATAGCAACTTATTACTAGATATGTCTCCTGAAGCAAAAGAAACAAAAGCAAACATGAATTAATAGAACTTAATCAAAATGAAAAGCTTCTGCACAGCAAAGGAAACAATCAACAAAACTGAAAGGCAACCTTCGGAATGGGAGAAGATAACTGCAAATGACATATCTAATAAAGTGTTAGTATCCAAAATCTATAAAGAATTTAGTAAACTCAACACGCAAAAAAACAAATAATTCAGTGAAGAAATGGGCAGAAGACATGAATAGACATTTTCCAAAGAAGACATTCAGATGGCTCACAAACACATGAAAAGATGCTTAACATCACTCATCATCAGGAAAATAAAACTACAATGAGATATCATCTCCCACCTGTCAGAATGGCTACAATTAACAACACAGGGAACAACAGATGTTGGTGAGAATGCAGAGAAAGGGGAACCCTCTTACATGGTTGGTGGGAATATAAACTGGTGTGGCCACTTTGGAAAACAGTGTGGAGATTCCTCAAAAAAGTAAAAATAAAACTACCCTATGATCCAGCAATTGCACTGCTGGGTATTTACCCAAAGGATATAAAAATACTGATTTGAAGGAATACACCCACTTTGATGTTTAGAGCAGCATTATCAACAATAGTCAAATTATGGAAAGAGTTCAAATGTCCACCGACTAATGACTGATAAAGAGGTTGTGGCACATGTGTACAACAGAATATTACTCAGCCATCAAAAAAAGATGACATCTTGCCATTTGCAATGATGCAGATGGAGCTAGAATGTATTATGCTCAAAGAAATAGGTCAGTCAGAGAAAGATAAATGCTGTATGATTTCATTCAGTGGAATTTAAGAAACAAAACAGATGAATATGGGTCGGGGGTGGGGGTGGTAGAGAAGCAAACCATAAAACAGACTCCTAACTATAAAGGGTTGCTGAAGGGGAGGTGGGGGAGGGTTAAAAGGGTGATGAATATTAAGGAGGGCATTTGTTGTGATGAGTGCTGGGTGTTATGTGTAAGTGATGAATCACTAAATTTTTCTCCTGAAATTAATATTACATTAAATATTAAGTAACTAGAACTTAAATTAAAACTTGAAACTAAAAAAAGGGAAAATATGTGGTGTGTATACATACACACACACACACACACACACACACACAAACACAGGTATAGTACTTAGTCATAAATGAAATCTTGCCACTTACAACAACATGGATAGAGTAGAAGATTATGCTAAGCAAATAAGTCAGTCAGAAAAGGACAAATACCATATGATTTCACTCATGTGGAATTTAAGAAACAAAGCAAACAAGCAAAGTAGAAAATGAGAGAGAAGCAAGCCAAGATACATACTCTTACCTACAGAAAACAAGCTGATGGTTACCAGAGGGGAGGTGGGTGGAGGGATGGGTGAAATAGGTGATGGGAATTAAGGAGTGCACAAATTGTGGCGTTTTATGGAAGTGCTGAATCACTATATACACCCAAAACTAATATTACAGTCTCTTAACAATTAGAATTTAAATTAAAACCTTTTTAAAAAATTAAAAAACAAGAAAGATAAAGATGGAAATTATTCACTATGATACCCTGTCATCAGTTTATAGCAAGTTTTCTAGAAAACGCCACAGATATTAAAAGAAAGGGAAAACTGGCTTGGAATAAAGGCTTTAGAGAGGAAATGTCATGGGAAAGGAGTATTTAAAAATTAACAGCCACTGAAAAGAGGGACAACAAGAAAAAAAAGACATTCTTAGTGGAGGGAAGAGGTGAAAAATTACAGAGGTGCAAAAGGGTACACAAAATTCTGAGAATTCAGGAAGCTTTTTGGGAAGTATAAAATAAGAAGAGAAAGATCACAGAGATACCTATTATGCTAAAAAGCTGGACCTTGGTCTGACTAAAGGAGATAAGGCAGAAGAGTGATGTCATCATTAAAACAATCTTGGCAGTAGTGTGAAAGACAGGGTGAAGGACAACAGGACAAGGCAAAGGACTCAATCACATGAGACAAAACTGTCTTGACCTAATGCTTTATGGAATTATGGTGATCTGATTTATCATCAATGGTCATTAGGTCTGTTACCCAATGGGTCTCAAATTCAGATACATATTTAGAAGCTACAGATGATTTATTTTAGAAAACTGTTTAGGTGGTATAATCTCAATCAAAAAGCATGGCAGGAATTTCATAAGAATTCTATCAAGATGTCAAAATATTAATAACAACTAATTCTGGGTAGTGGGGATATGGGTCATGTTTTTCTTGCTAATGATATATTTCAAATTGTCTACACAGTAAAATTAAAAATAAATCCTAAAGGAATTTTTTGAAACTTAAAAATTAAAACTGGCCTTAACTCTAAAGGGCCAGAGCCAGGATTCCTTCACAACATAACTGACCCAAAGCCTCCCTTTACCACCATGACCCACTATACATAAAATACACATTCCTACATCAGAACCTCAACCCATAACCTCTCTATTTCTATAGCATTCTCTTGCTCTGAATGTCTATCTAAATCCCAACTTCATCGTACCACCAGCTATACTGATTTTGTACTTGAATTACCAAAAGCTCATCATCTGTTCCATATACTGTGACAATCATATTATTTATTGAAAGCCTTCCTAAATAGTTCTCCAGTCTGTTCTTCCTATAGTTTTTTTAAGAATACTACAGTAGGGGAGCCTGGCTCAGTCAGTTAAGCGTCCAACTTTGGCTCAGGTCATGATCTCACAGTTAGTGGGTTCAAGCCCCACATTGGGCTCTGTGCTGACAGCTAGCTCAGAGCCTGGAGCCTGCTTCAGATTCTGTGTCTCCCTCTCTCTCTGACCCTCCTCTACTCATGCGTGCTCTCTCTCTCTCTCTCTCAGAAATTTAGGAAAAAAAAAAAAATACTACAGTAAAATCAGTCCTATTCCAAAACAAATACTCAAACATGACTCACTTATGGGCAGACATGCATATCATAATAAACTGCAAACTTATTAGCCACTACTAAAGAGTTTTCAAATCGATTATCTCAGAAAAAAATGCCTATTGTTATGAGTTGAATTGTATCCCTTCAAAAATTTGTTGAAGTCCTAACTTTTAGCACCTGTGAATGTGACCTTATTTGGAAATAAGGTCTTTGCAGATTATCAAGTTAAATGAGGTCATTAGGATAGGCTCTAATCTAATATGACTGGTGTCTGTAATCAATAAGGAAAATCTGGACATAAAGACAGAAACATACACAGGGAAGTCACCACATGGAGATGAAGACTGGGATCAGGCTGATGCATCTGCAAGCCAAGGTACACCAAAGAGTACCAACAAACCACCACAAGCTAGGAGAGAGGCATGTAATGGACTGATTACCTTCCTCACAGCCATTGGAAGGAACGACCCTGAGAACACCTTTATCTTGGACTTCTAGCCTCAAGAACCAGGGAACAATAAATTTCTGTTGCCTAAGCTACCCCTTTTGTGGTACTTTGCTACAGCAGCCCTAGCAAAATAATATACCTACTAAGGAAACATGGTATTTTTTCCTCTGGAAGTCACTAAAGACAAAAACATTCTGAAGAAAGATTGCAAATCAGAAATAATAAGCTTTCTTGCTATTCATTTTTCAATCTCTAGCAAAGGTGATATTTAATAGCTAAATCGACCTAGTACCAAAAGACTCTAAGGAAGGAGTTTCATCTATAAAGTACCATTTATAAAGTACATAATCAAACAGAGAGAATATTACCCTATAGCTACTGGGACATAAAAATAACATGAAATTATATAGATTTTCCTTTGTTTTGTAAAAGAGTTGCTCTATGCACTTTTATGTGCCTGTGAGAATACAATTTGACCTATAATCAAAAGATAATACAATGAGTTACTTGATGAGAAGCAGTGAAATCAGCATAGATCAGGAATGGGCTCCGGAGGGACACATACTTCAAATCCTTGCTATGTTACTCATCAGC
Organism: Hyaena hyaena; assembly: GCF_003009895.1. Taxonomy (NCBI): domain Eukaryota; kingdom Metazoa; phylum Chordata; class Mammalia; order Carnivora; family Hyaenidae; genus Hyaena; species Hyaena hyaena. Next base: position 1,412,050 of record NW_024081151.1, read on the forward strand.
TATGTGACTTGAGCAAATTACTCAACCATGTTTGAGCCTCAAATTCTTCACCAGTGAAATGGGAATTTTACAGTTTATATAAACAGATTAAGCAATATATGAAATATGCTTAGTGTATAATGATAATAAGGTTTTACTATGTATATAAAAAGCAAAATTCATAAATTAAGGACTTTTTATACTTCTCTTGGTCCTACCAACTATTAAGCAAGTTTATTTAAGAACAAAACTCTTCATCATACACACTGTTTATGTAATATAGCCTTTGGCTAGTTCTTTACTATAAAATGCAGAAGTTTCATTTTAAAACTATTTGTCAAAACTCAAAGCACATTTAAACTTATTAATATTGGAACTGAAATACAAACAGGGTCTTGGTGACTTTTGGCTCTGTCACAGACACTGGGTGGTATGTTGCTCTCGAAGCTCTGTACCACCACTCACTTATTCCTTCAGATCACTAAGCTCTAGCCAGTCCTAAACAACTACCTGTAAGTTGTCTAAGTTTAGACTAACATGAGACTGAGTCTAAAAGTATCGTACAATAAGGTTTTGCATTATTTATACATTTCTCAAAACAAATGACCTTCTGCCAAATATTACTGCTGTTTTTGTCTTTTTAAAAATATCTTATAAAACACACATCTCAAAACTATAGCTCAATAAAAAGGTACTTATTTTGGAATGTATATTTGTTGTGGGGTTTTTTTAATGTTTATTTACTTCTGAATGAGAGAGAAACAAAGCACAAGTGAGGGAGGGGCAGAGAGAGAGGGAGACACAGAATCCAAAGCATGCTCCAGGCGCCAAACTGTCAGCACAGAGCCTGATGCAGGGCTACAACCCACAAAGTACGAGATCATGACCTGAGCTAAAGTCCATCACATAACCAACTGAGCCACTCAGGCACCCCAGGAAGGTGTATGTTTGTTTTGAGAAATGTATAAATAATGAAAAACCTTAATCAATCACTAAAATTCAAAAGGATCTTATTTGGTCATGCTAACACTCTACACAAAATATAAATTATACTTTGTTTATTGTAATACTTGTAAACTGAAACTTATACCTACATCCACATATAAACAGAGAGAAAAACTATAAGATTAAATCCAGAAAGACTTTAATTGTTATAGGGGAAGTAGGAGTATTTTTGTTAATCTTTTTATCAAAAACAGCTATCTACCTAGGTCAAATCTGTTGGCAAATATATCAACAACTCATTTTTTGTGTGACAACCAAATAGTAACCAAATAAGCATAAAAAAACTATGCTTAGCATCCTTTAATAACCTTTGGTGAGCTATAAAAACACGTTCATTTATGCTATATAAACATATTCAGGGGGACCTGGGTGGCTCAGTAGGTTGAGCATCCAACTCTTGATTTTGGCTCAGGTCATGGATTGAGCCCCACATCAGGCTCCATGCTGAGAATGGACCCTGCCTGGGATTCTTTCTCCTTCTGTCCCTCTGCTCTGCTCATAGTCTCTTGCTCTCTCTCGCTCTCTCTCGCTCTCTAAAAAAACAAAACAAAACCCAAAAAACCCACATTCAGTGCTAAAATTAAATAATATTACCATCAAAGCTAATGGGACATCAAAACCAAACACAGGTATTTTTCTAAGTACTTATGAAAATATGTTTTGCCTTCACATTTAGTGTGACTCCCAATTTGACTTTAAATATACTTTGTTAGTTGAGTTTTTAAAAAATGAACCTGCTTCTTGCTAAAGCAGCAGCACAAAGGGTGCTTTTCAGAAACATTGTTAGGCAATTATTTTTTTATTTACAGAGAGATGTTGTTAGGCAATAATTTTTGATTTACAAAGAGACAATTAGATTGGCATACTTAATTTAAAGAAAATAGAGTATCAGGAAAAATTCTTAGATCTTATATTCCTTAATAAAAAAACTGATTTAGGGAGAGAGGGCAAGATGGCGGTGAAGTAAGGAGCTCCGTACTTGCACTCGCGCCCATACATCACACAGAAAAGATCTGAAGCCATTGGAAACCTTACAAAACCTGAGAGACTGGGAGAAAAAGGACGCAGAATCCACTGAGAAAGCCTTCTAACGTGAGTGCGAACCGGGGAAGATAAAATCGGGCCGGGATCGGAGACTCCAGGGTGGGAGGCGATCCCCCTCTACCCTCTACGGGGAGTGA
>NW_024081152.1:0-168882 GCF_003009895.1 Hyaena hyaena
AAAAAAAAAAAAAAATATGTTTTAAGTGAGTTTTCAATAGGGAGTCTTTATTAAGTAGAGAAAGTTCCTTTTTATTTCTAGTTTGTTGAAAAAAGGCTTTGATCATGAAAGGTTGCAGAGTTTTGTCCATTGCTATTTCTGTGTCTTTCGAAATGATTTTGTTTTTCCTTATGAATGTGGTGTATTCCATTTGGTGTTTGGATGTGAAATCAGCTTTCCTGGGGCACCTGGGTGGGTGACTCACTCAGCTGAGCATCCAACTTTGCTCAGATGCCTTGCTCTCTCTCTCTCTCTCTCTCTCTCTCTAAAATAAAAAAAAAAAATTAAAAAAAATCAGTCTTGCGTTCCTGAGGTAATATGACTTGGTCATGGTGTGTATATTTTTTATGTGTTACGTTAATAAATTTATTAATATTTTGTTGAATATTTCATCTTTATTCACAAGGGATATTGGTTTGTAGTTTGGTGTCTATCAGATTTTGCTATCAGTGTAAGTTTACTCAGAATGAGTTTGGATTTGTTCTCTTTAATCTTTTGGAAGTGTTGGTAACAGATCAGTATTAATTTTTTGTTAATTTTGTAGTATTCACTAATGTAACCTGGTGGTACTGGACTTTTTTTTGTGGGAGTTTTTCGTGTGTGTGTGTGTGTGTGTGTGTGTGTGTGCGCGCGCTGTGGGGGGCTGGTGGGCAGACAGAGAGGGAAAGAGAATTCCAAGCAGGCTCTGCACTGTCAGCAAAGATCCCATGTGGAGCTGATCCTATGATCTATGAGATCATGACCTGAGACAAAATCAAGATTCAGATGCTCAGTGGATAGAGCCACCCAGGCATCCCTGTTTTTTGTGTTTGTTTGTTTGTTTGTTGTTGTTGTTTTAATAAATTCAATCTCTTGCTATTGATCTCTTCAGATTTTCTGTTTTCCTTCTTGAGTTTGGTAATTTTAGTTTTCTAGGAATTTACCTCTTTTATCTAAGTGATCTAATTTTTAACATGTAGTTGTTTATAGTATGTTCTTACAATGCTTTTATTTCTATAAAGTAAGTAGTGATATCTCCTCTTTCATTTCTGATTTTGTAATTTGAGTCTTCCCTCTTCTCCATTTAGTCAATTTATCTAACGGATTGTTCATTCTGTTTGCATTTGCAAATTATTAACCTTTGGTTTTGTTCATTTTCTCCCATTTTCTATTCTCTAATTTGCTAATTTTCACTCTTAACTTTTTTTGCCTGGCCTTCTTCCTATTTTGGCCTTAGTTTGTTATTTTCCTAGTTTGTTAAAATGGATAAGTAGATGATTGATATAATATATTTTTTTCTGATTAATATAATTAATCTTTTTTTCTTTTTAATATAGGCATTTATATTTCCTTATATAGGCATTATATTTAGTCATTATATTTCCTCTTGATTCTCGTCTACTTGTATTGTCATTTTTTTCATATGGAAGAATTAATAATCCTCATTGTGATTTCTTCTTTAACACATTGTTTCTTAGAAAAGTGTTGTGTAATTTACACACACATGCACGCACACAGATTCCCTAAATTTCTGGTGGTGGTTAACTTCTAATTTAATTTCATTGTGTTAGAAAATTATTTTTAATGAGTTTATTTGGGTGATGTCTCCCGGTACATGCAGTTGGTTCATAGTGTTGTTTAACTCTCTGCTGCTAGTAATCTGCTTAGTTTTTCTATCCTTTATTGATAGTGTGTGTATCAAAGTATCCATTATTGTTGAATTATTTGTTACTGTATCAGGTTTAGTTTCATGTAATTTGGGGATATTTTGTTAACTGCATATGTATTTTTTATTGTTATATCTTCCTAAGGTGTTGACCCTCTTATTATTATGTTTATTTTTATCTCTGATATGATTTTTTTCCTTTCAAAGTCAGTTTTTTTTTTCTGGACATTAGTATATCCTCTCCAGCTCTGTTATAGTTTTTATTTGCACTATTTCTCTTTTCCCATCCTTTTACTTTGAACCAGTGCGTATCTTGGACTCTAAACTGTCATTTGTACAAATACAATTATATACTTTTTGAGAATGTAATTGCTCTTTTTATTAAATATTCAATGTTTTTTTTTGAGAGAGAAAGAATGTGGGGGAGGGGCAGAGTGAGAGGGAGACAGGATCTGAAGCAGGCTCTGCGCTGACAGCAGAAAGCCCAATGTGGGGCTCATACTCACAAACCATGAAATCATGACCTGAGCCAAAGTCGGCCACTTATCCAGCTAAGCCACCCCAGCACCCCAGAATATAATTGCTTTTTCAATCAATTAAGAGAAGAGCAAAGAAGAAATATCCAATTATTTTGTCTTTTAAAACTACCTACATGATTAGCTGTACTGGCATGTTTTGTTTCTTCTTTTGGATTGAGTCATTTTCTGATTTTACTTGTTTTAGCCTAAATGAACTTCCACTAGCATTTCCTAAAGTTATGTCTGCTAACAAAGAACTTATTTTGAAGTAGATTTAGTTTCATTTTTCATTCTTTACAGATTTTTTTTTTAATCTTTAAAAGCTTTTTTTGTTTTCTTTTGTTGGATATATATTTGGTGTGAGACAGATTTTTTTCTTTAGTTTCAACACTTTGAAAATGTCATCCCATTCCCTTCTCCCTTTCATTGTTTCCGATGAGAAATAAGCTGTTAATTTTTTGTGGTTATCTTGTATGTGATGAATCATTTTCCTACTGTTTTCAAAATTGTTTTTGTCTTTCAACATTTGACTGTAATATGTTTGGGTGTATATCTCTTTTAGTTTTTCCTACATGGAAGTCACTGAGCTTCTTACATGTGTATATTCTATTTCATTACTTTGGGAAGTTTTCAGCTATTATTTCTTTAGGTATTTTTTATTCTCCTCTTTCTTTGTGTTACTTTCACTATATACATGTTGATCTGTTTAATAGTGTCCCACATTTTTCTGAGGCTTTATTCATTTTTCTTAATTACTTAAATGCTGTAGTTTAATTCCATGGTCTTTATTGATATTTCTTCAGACTTACTGATTATGTCTTCTCTCAGTTCAAGCCTACTCTTCAAAACCTCTGTGGAGTTTTCCTTTTTTGTTGTTTTACTTTTCTACTCCAGAGTTTCCTGTTACTTCTCTTGTATAATTTCCCTCTCTGTTGGTACTGTGTGTTTTATGAGATACTTTTAATTATTTAAGCATGATATTCTTTAGTTCTTTAATTATTTTTACAATTGGTGCTTTGAAGTCTTTCTCTAGTCCAGTCTAACTTCTGGGCCACATTAAAGTCAGTTTTTACTGACTCCTGTTTTCCTGATGTATGTGACCCAGTTTCATATTTCTTTCCATGTCTAGTAATTTTTTACTGACAACTAGACATTGTACATATTTGTGTTTTCAATCCTTAGGAGACTTTGTGTTTTTGCTGATCATTTAGTGAAACCTGTTTCTTTTGAATTGTGCAGCTTCTGTTTTTGCTCTGCAGAGCAAAATGGATGTTCACATACTCTTTCTGACTACCAGAAATGACTGTTTTTAAGCCACGACCTCTTTCTTTCCTTTCCTGATTTCTGTTTTGTGATTCTGACTTGTGTGTATTTTATTATATCTAGCTGGTAGTTTCTGTTAATTTCTAGTTGATTCCTCTGTCATTCTGACAGTGCCCTAAAGTACCCACTGATCCAGTTACCGACCAGTTATCATTTCTTTTGGCAGACAGAACTAGTTTGTGTGCCAGAGTCTTGCTGTAACCTGTCATAGACCCTATGGACTATGCACAGGCCCTGGAAGAGTAGGATGCTGAATTTGCTCTTTATTGGCTTCCTCACCCAGATCCCTTTCACAGCTGGAGCTATGTATGAGGGAAAGAAGGTGGGCACTATTCTGCTACATGGTTTTGACACTGTTACTCAGTAGAGATCTTCTCTGACATGGAGTTCATGAGCATGAGATAGTCCAGTGTTTATACCTCTTAAATATCTCTGGAATAGTTCTTTTGCTTCAGGGATGTAGGAGAGATGGTAACTGGCATTTGACTTCTGAGCTCAACTGAGCAGCTGTCCTGTAGTACAGAGCTGCGGAGGAAAGGAGGATTGCTTTTTTTTTTTTTTTTTTTGAGCTGCCCTATTTATGTGATATAAGCTTTCTGCAGCACGGAGCTGTGGAAAATAGGATCTATTAATATTCACCAGCTGCCAAGACCACCAGGAAGAGTCTTTTACACTAATAGGTTGGGGATGATGGGAACTGTCACTCAGCTGCCGAGCCTGCTTAAAAAGTTCTTCTGCACAGCTCAGCTCTGGGTGGATGGGCGAAATCCCTAGGGTTTAGTTCATAGTTTCCCCTACATTCCTACCAGGTTTCTATAAACTTTATTGAATAAATGTTGCTCAATTTATTATAAGCCCTTTGATAAATCTCCAGAGAATTTGAATGATTGTTTTTGCTTAAAAGATATCTATCTGGGGTAGAGGTTTCTCTGAACTCCTAATATCACCATTCCAGAAGTCCCACCCCCCTCCCTTGTATCTTTTCATCCATATTAAAATAGTGGTTACTTATTACATATGTTCTTCATCTAAAAATTATTATCTGATGATCAGTGAATATCTGGGAGTCATGGCATTTTTTTTTTTGTATTTCTCCCTGTACTGACAAGAGTTAAAGATTTGTTTACATCATCTTGTCATATATGAGTACCTTGACCCTTGGATCATGCTGGTTTCTTTTATGCTTTACTAAAATGTGATACTTTTTTTTTAATGATTAAATTCTAATACTCTAACTCTTAGGGGTTTTAGAATATGTTTTGGAGTTTTGTTTCAGGAAATTAGCATGGATTCAAATATTAATTTAAAACTTAATCATTTAAATACTAATCATAGTTTTACATTGGTAATAAAATAAAAGAAAAAATCATTAATTTTCAGTACATTTGGTTAGCATATTTTGTGTACCTAACAGAATTCAAATGAAATAGCACTTTTGAAGGCTCCCAAATGATGTGACCAACAGTTTATGATTTCAAATAGAAATAAACTATGTTGTGACTTAAACTTCTCACAAGGAATTGAAAATTATGTTTTACCTTTAATTAGTCCTATGAAGGTTTCCTTTGGAGATATTGTGGGTTTGGTTCCTGACAAGCACAGTAAAGTGAATATTGCAATAAAGTGATCCAAATGAATTTTTCATTTTCCCATTGCATATAAAAGTTATGTGTACACCATGCTATAGTCTATTAAGTGTGCAGTAGCATTATGTCCAAAAAATATATACCTCAATTAAAAAATACTTTATTTCAAAAAAATGCTTACCATCATTTGAGAGTTAGGCTAGCCATTACTTATTTATTTATTTATTTAAAAATTGTTTTTGACATTTATTTATTTTTGAGACAGAGAGAGACAGGGCACAAGCTGGGGAGGGCCAGAGAGAGGGGGAGACCCAGAATCTGAAACAGGCCCCAGGCTCTGAGCTGTCAGCACAGAGCCCCATGCGGGTCTCGAGCCCACAGACCACAAGATCATGACCTGAGCCAAAGTCGTGTGACTAACCGACTGAGCCACTCAGGAGCCCCTATTTATTTATTTTTTTTAAAGTTTACTTATTTATTTTGAGAAAGACAGAGACAGCGCAAGTGGAGGAGGGGCAAGATGAGAGAGAGAGAGGGAGACAGGAGGATCCTAAGCAGGCTCCCACTGTCAGCACGGAGTCTGACATGGGGCTTGAACTCACAAAACCGCGAGATCACAACCTGAGCCAAAACCAAGAGTAGGACCCTTAACAGACTGAGCCACCCAGGTGTGGCTAGCCATAATTTCCTTTTGCTGGTGGAAGGTCTTCCCTTAATGTTTGTGGCTACTGACTGATTGGGGTGATGGTTGCTGAAAGTTTGGGTAGCTGTGGCAATTTCTTAAAATAAGATAGCAATGATTTGCCACATCAGTTGACTCTTCCTTTTATGAATGGTTTCTCTGTAACATGTGATGGTATTTGATAGCATTTTACCCATAGTAGAACTTTTTTCAAAATTGGAGGTAGTCCTCTCAAACCCTGCCACTGCTTAATCAGCTAAGTTGGCCTGATATTCTAAATCCTTTCTTGTCATTTCAACAATCTTGACAGCATTTCACCAAGAGTAGATTGATCTCAAGAAACCACTTTTCTGTGCTCATCAGTAAGGAGTCATTCCTTATCTGTTAAAGTTTTATCATAAGATTGCAGCAGTTTAAATATAATAATAATGAAAAAGTTTGAAATATGAGAATTATCAAAATATGACAGAAAGGCATGAAGTGAGCAAATGGTGTTGGAAATATGGTGCCAGTACGTTTGCTTGATACAGGGTTGCCACAAACCTTCTATTTATTTAAAAAAAAAATGCAGTATCTCAAGTGAAATAAGATGAAGCATAATAAAACAATGTACTTACATGTATTCAATAGATTTGCTGACTATATCAAATTGGAATTCAGTTATTTTAGTAAATCCTTATTCATACGTCAAACTATCCATTATAGGAACTGGGTGAAGAAAACCTACAGTCCAATTGTATAAAACAACTTTGAGATCCAAAGTTATTTTGTACTATTATTGTGTATTACACACTCATATTCTTATCTTTTTCTAATTTTAATAATGATATATAATACTTTAGATGTTTTTATTCTGTGATTTCCCAAAAGAGTATTGCATTTCTACATAAATTTATAGTTTGAGATAGCCAAGTATTTCTGTTGGTAGAGCTAATTGATTATTTTAAAGTCAGACAAACTTGATTAAGCTCCAGCTCTGATACTTAATAACAGTGTGACCTTAGGCAGTTCTTACATATAAATTCTAGTTTCCTCATAAATAAATGAGGGAATAAAGCTTAGAACCTATTCATAGGAGCATTGAGAGGATCCAGTGAGATACTGTATATTGCTTGGCTAATAATAATGCTATTAATAAATATCAGTTAATACATTTATCATTGTTATTCCAATTCTTTAGTATAGCAGTTTCAATGCAATATCATTATCTTACAGCTGATTATTAGTTAGTTTATTTTTCAAAGTGATGCAATGTGAATTCTTGTTTCAGTTTTCTTTTTAGAAATATCCACTTAAGGGAAAGAGATTGTGGATCAGCCCTTCATATTCCTGGGCTCCTGTTAAAAAGCCAGCATTCTTCTGTTCATTTAGAAAACAAATAACTTGCTCCAGATTGATGAAAAGGACATGAGAAGTTCTGTTAAAGTACAGCAGAAAACAAAGCTAAAATTAAGCTAATGTGCTATATATGCCAACTTTTCCCACAATGTTTACTTAATTTTGTTTACTTTTTCTTTTATGTCATGATTTTTAAAATCTTTTACTCTGATAATTAACAGGAGTAAAATCAATGTAGATCTTGGAAGGCTTTCCATAGGAGCATGCCACATCTAAGATTGTTTACATAAGAATTTTCCTTTACCTGTTTAATTGTGTTTTTGTCTTGAAATTGTCATTCTTCATTATACACACTGACTTACACTTCACAGTTCTTTTATGTCTGTAGTTTTCTCTATCAAGGATTACTATCCAAGATGTAGACTATCTTAATTTTTTTTTTGAAGATAACAAGCAGCTGTATTACTGTGAGCACTTCTTGTTTAAGTTGCCCTTAACAGTTGTCACTGTCAGGATTTCTTAATCCATTGTTTTTCACCTTTTTTCAGCACATAATAAGTTACTTGTGATGCTTTTTTGAAACACAAATGCCAAGGCAGATTTCATCTCTAGAAATTCTAAATCATTTGATGTTGGTAGGATCTTAGTATCTACATTTTCTTTAAAGTTCTAAAAGTCATTCTGCTACCCCCTGGGGAGGGGCAGTTAATCATTGTTTTATCACTTCATATTTATTTGCCTGTCAAAATAGTCTATCTCTCAACTTGTTTCCATTTTTTCCCTATTTTCATCATCTAGTGTGGAACTTGTCAAGGTTGTGTCTCTGTGTGTGTTTCTCACTAAAATCGCTGTGAAAATCTTCTGTAGAATAAAGATCAGAGATACTCTAACAGAATTAAGTGACTGCTCTTTGATTTTTAAGGTTGAAAAATTAGCAAAAGTTTTAGTTATAACCAAAAAACTAGGATTTATCCTACACTGATTTTTTTTAACTTATGTCTTGTTTTTAACCAATGTGGGTGAGTGATCACAATAAGAAAAATTTTCTTTATAAAAGTGGAGGATTGGTATAGTAGCACGAGAGACTACCAAAGAAAGTAATACATGGAAAACATACAGGTGTATTTGCTAAAACAGATTTAATTCTGTAACTTAAGGAAAAAGATGTCTTATCTTTTAAAGAGAAATTGTCTCACTATCTCCATCTCTTATACAGATGGGTTTGTCTCTTTTCTTTTCAGAAATATCTAAGTATGTATCTGTTCAGTTAATGCATTGGATATAAGCACTTGAACTAAAGCTATTTTAGATACTGACATATTCTTAAAATGACTTTTCTTTTTATCCTAAAGAACTTTTGGGAAGAATTTTCCAAAGGAAGTAGTAATTTACTCAGTATGTTAAAGTTCAAAGCTGGAACTATTGCTAACATGCTGTTACAGTGAGTGGAAAGTGCTCAAGAAATTAAATTAATTAAATTAAACATATTGCTTTTATTTTATCTTACTTTGAGTCTCATTCATTAAAAATTCCAATTTGACAGAAATAAGATCTGAACATATTTCTTGGTTAACAGTTTTGTTTTACTACTGTATACAGACACTGACAAGACTCCTCCCCCCTTCCTTGTGTGTGTGTGTGTGTGTGTGTGTGTGTATGTATTTGTGTGTGGTGTTTGCTTTAAGGTAGAACAATTAGAGGGGCGCCTGGGTGGCCCAGTTGGTTAAGCATCCGACTTTGGCTCAGGTCATGATCTCATGGTTTGAGGATTCATACCCGGCGTCGGACTCTGTGCTGACAGCTAGCTCAGGGCCTGGAGCTTGCTTCAGATTCTGTGTCTCCCTCTCTCTCTCTGACCCTCTTCTGCTCATGCTCTCTCTCTCTCTCTCTTTCTCAGAAATAAATTTTTAAAATTTAAAAAAAAAAAGGTAGAACAATTAGTTTTTTCTTGTGATATTCTTCTATATAGAGTTTTTTATTTCATCCTGAAGTTACATTTATAAATTATTTTCTTGGTTCTGTCACAACTTGTGTATTTTTTAAATTAAATTTTACTGTTGTTATTTTTGTTTAAATGTAAGGAATTCAGATATTTTTCAAATCATAGCAGATACGAGAAGTATTCAAAATTATTGAATTTTGACCTAATTGACAGATTAGCAAAAAATGGTGATTAGAATTGCCTGAGAGGTACCTGGGTGGCTCAGTTGTTTAAGTGTCTGGCTCTTGACTTCAGCTCAGGTCATGATCTCACAGTTTGTGAGTTCAAGACCGACATCAGACTCTGTGCTGACAGCACAGAGCCTGCTTGGGATTCTCTCTCACTCCGTCCCCACCCTGCTCCTGTGCTCTCTTTTTTCCTCTGTCTCAAAATAAATAAATAAACTTAAAAAAAAAAAAGATTAGCCTATAATGGGGACATCTGGGTAGCTCAGTTGGTTAAGCTTCCAATTCTTGATTTCAGCTCAGGCCATGATCTCATGGTTTGTGAGATCGAGCCCTGCATTGGACTCTGCATTGACAGCATGGAGCCTGTTTAGGATTCTCTTGCTCCCTCCCTCTCTGTCTCTCCCCTCAAGCTCTCAAAATAAATAAGCAAACTTAAAAATAAAATAAAAAGTAATAGCCTGAAAAAGACAAAGAAGAAAATATAGTTTGGTTTAGGATTTATATGCAAATACCAAATAAATTATAACTATACTGATTTTTAAAAAAAATTTTAAAATTTATTTCTGAGAGAGAGAGAGACAGCATGAGCAGGGGAGGGTCAGAGAGAGAGGGAGACATAGAATCTGAAACAGGCTCCAGGCTCTGAGCTAGCTGTCAGCACAGAGCCTGATGCAGAGCTTGAACCCACGAACCGCGAGATCGTGACCTGAGCCGAAGTCAGACGCTTAACCAACTGAGCCACCCAGGTGCCCCATAACTAGACTGATTTAAGATGTGTTATATGTTTCTTGGCCCTCTTGTGCCTAATCTAAACACTTTCTGTGCCTGTTTTTTGGTGATACGTAGTCCTGGTCATCACATTCTTCTTAAAGAGTTTTGTATTCAGTCTTCTCAAAATTTGAAGCTTTCTTTTCTCATCCTGGTGTTTTGTGTGATATTTACAAAGTGTATTCTTACAGGTATCCTTACAGATATCTACACATCTCAAGATGTGTCTAAACTGGGTATTTAGACACACACACCCCCATTCCTCTTTTAGTCTTTGTTTCGAAGTTTGATTGATGTGTTCATCTTTAATTCTGTGTATTACAAACCAGATGCTAAAACCAAAGAATGCTTGGCACATAAATAGTGCTTATAAATACCATCTTGACTACTTTAATGAGAAAATAAGAATGAGTAGATTCTTTTCTAGTCTTAGAACATCTCATGAAGAGAATTTCTCATGTATTTGCTTTCTCTTCCTGTTATGTTCAAATATGAGTATTGAATCAGATATGCCAGAGTTTTAATGTATTAGGCACATGAATTTTCTGCTACTCATAGCAGATGATGCAAAATTTGTACATAAACTTAAGTTTTTCTGTATTACCTTGAGTAAAATTCTTGATATATTCATTTTCCATGTTAGCCAGCCTTGGTTTTATTGAAAGTGTCAGTCCTCTCCATTTTCTGTAAAGATTAGGTACGTCTGAAATACCTTTTGGTAAGGATTGCTTTGAATTTTAGCAGTGTGTATGTTAAATGTCAGGCTGAAGTATCACATGCCTGCTGTATTCCATTTTTCAAAAGCATCTACTTGCTAGTGTTTTATTTGAACTCTTAAGTTGTTTGTACTGTTTTATAAGGGAGAGCATATTACATTTAGGAGACCAGTTTTTCCCAGGGTGTAGAATTACTTGTATTGTATAAAGTTCTGCTCCAAGGAGGGGGAAACAACTTTGTTTTCTCTTCTTTTGATATTTTCCCTTGATTAAAGTTGCTAACTTTTTGTGCAGAGAGGGGAGAAATAAATGTTTAAGACGTGTGAGACCTGTCCTATATCTTTTTTAAATTCCATTATTTTGTTAACCCAAAGGTATGAAATAAATTTATAGCTTTAGTTATTTGACTGAACAAGGATTCTCATAAATTCCAGCTTTTATCGTATGATCAGATTTTTCCTGGACAAATACAGATCTTTGCTGTTGCCAATAGACTTTGGCCTAACAGCATGCTAGATACTAGTGATTGGTTTGGAACTAACGACTTGGCTTGTCCGTTCTTATCCCTCCCACCAAACTTAACCTCGGCAGAGAATTGAGAAATTTGGTAGTTGAGAATAGTTCTGTGTGCCTCTGAGTTTCTTTGGGCTAAGCCAGAATTTTGCATGCAAGGCTATTCTTGTGGTTTTCCAGCTGAGCCAAAACCAAAAGGCATTGGAAATCTTGCAAGAGAACTTGTTCTAATATAGATTTAAAGCTTGCTTTTTTATATTGTGAGTGGTATATCAGCCTGAGAGTCAAAGGAATAAAAGGTGAAATACTCTTTACTGTATTGAGGATATAAATTTGAAATTTCTGCTGCAGAGCAGATATTGAAAAATACCTCCAAAGTTTTAAAAAAATGTAAATGAGGGGACTTATGTAGTTAGTTGTTTCTTAAGACAGGTAAGACCTGCCTTTTCCCCATTAGTTATTTTTGGCTTACCTTCTAAAATTCACTTTGAATGCTGTGGGTTCAACTTTTATATCCCATCAGGTTAGTATTTATAATTAATGTTGATCAGATTTGAAAATTTTATCAACATGAGCCCTGCTCACCCAGATGTTGATGATTAATTATAAGATTTTTGCTTATTATAAAAATTCAGGCTACTCTATGATAAGTATCTTCCATCCATAATAATACTGGCTCTCCATATTAACCCGAATGAAGCTTGACCTATTCTCATGGGACTGAAAGGGTTTTTTTGTTTTGTTTTGTTTTTGTTTTTCAAATTTTCCTTTTATCTAAGCTTAGTTAGGTTTCTACATCTAGTAATAATGCTAGAAGAGTGATTATATAGTGGTATCTGTAAAGAATATAATTTAATATATAATACATAAGTTATGTGGTTCTTAATCTCTCCTTCTTCTAATAAGGAATTGGAATAGACCTGATTTCTCAATTGACAATTCTGATAGAGCTGAATTGTCAGCAAGGTCTATCTGGATTCAGGCATTTTCAGTCCTAGTGCCTATAAAGTGTTAGGGGAAAAATTGATGATTTACTTTTATCCATTTTTATTTATTTATTTATTGGCCACCAATATTCTAGTTAGTGAAAGACTGCATATCTTAGTTCTTAGAGGCAGAAAAAATAAACTGATGAAAGTTTTTCTTATTCAATTTTCTAAATCCAAATGAGAATATCTACACAACAAGCTATTTTTAATTTTTTAAAATCTTTTGCCTATTTGAAAGGATACAAGAGAGGATTGATTAGCTATATTCTTTGAATTATGAGACAGAGACTCTGAGGAAGGAAAGTAGAGAGATGTAATAACCGTTGACATATGGGACAGTAGCATCTTAAGATGTCTGTGACATTTGTAACTAGTGTGCAACCAAGTATCATAATAGTAGGTTGTTTTGACTTTACATTTAAGTTCTTGTTAATCATTAGCTTTGGGGATACTTTATATATGAGAATATAGATTTTATACCAAGAATAAATGATCAGATCATAGGATTTACCCTTTTATTTTCAAAATATCTCTTTTTTTTTGACAAGATAACACGTATGCAGTATAAAATTCAAAAGGTATGGGAGCACCAAGCTCAAGTGTTATTCTGTTTTGTTGCTTTAGCAGTATATTCACGTAACCAAATGTTTTTAGTAATTAACCTATGGTAACAACCTAATGTAGTCTAATGTTCATCCAGCAAGCACCACTTTGTGCCATTGGTGAAATACTTCCATACCAGTCAGGATATTAACAGTTCTTCTGAACCACTTTAATGATTTTTGTCCCTTCTCCTGAGGCTTCTCTCTTACTCCATACAATTAAGCTAAAGCATGGCATTGCAGGAGGCTTTTAGTATCTGCTCCATTACTGGGCATGGTACTTCTGATTGTTTTGGTGCCCAATCTGATAGATTTTAAATAGTTTACATATCACCTCAAGTATTTTCACTTCTGTAGAAAAAAAACCCAGTGCAAGTATCTTATCTTGTCATCAACCTTATTCTCTTTATGACAGAAAAAAAATAAAGGAAAATTCAAACTTTGTTATTAAGTCCTCTAATAAAATTGGTTTTAATGAAACCTCTAACCTCTCTCCATGTTGATGGCTTTACAGTGGGAACAACATTCTTTTCTATTCTTTGAGATCTATATTTAATGAATCATGTTCCTCCTTGGAACATTAATGAATATGTATTTAAGCTAAATATTTCTGACATTTAGATAGGTTTCTTTTTTCCCACGGTCTCTGATATTTCAGCAAATGAGATGCATAGTTTTTGATGCAACCTGGTGATCTGTTGTTTTAGTCACAATTCTTTTTTTTTTTCCTTCCTCTCTGCCCTCCTTCCTTTCTTCCTTCCATTTATTTTCTTTTCCTTTCCTTTCCTCTCCTCTCCTCTCCTCTCCTCTCCTCTCCTCTCCTCTCCTCTCCTCTCCTTTCCTTCCTTTTCTTTCTCTTCTTTCTTTCACTGTAGCTCTTACTCAAGTCACAAGGAACAATATTGTGGCATCTGAGGGTGAGGCATATCCATATGGCAGCTTTTCAGAATTTTAAAGTATCTGGAGGCAGACATGCAGAGGTCTGTGCTGTACTTAATTTTAGAAACTTCTTAATTTTAATGTGTTGTCCATGGCACAAAAGAAATTTTCACTGGGAGACTTTTGTGGTGTTTGAGGTAACAACTCTTATGTTACTAGAATCCCTTAACAACAAGGCCAACAGGAATGATTCCCTCTGTCCTGCAGATTTTCTTTGGCTTTCACAGCCTCCAAAACACTTTATAACATGGCTAGACTATATTGAATTTCCATGTTTAGATCTACACCCATAATTTAACATTTTTCTTTTTGAATTTTATAGTACTACTGTATGTAATTCAAATACATAGAAAAACCTGAAGATCACTGCAATTCCAAATATTTGAAATCTGTAACAGGATAGATTTTCAGCAGCCTCAACACAACCTTGTTAATTTTCCTTTTTTAAATGAATGAAAATGGAAAAGAGAAATTTTGTTTTTTAATCCATTTTCCTCATAATTTTAGGTAGTAGTTTCTGTCCTGTTTTCTAAAAAGAAGTATGACCAAATCCATCACTGTCATTCCTCAGACATACTTTCGAGAAATATGCACCTTCATTCTCCCCAAGAGAATGTTGAATTTAAGGACCTAACCTTTACCAGCCTGGGTAGCAGGAGATTATGAACCTAAACTTGAATTTGCAGCCAATTTTGAGTAAATGAAGGCCTTAAGTCCAGAATGAAGTCTTTTCTCTAGAGAGTTATACTTCCTAACCCTTCTTCCATTACACTTTTAAATCACCTCTCAATTATAGGTTTTAATCACATTATTTACTTTTTTTCCAACAAAATTTTCTAAAATATCTAAATATTATTTTCAGAGAGAGCCTAATGTCCTGTTCTGACACATCCATATGTATATATCTCAACTGGATTACTAGCTCACTCATCAAAGGCCTTTGTGTGTGTGTGTGTGTGTGTGTGTGTGTGTATACGTGTATATATATATAATATCAGTTTGACTTATGATACATCAAGCCTCCACACTACAGGTTATCAGAGCTATAGATTGATGTCTTAGGCACTAAAATTGGCAAAAGATATTTTTGATTAGTCAAGAGTCATTGAACAGGAAGACAAGTTGGAAACCAGGCTCAACATTTGGAGCCAAATTTAGTAATTTAGTTAGCTGCCATCATTTGGACACTCTTGTCTTCATTTTTATAGTCTCTGTTGCCAATCTATTTATAAAATGGAGAAAGTAAGTATTGTAGAAGAGCTGAATGCTAATAGAGTGTCCAGAGGAAGTTCAAGTATTACTTGCCAGATATACTTGTAAAATATCTATGGCACTTTTTGTGAGAATATGAAAAATACTCAACCTGTTCTTAGGATTAACTCCTCATTATCAGAGAGGAAAACTTCATTACTCTTACTTGTACTAAATTAAAAAATGTTTATACGTGGTACATTAATTATAAGTTCCTAATATTACTGTATCTGAGTCGCCCACAAAGATCAGTGCTATAGATTTTTATTCTTTAACAAATTGTCCTTTGATGGAGAAAGTTTTGATAGGATTTGAGTGTTTTTGGTCCTTTGCTTTACTTTGTTCAAAGATATTAAAAAATGGTTTAGGGGTGCCTGGGTGGCTCAGTTGGTTAAGCATTCAACTTCAGCTCAGGTCATGATCTCACAGTTCGTGGGTTCGAGCCCCACGTCAGGCTTTGTGCTGACAGCTCAGAGCCTGGAGCCTGCTTCAGATTCTGTGTCTTCCTCTCTCTCTGACCCTCCCCTGCTCACATGCTTGGTCTCTCTCTCTCTCTCTCTCTCTCAGAAATAAATTAAAAAAAAAAACATTAAAAAATTGTTTAAAAATGGTTTATAGATGCTTCTTGTTTAAATCCTTTAAAGGTTACTCTTCTCATTGCAGTGAGAATAGAATTAAAATACCTTTTCACTGTTCTCCATGATTCTGGTCTTTTACCTACTTTTCTGATCTCGGATTCACTTTTCAGGCATGGGGATCAACAAGACCAAAGCCCTGTGGTAAGAAATTTGACCTAGTTAAGGACAAAAAGAAGTCTGGTGTAGCTATAGCATCTGATGAAATTCTCTGGTTCATATGATCCACACTGGCCTTTTTTCTACTTCTTGACCTCATCTGCCTTATTTCTACTGTCGGACTTTGCATTTTTCCTTTGATGGAAATGTTCTTTCCCCAGACATTCACTATGGCTTAATTTCTATTCACTTGTGACATCTCAACTCTATTTGTGCCTCTCCACAGAGCTCTTTCTTGACTATCCTTTTTAAAAATTGTCTTTTCCAGTACTTTTTAAAATCCTGTCTTATTTTCTCCACAGCCTGTAACATCAGAAATGGCTTACTGTCCACTGTCCAGTCTTGCCCTCCCCACTCTCTTTACCCCCTTGCCAATAATGATAAGTTCAGGAGAGTCAAGCTCATGTCTGTTTTGTTCACTCTGTATCCCCAGTACCAAGAGCAGCATTTAGAATAAAGTATGCATTCAGTACACATTAGTTGAATAAATGAAGATTGAATAAATGAATAAGGGGCTTACTCTAAAAATAGAGTAAGTGCTTAGTTCACGAAGAGAAATCATTTCTTCGGGTTAGAACAGCTAAGACAAACTAGGAATTAAGTGGATAGATCTGAATTCAGTTCTTTGTTCCATAGAGTCTTTTTATGTGATATTGGGCATGTTTCTTCATCTCAGTGCTTGTTTCTTTATCTGTGAAACAAGGATGTAGAGCCCATGGAAAAAAGAAGGATGAATAGGTTGGTGAAATGACTGAGAGTCATTATTTTTCCATTTTTCATCAGTTGAGCAGGCTTTCCTTTTCAATAACAAACTTGCTTGCAATATGTTAGAAAAGCTGAGGCTATATTATAAGATATGCTAATATTTTAATAGCCTTGCAAAATTTAGAGTAATGTTTTGCTTATAAAGAGTACTTACGCAGAAAAAAACCATAAAAGTATCCCTTCAGAGTTTTAGCTTACTCATTTTGCAGATACCTTTTAGTTTTGATTATTTTATTTTTAGTTAAAAACTGGAAAAGATCTGAAATATATTTTTGGAAAGCAAACTTACATTTTTTCAAGAAGGGTGAAATTGTGCTTGATTTCAAATGACGCTTTACAACAATCATTTTGTACTACTGTATTCAAAAAACTGAACGAAGAATATAATTACAGACATCATTAACATCAATGACCCTTTACAACAATCATTTTGTACTACTGTAGTCAAAAAACTGAACGAAGAATATAATGACAGACATCATTAACATCAAAGTTTTAATAGTTTCTCTATGAAGAAGCAAATAATCAGGCATGGACATGCCAAAAATCATGATTTATATCTTCAGTTCATCCAACACATTATTTGTTTAATGTCTTCTATGTGTTAGGTACTATTGTAGATATATTGGGTAGCTACGTGAGTGAATTGAACAAAGATGTTCTTCTAGGGCTTAAATTTTAGTCAGGCTATTTATTCTATCCTTTGCTTCCAGCTTGCTCCATAACTTTATACCTTTCTCCATTTGTAAAGTATGACTTAGAGAAGATTGATACAGAAAATTTGGGTCTGGCTTTTAAAATCATCTAATTACTGTTGCCTAAAATTAGCTACAACATGTTCTTTTGAGGTTATATACTAAATACCAACATGATATTAATGTTTTTGGAGACCATCTGGTTCTTTAGACACATCTGCTTTGCAAATCTGGACAAGTTATTTAATTTGATCAGGCTGGATCAGATCTATAAGAATTGAGCTATTTCAAGAGAGAAGAAAAACTGTGGATTTGTTGAGACAGTGGACTGTAGTTTGGGTTGTAGTAGTATACTTTGGCTATACTTCTCATTTAAATTCCAGCATATATTCAATTCCATTAAAAATATGTACCTACTGCTTATGGTATTGGTTGGAGTACAGTGGTTTTTGACTTAATATATTTATTTTCTATGAGTCTAATAATTGTAGAATTTATAACATAATTTTCCTTCCAAGGACTTTGTGGTCCTTCACACACTTCATTTTATTTATTCAAAATTTGTCCTATGGAGTAGAAAGGATGGACATTTGTAGTCTAAAATAATAACTTTAAAAATTGAAATACCTGGTAGGGATTGAATGTGCTTAACAACAGATTTGGTACATGAACTTGGTATTTAACAGTTTGAAGCTTAGTGAACTTTCCAGTGAATATTGGTACTGTTCATATGATTTTTATAAAAAACATTCATCTTAGTAGAAGGATTATCATTCACCTGTATCTATTGCATGTGTGTGCTGTGTGTGCTAAAGAGTAAGTTATAATTCCTGCACTAAAGGAGCCTGTGCTCTTATTCATATATTTGAAATTCTTCTTAAAGAGGTATGGCTATTAGTTTTCCTTAAGCTCAGTGAATTAAATCCCCTTGGATGACACAAGACATCCTTGATAGAATTAAAACCTAAATATGTTAAAAACTAATAACACTTTCCCTGCCTTTAATAACATTTTTTCATTATAGAATGTGTGTATACCTCTTTGTTTTTCTGCCTCTACATACCATGAGCCTTAATTCTGTATCTTTGTTGAGAGTAGTTTAAAATAGCTTATAAAGGAAATAATTTTTTCAGATACTTCCCCATAGTGTTATTCCTTGTATCTTTGAAATTTGTAGACAAAAGCACAGAGGAAAAAAATAAGTTGCAGGGAAATGTTAAGATTAATGTTAATGTCCATTCTTCTAATAACAAAAAATTTAAAAGCCAACTACTATTGTATATTACATCTGAAAATAACTATCCAGTTATATAATGATGGATCATACTGTAAAAGCAGGTGGCTAGTATCAATTTGTGCTTTCGTGTGTCTCCATAATGATTAATATTATAGTTGTAAGTCAAGTTTTTGAAAATTATCTCTTTTGTTTGGACTGTGGCACTAATTATACAACGTTAAGTAGTATCAGACTAAATTTATGTCCCTTTTATAGATGGGTGGATTTAAATAACTGAATGGTCTACGATGAGGGGTTTTAACTCTATAAAAGGCTGGTTATTTCTGCATAGCTTTTTGCCATGTTCCATAACCATAGCTTTGGCTCTTATTTGACTCATTATCCTATGGTGCTTTGCCTCCTTGAAGTTTGGAAATAAATGAGTATATGGTGTGCAAACCAATCAATAGAAAACAATACTGTTCAATTGTGTGTCTTAATTATGGTGAGAAAATGTTTTGCTTTATTAACTGACATGTTCCTCAAAGGATATAATCTACTAAAGATCTCCATAATCTATAAAATCCACTAAAATAGGTTATTTAAGCTGTGAGATTATTTGAAACCATGGCAAACAGGAAAGTGAAAAAGTTTTCCATTAAGCAAAACAGTCTGTCATATCCAAGTTCCCAGAAAAGAATGGCATTTTTCTATCTACGAAACATGTCATGAATAAACCCAAGAGAATTGTTTATAACTATTGTTCTTTAAATTTCCTGAAGTCCAGCAAACACTATATTTTGCCAAAGGTAATTTATAATTTTATATTATCTAATCACAGGTTAAGTGGTTAAATTTTGTGGCCTTATATAAGTTAATCACCATGGACTCTTTAGAGGACATATAATGAATAAATGAAGGGCTAAAGTAGTTCTGTAAAGCATTTCTTTAAATTTTGGTTAAACCTCAGTCAGAACTTTATTTTCCTTTACTAATTTGCTAGTAATTATGGAGCTTCAGAGTGACAACTATTGAATTATAGGAGTGGTAGCCTCATCAGACAGTTTAACATTTGCAAAAAAAGTTAATTATCTGAAAATTTGGCACTTGAGTTTTAAAAAATATTTCTAAGTTTTAAAAAATACGTGCATATTTATTGAGCCCCTTAATGCATGTTGTTTCCAACCAAGTATATCTGTTTTCAAAACAGAGATTATTTAAGAGATTTGGCTTATTTTTCTTTTCTTGGTGAATGTGCCAGAGGTCTGTTTTCTATAAGACGTGTGTCTGTTTCAACTTACTATTTCGATTATGAGTAGTTTATTATCCAGATAGACCTTCAAAAATAGAATATTTGCTAAAGAATTCTTATGTATATGGTTGAATACATATTTTAGAATGATTTAGGATTTATAAATAGCATGTAATATAATATTGGGAACATGTTAAGTATAACATCTAATGCTTTCATAAAAAGGAAAGAAAAAAGATAATAATGTTTTAAGCATTTCCAATAAGGAAGTGAGTGGGCGGAACATCTTCAAACGCTGTTTTGGCTTCCCTTCGGACAGTGTTCACGTCTTTATATTTAACCGACTGAGGTTCCAGCATTTACACTACCCACTTAAGTTTGTCCAGTCTTCCAAGTTTTATTACTCTTTATGAATACTGCCTTGAGATTCTGACTTCCACACTTTGACTTTTACCTTTTTATATTAGGGGCGTGAACTTCCTGGGGGGCAGTTCTTTTATGTATGAAATGGCTCAGAGTTTCCATCTGCTTTTACTTGACTTGTGGTCTTGAAGATCATGCTTGGCCCATGGGATATTACGGTGTGCCGAGAGGATGTGGAGTTTTGTCAGCCAGTGAAATATGTCTGTTTTTTTTTTCTTTTTCTTTTTTTTTTTCTTTTTTTTTTTTTTCAGCAGCTTTCATACACTCCTCATCCTGTGTGGTCTTCACTGAACTGAATTTATATTTAACAGAACTGCTCACCCTCTTTATCATCCTCTATGACTTGAGCTTTTTTAAGGAGAAGGTGTGTGGAAGTAACATCTGAGCCAAAAAACTGTAGTGTTGGCAATAGGAAAACCTAAAACCGAAAGCTTAGAGTAGGTTATATATGAATGTGTTCAATATTCACAAATGTGTATTTTGTAATGCAGAAGAGTGTTGTATTTCAGATATGTACAACTGTCAAAAAAAATTCCCATGCCAACAGTAGACTCCAAGTTTTGTCTGTGGTCCAAATGACTTTTTTGCTTGTTTTTAGGCACTACTGCAGTCTTCAGTGAAGCAACAAGTAGAAGCTATTGAAAAACAGTACATTTCTGCAATTGAGAAACAAGCACACAAGTGTGAAGAGTTGTTAAATACTCAGGTAATAAAATTGCACATCCATTATATATTTATACTTTTCTTCTGACTCTCCTCCCCTGAGAGCTCTATAACTGTTTATTCAGTTTCGTGCCATTTACTTTCCTTGGTGTATTTTGGAGGAAAAAAAATATGCTTATGTAAACTTAATGTTAAAGTTTGGGGATTTTATGAAAGACTAAATATAGAGCTCAAGGCCTAAAATATGTGGCTCTTCCCCAAATTAATGATTCTTATGTTAATTTCTGAGTTACAGTAGTATTCATCAAATAGCAGAGGCAGAGAGATGACTAGGAACGTATTTTGGTATGTGAAATGATTTTTAGTGCTATGAGATTTACAAATAATATTTGAATTTTTAAAAGCACTTGTTTATGTTTGAGTTGCCTTTCATTGCATATAGACATTGGTTTCTATTTGAATTTTTCCATTGAATGTTTGTTTCTTTTTTTGATTTAATCTCTTAGAAGACATAAAGACATAATTACATTGAACAGTCAGTTGAAGAGCATTTATGGAGGTGTTGTAGTATAAATAATATATTCAAAAAATTCCCAGAAACAGTTGTAAGTAACATATAACTTGGTAGGTGAAAATAAAAACAGCTTTATTTAAAGGAACTCTTTTATATCATGAAAAGAAAACATAATAAGAATTTGGAAAACAAAGTTAGGTGTAGAATTTAAGTGGAGACTTATAAGTATGCCACCCCATTACCAAGATTAGGGTCAATTCTGTTAAATATTTTTCAGTGTCATTTTAATGAATAGCTTGGAAGAAGAAATACACAGGGAATGTTATAAATTTAATATAATAACTATACTCTTTTGGGTGTTGAAATGCTGGATCATCAGAGGTATGAAGTGCATGACTTTGTAAATAGACAGAAAAATCATAGAGAAGAGTTAAGGTCACAGAACTGCGAAATAGCATAAAGCATGTATTCGCCAGGGCAGGGCAGGTATGCCTGGTCTCTCTGGCTTCAGACAGCAAAGGTTTATATCTTACTCATGCTATAGATACATTGAGGATTGAATGAGGCTTTGGTCCCATCTTGTCCTCACCCTGGTATAGTTCCTATGTAGAACAATACCTGTTAACATTGCAGAGTGAAAAGAAGCCCAAATTTCCTACCAGTAGTTCAATATTCTGGACTGGAAATGACCCTTCCACTCTCAATATATATCTATAGTGCTTTACCTCATCCCCATAATGGGGTCAGGTAGTGAGATCCTACCATGAATCTGAAAGGGAGAGAGCAGATGTTATTTGGTAAACAGTATTAATTACACTACAGTTGGCTTTTATGGTTGCCAAATATTCTCAGTCTCCATCTTACAGGCAAATTTGCTTGCCCTGTGTCTCCTTGGGAGGAAATCTGAAAGTTCTGTCCAAGCTAAGACCTCAAGGTCAAAAGTCCAGGATCTTTGGATGATAGGCAGGGAATGATGTACCACAGTGTCTACATTATCAGGTCCAGATATATAGTCCCTTCCAACATAAAGACCTAGGAACTAAAATATATGTTGTTTACCTTCAGCATATTTAGTATGTAGTAGTAAGATTAAGGTATTTACTGTAAACACTCCCATTAGGAAGGATGAAGAATCAGAGATGCACAGCTATCACTGTTATGTAGCAATTTTGAAGTCTCAGTGGACAGATTAACTAAGATCTGTTATGGGGATAGGACTGCTCTTCGATTGACCATGATTTTCTGTTTAGGGTGTAGGGATAGGGTTTCTAGTCCATTGTTCTTCATGATTGTGTAAGTTTAAAATTTTTCAATATCTTTGTTGGCTATAACTAATATGAGTATTGGTGATTATGCCATTTCTCCGCCTGCTTTTTGACTATAGAAAATTGGGAGACATGGGTCACTTGAGATAGCAAATAGTGACAGTTCAGGAGAATGGTTCTTTTGGCTCCTTATCTGTTTCGTTACAATCAGCTCCATTTGTGAAAGGTAAACCCACAGTTATTTTAGGGAACTGCTTCCTATGTTTAATTTGTTTATATGATTTTGACCCCTATGCTTGCCCATTTGTCTATGTCTCTCTCTTTTTCTGATTATAGATAACTTTGTTTATCAAGCATGGATTTAAGAAATTCCAGTGATCTTTTTTCTCCAAACCATTTGTTCCAAATGAAAATACATACTGGACAGTAATAGTAACAGGCTTGTTAGGTCTCTGCTTGGAGACATTTTAATCCATTGAATCCTCAACAGTGGGTGTAGCTAATAGACACTTGATTCAGTACTTGCTGTAATATTGAATTTAGTTGGCCTCTGTTGCTCAAAGACCTTCTCAGTTGTTTCTTTTATAAGTTGAGGTTGGGAAGCTGGTAATTCCTGCAAGTCCTCCAATATCTGAACTTTTTCTGATACCTGTAATTCAATTCTTATGAATTGTCTTCTTGTGAATTCATTGCTGTACTTGTCTTTTCCTTAATGCCTTGTCAAAAATAGCCAATAGCAGAGCTAATAAATGAATTCAGCAAAGTTGCAGGTTAAAAGATTAACGCACAAAAATCAGTTGTATTTCTACACATTCTTGATGAATATTCAGAAAAGAAATTAAGAAAGCAATTCAGTATACAATAGCATATATTTACCTGGGAGTAAAGGAAGTGAGAGATTTGTCCACTGAAAACTACAAAACAGGCTGAAAGAAATTAAAAATAACCTAAGTAAGTGGAAGGATAGCCTGTGTTCATCATTTGGAAACATTTGGTGAAGAACACTCTAAGACTACCTCAGGACATTTAGAGTATGATGTTCAGTATGATGAAATGCCATTTAAAAAACCAAACCCTAAAAGGGGATGTGATTAGGAGGCAAATCACATAAAGTGTATAAATGGTGATCCCACACTTGTTTTTCTAATCATATTTCATTAGATGCCATTGAAATTTGAAATTAATAAATTTAACAAAAATAATAACTGGATGGTCCCTTAGGAATAATTTAATCTGTGTGTGTGTGTGTGTGTGTGTGTGTGTGTGCGCGCGCTATGCGCATGTGCACACAGGCATACCTTTCTCTTTATTGCTTTTTTTTTCAAATTAAGAATTTAAGGGAAAAGCAAGTACATTCAGAGTAGTTGCAAGCAGATGCTCAGAAACCTGACTGCCTGACTGTCACTTACCTCTTTTACTGTGGAATGTCCTTAGCCTCTCTGTGCCTCATTTTTCTCACCTGTAAAATGTATATACAAGCAATTCCAACCTCTTAGTATTGTTACGAGTATTATATGACATCAGACCTGCATAGTGCTTAGAATAGAACTTGGCACATTCTAGGTGTTCAGCTGGTATTCGCTGATATTATTGTAAAATGGTGGTAAGTTATGATGGAATAAATAATTATGTTATGTTGAAGGGGGATATAGTTCCTTAATATTGGGTAAAGGAAGACTTATTGGACCAATGATGAGTTCTCTCAAGGTTCATAGGTCTAAGTGAGGTCAGAACTGAGAATTTAGCACGAGAGAGGTAGATGGAATAACTTATTCACATTTAAATGAGAGATTATAATTTAAATGCCTGCAAGGGTGGGTGAGGCTATTTGAGACTGCCAGATGAAAGATTATTTTATGCCATAGAAAGGATAATAAAGGACTTTGTCTGCCACATTGTCTGACAGGAAATTGGGTGCTTAAGACATTAACTAGAGACCTTACATTTGTTCAGATTTGCATTTTAGAAATATTACTCTGGCTAAAGTTTTAGAAAAATGAATTGTTATGTGTATTAGAAGCACGTAACAGCTTCTTAAACAGATACTATAGTTCTCCAAGTGAGAATGGTGGTGGCCCAAAGTAAGGTGGATGTGTGGGAAAGAGATTTTGATGGTTTTGAGTCATAGTAAGGGAACAGAAACCAGAGAATATGTGGGAATAAAAGAGAGGAAGTAAATGTTGATTGATAAAAGATATATTTACACTCACACCA
The DNA here is from genome assembly GCF_003009895.1 of Hyaena hyaena. Taxonomy (NCBI): domain Eukaryota; kingdom Metazoa; phylum Chordata; class Mammalia; order Carnivora; family Hyaenidae; genus Hyaena; species Hyaena hyaena. The sequence continues at coordinate 24,880 of NW_024081152.1, forward strand.
ACACACACATTTTATATACATAAATACATATTTATATACATGCATATATTTTTGTGGATGATGACCAGATTTTTGGTTTTGGCAGTGCAGTGAAATAGGAAACTTAAGACCCGGAGTATGGTTAGGGTTGAAAATTTTGTGTTTTGAACATGTTGAGTTTATAGTACCGGTGGAGGGGCGCCTGGGTGGCTCAATCTGTTAAGCATCCCGACTTCGGCTCAGGTCATGATCTCCCAGTGTGTGAGTTCAAGCCTTGTGTCGGCCTCTGTGCTGCCAGCTCAGAGCCTGGAGCCTGCTTCAAATTCTGTGCCTCCCTTTCTCTGCCCCTCCCCTGCTCACATTCTGTCTCTGTCTCTCTCTCAAAAATAAATAAACATTAAAAAAATTGTTATAGTGCCTGTGGAATATTCAGGATCAGAGTGCATAACAGAGTTGAATACAGAGTCCAGAACTATGAGAAATGTGATTTTGGATGAATTTGGAAGTCAGAAATATATAGAAGGTCATCGGAAGTATGTCTGTGGATGAGACCAGAGAATACATAGAATGAGAAAAGAATTACACTTATGGTCCTGAAGGCCCTCAATGTATAATGCGTAGGCTAAGAGAGCTCGTGAAGGAAACTGTAAACTGGCAAAAGAAAAAGGAAGAAACCAAATGCCTAGTATACCTAAGTCACAGGAAGAGAGCATTTTACAAAAAACTAAGTGGTAAACAATTTCAAATGATGTAAAATAAATAAAGTATGGATTTACAAATGACTACTGGATATGACAATAAGAAAGTGTCATTAACAAGAATAGTTTCAGTGAAATGGTAGAGGAACAAAGTAGATAATCCTATGAGGAAAAAAAGGAGATGAAAAAATAGAAACAGAAGACAAGTCTTTGAGAAGCTTTGATGATGAAAGTAAGAGTCCACACTGTAGGTGGAGAGAGATATGAAGGGGAAATTTTATCCTCCTCATATTCTGTCCTAGAAGTTGAACTCATTTAAACACTTATGGGCAAGAGCCAAGCTAGTAAGACTAAAGACTAAAAAAAAAAAAAAATTGATAGAGCAGAGCACCCAAGAAGGAGGAAGTAATGAGTGGAGGTTAACCTTTATTAGGTAAGCAAATATTTTGATGTGTGTGTGTGTGTGTGTGTGTGTGTGCGCGCGCGCGTGTGAGAGTGAGTGTGGAGGGATGTATATGTGCATAGATATAAATATAATTTTAAATATTATTCATACTTTTGAGTCGTCACACTCATAAATTTTCTTAGTTCCTTTCCCTCAGCACTTGCAAGATCCAAATTTCTGTGAAGGATATGTACAATATACTATTTATAATCTCTTAAGTGCTATTAACAGATTTATATATGGAATGTTATCCAAGCACACAAAATTTAAACTATCTATATTATTACTTTGTCCTTTAGCTTTAAAAAGAAGAAATTGAGTTTGTCTTTTCCTGCAATGCCTTGTCAAAAATGTCCAGTAGCCACCAACACACTTAGAGCGCACCAGAGTGCACACAAGCAGGGGAGGGGCAGAGAGAAGGAGAGAGAGAATCCCAAGCTGGCTCTGTGCCATCAGTGCAGAGCTCACTGCAGGGCTTGAACTCAGGATCTGATCGGAGCCTAGAGCAGCAGTCAGGTGTTTAACTTATTGCGCCTCCCCAGGTGCCCCCCCAACACACGTTTGTTTAATGTATTATCTTCCAGTGCTCCCCTTAGAGCTACAAGTACTCCTTGTGAATCCCATACCATAATGTAAATTCCATGAGATATAGATTATGTATTTATTCTGTATTTTGCTGGGTCACCAAAGCCTATCAACTTTTAGGTTTATGCTCTAAGTGTAGGGAAATACCTTCATTATTGAGAAGTGTATACACCCGCATCCACTGTTACAATCAAGATACAGAACATTCCCATCAACTCAAGAAATTCTCTCATGGCCTTTTATAGTCATCCTCCCTCAACAACCCTAACCCCAGGCAACTGCTGATCTGTGGTTTCTCACTATTGACTAGTTTACTTGCTTTTATAATTTTTATAAAATGAAATAAACCGTGTAGTTTTTGATCTCTACCTGCTTTGGTTCAGCGTAATAGTTTTTGAAAGCATGTGGCTACATATATTAGTAATCTCTACATTTTGATTGCTGAGTAATATTCTATTGTATGGGTATACAACATTTTGTTAAGGCATTCATTTATTCCTGAACATTTAGATTGCTTAACATTTGGGACTGCTGTGAATGTTTACATAAAAATCTGTGTGGGAACATACGTTTCTATTTTTGTTTTAAAATATGTAGAATTGCTGGATCATACAGTAAGTGTTTAACTTTATAAACCACTTCCAGACTATTTTCCAGAGTTTCTTGACATTTTATGTTCTCATTTTAAGGTGTGAAAATTCTCTTTGATGTGCATCCTGTCAGCACTTGGTATTGTCAACATTTTTCATTTTAGCCTCTTTTTTTTGAAAGGGGAATTGTATCTCATTGCATTTAGGGTTATTGATGATGATAAGCATCTTTTTATGTGCTTATTTACCATTTGTGTATTTTCTTTTGTGAAGTGTATGTTTTAATATTTCACTCATTTTATTTTATTGTCTAACTCGATAATTTTTAATTTGAGAGGTTTTCTAAACATAAATTCTTTGCCGTAATATGCATTATGGATATTTTCTGTTTCCGGTTTCCTTTTCACTTTCTTGATGGTATCTTTAGATGAATAAAACTGTAGAATTTTGATGATTTCAAATTTATCACTCTTTTATGGACCATACTTCTGATGTTGTGTCAAATCTTTGCCTAATCATAGATACAATGGCTTTCTGCTAAAGAAAATTCTTTAAGAAGTTTTATATATTTTCTTAAGTTATATATGTGATCCATTTTATAATTTACTTGGGATACGATGTGAGAAGATAGTCATAGTTTCTCCCCATCCCAGTGACCTCCAATATGAATATCCATCAATTCAAGACCATTTTTTTTATTAAGTATCTTCTTCTTCATTGTGTTACTCTAACATCTCTGGAGAAAATCATTTGACTATATGAGTGCAGATCTCTGGACTCTTAATTTTGTTCTGATGACCTGGTATATTTCAGCCTTGGCAATAGTGACATTTGGAGTTGAATAATTCTCTGTTGTGGAGGACTGTGCTGAGTGTCGGTAGGATATTTAGCAACCTCTTTTCATTCCTACCCACTAGGTGCCAGGAGCATGCACTTAGTGGTGCTAACCAGAAATGTCTCCAGATTGGGGCGCCTGGTGGCTCAGTTGGTTAAGCCTCTGACTCTTGATTTTTGGTTCACGTCATGATCCCAGGGTCTTGGAATCAAGCTCCGCATTGGGCTCCACGCTTAGTGTGGAGCCTGCTCAAGATTCTTTCTCTTTCCCTCTGTCCCTCTCCCCTGCTTGTGCTCTCTTTTCTCGCTAAAAATTAAAGAAATTTAAAAAATAAAAAAGAATATCTCCAGATATTGTTAAATATCCCGTGGGAGAATGGGGGTAGTAAATCACCCCTGGATGAAAAGCACTGCTGTGATCTAGTTTTATGTCTGTGTACCAATACCATACAGCTTGATTACTTTATAACTTTAAGGTAAGTCTTAAAATCCTGTGTGTAAAAACTTCAGTTTTATTCTTGAAAACTGTCTGCCTAGTTTAGATAATAAGCATTTTCCTATATATATATTCTATACTCAGCTTATCAGTTTCCATTAAAAAAAAAAAAAAAAAAGCCCGCTGTGATTTTGATGAGAATTACATAGTCTATAGGTTAATTTAGGGAAAAAATGCCATTTTAACAATATTGAATCCTACAATATCCGTGAACATAGTGTTTTTCTCCATTTTATTAGATCACATTTAATTTCTCAATAATGTTTTGTAGTTTTCAGTATATAGGATCAGGTATACTTTGCTAAGTTTATTTGTGCTTCATTTTTAGAATACTCTTTTAAATGGAATTTTAAAATTATACTTTCAGAGTTTCTTTGCTAGTGTATTAATGCATTTGGTTTTTGTATATTGCCCTTCATCCTGAGATCTTGGCAAATCCACCTTTTAAGTCTGTAACTTTTTTGTCAGTTTCCTAGGATTTTTCTCTGTACCTTATAATGTCATCTGGGAATTACTCAGTCTTATTCCATATTATTCAGGATTATACTTTGTTTGCAATTTTTATGTCTTCCATTTCTTTTTCTTGCTACTTAACTGCTAAGCCCTCCAGTATAACATTTAATGTAGGTGGTGACAGTCAACATCTTGACTTATTTCTGATCCTTAGGGAGAAAGCATTTAGTCTTTACCCTTAAGTGTAATATTAATTATAGGTTTTCCATAGATGCCATTTGTTGAAGAAGTTATCTTTTATTACTATAGTTTTGAGGGTTTATTTAAATCATGAGTATTTAGATTTTGTTCATTTATTTTTCTGTATCTATGGACATAATCATGTGTTTTTTCTTTTTTATGTAATGTTATGTATTATTGGATTTCATATATCAAACCACAGTTATGTTCATGGGGTAAATCCTTTTGTTAACGAGAAATTTTCATTTTGTATATTGCAGGATTCAGTGGGATAAAATTCTATTGATTTTTGTGTCTGCTCATGATGAATATAGGTCTATAGTTTTTTGGCTTTGGTTTTGTTTTCTTGTGATCCCTATTTCTAATTTTGGTGTCAGTAAAACTGGCCTCATAAATAAGCATTTCTGCCTTCTCTTTTCTAAAAGGATTTGGATAAGAATAGTATTATTTTTTCTTTAAATGTTTGGTAGGATCCACTGGAGAAGACATATAGGTCTATAATTTTCTGTGTTGAGAGTTTTTAATTACTACTTTTCTGTTTAGTCTTTATTAGTTTTAGTAATTTACGTCTTTCAAGAAACTTTGCTTTGTACTTAAATTGTTAAATTTATCAGAAAAATATAACGGTGTTTTATTATTCTTTTGTAAGATTTATAGTGATGACCCTTCTCTTTTCTTCATAGTGGCAGTTTATATCAATTGCCTTAGATTTATTACTTTGTTAATCTTCTTGGAGAAGCAGTTTTTGGTTCCATTGATTTTTTTTTTCTTGTTTTTTTATTTCATTGCTGGTCTGACCTTTATTACTCCTTTGAGTTTAATTTGCTCTATTTTTTATAGTTTTAAGTTTTTATAGTTTTTTAAGATGGAAGTACAAACACATGATTTTAGAGCTCTCCAGTTGCTAACTGCCAAGTTGACTGCATTCCACATATTGTAATATGGCATGTTTTCATTTTCATTTTCCTTAAATGAAATTTAAGGAAATTCTACAAATTTCCTTAGGAATTTTGTTTAACCTATGAAATAAATAGTAAGTTAGTTAGATTCACATTTTTATTTAAATTCCACTTAGTTAACATACAGTATAGTATTAGTTTAAGTTGTAGAATTTAGTGATTCATCACTTACATACAATGCCCAGTGCTCATTAGAAGTGTGTTGTGTTGTTTACATTTCCCATATTTTGAGATTATTTCTAGCTTTTTAAAAAATTGAATTCTAATTTAAATTGTTTTGGATTGAGAATATATTCTATATTAAATCATTTATTTTCAATGTATGGACACATGTTTTATAGCTTAACATATATTCTGTCTTTATGAATATACTGTGTACATTTGAGAAGAATGTATATTCTACTATGGTTGGGTGGAATGTTCTATAAATGTCAAATAAGTGACTATGGTTGATGTTTTTCAGTTCCTCAAAATGCTGTGATTGTATTTTCTTCTTTTAGCTACTGAGAAAAAGAGTGTTGATCTCTCCAATATATTGATTTGTCTATTTCTTTTAGTTATGTCAGTTTTTTCCTTCATGTATTTTGGTGCTTTGTTGAACGCATGTGGATTTGTAGTTGTTACATCCTCCTATTTTATTTCTTGTCTCAATGTCCATTTTGTTTCATATTAACATAGTTAATTTAGTTCTGTTATGCTTACTATGTATATGGTCTTTCATTTTCCATTCTTTTATTTAAAATTATCTGTGTCTTTGAGGGGTCCCTGCATGAGTCAGTCAGTTGAGCATTGGACTTGATTTTGGCTCAAGTCATGATCTCAGGGTTGAGCCATCAAGCCCTGCATCAGGCTCCTTACTGAGCAATGAGCCTGTTTAAGATTCTCTCTCTCTCTCTCTCTCTCTCTCTCTCTCTCTCCCCCCTCTGCCCTTCTTCCCCCCCACTTGCTCTTTTTCTCCCGCTCAAATTAAAAAGTAATAAAAAATACAGTTATCTGTGTCTTTGAATTAAAGTATCTTTGTAGACAGCATATAATTAGATCTTGTTTTTTATGCAATTTCATATTCTTTACCTTTTGATCAGAGTGTTTTTTATTCCATTCAATTTAAGGTAACTTTGTGATATGCCTGGATTTAGATCTGCCATTTTGCCTTTGATTTTTATTTGTTAATCTTTTTTTTTAAAGAGTTAAACTTTTGTTTTTTTGTGTTTTGTTTTTAATGTTTTATTTATTTCTGAGACATAGAGAGAGAGACAGCATGAGCAGGCGAGGGTCAGAGAGAAAGGGAGACAAGAACCTGAAACAGGCTCCAGGCTCTGAGCTAGCTGTCAGCACAGAGCCTGATGCGAGGCTCAAACCCACAAACTGTGAGATCTTGACCTGAGCCAAAGTCGGACGCTTACACGACTGAGCCATCCAGGTGCCCTTCTATTCGTTAATCTTACTTGGTTTTGATCCTCTCTTCCTTTTTCATTCCTGTCTTTTAGTACATCATTTAAAAAAATTTTTAGTGTTTTTTTATTTATTTCTGAGAGAGAGAGAGAGAGAGTGTGTGAGCAGAGGAGGGTCAGAGAGAGAGGGAGACACAGAATCTGAAGCAGGCTCCAGGCTCTGAGCCACCTGTCAGCACAGAGCCCGACATGGGGCTCTTACCCACAGACTGTGAAATGACCTGAGCAGAAGTCGGATGCTTAACCAACTGAGCCACCCAGGTGCCCCAAATACACCATTTTAAAATTTGCTGTTGTCTTATGTTTTAACACGGTATGGAGCTATAATTGATATATAGTTACCTTTACATATTTAAAGCATGTATTCTAATAAGTTTTAGCATATGTAAAATCCCATAACACCATCAACACAGTCAAAATAATGAATAAGGCTAACCCTCTAGCAGTTTCCTTGTGTCTCAAGGTAATAATTTCCTCCTCCCCATCCTCCCCATCCTTTTCCATTCCCAAAAAGTCACTGATGATGTAACTGCATAGTGTATATTTTCTAGAATTTTTATTTAAATAAAATTATGCAATATGTACTTATTTTTGCCTGTCTTGCAGCATACTTCTATTATGTGGTTCACTCATTTTGTCCCATGTGTCAATAGTTTGTCTCTCTGTCTCTCTGTCTCTCTCTCTCTCTCTTTTTTTTTTTTTTTTTTTTTTTTTGGGCAAAGGAGGAGCAGAAAGAGAGAAAGAATCTCAAGCAGGCTCCATGCCCAGGGCTGAGGCTGCTGTGGGGCTCTATTGCAGGGCCATGAGATCATGACCTGAGCTGAAATCAAGAGTCAGATGATTAACCAAATGAGCCATCCTGGCACCCTGTCCCTTTTTATTTTTTGAGTAATGTTCTATTTTGTGATTATACCACAGTTTAAACGTTTATCTTTTGATGGGTGTTTTGGTTGTATCCATTGTTTGGCTGTTAGAAATAATACTGCTATGAGCATTTATGCACACGTTTTTGTATGGACCTATTCTTTTATTTCTCATGGATAAAGACCCATCAGTGGAATGGGTAGGTCATATGATAAGTGTATGTTTAACTTCATTGTGGTAACGCTTTACATTATACCTTTGGTGAAATGTCTTTGAAAATCTGTTCCTGGAGGCTTCTGGGTGGCTCAGTCAGTTACACATCGACTCTGGATTTCAGCTCAGGTCATAATCTCACTCACGTTTCATGGGACTGAGCCTCACATCAGGCTCTGTGCTGACAGCATGGGCCTGCTTGGGATTCTCTCTCTCCCTCTCCCTTTCTCTCTGCCTCTCCCCTGCACTTGTATGTGTTTCTCTCTCTCTCAAAATAAATAAATAAACTTAAAAAAAAATCCGTCCTCAGTTGTTATTGTCTGTTTTCTTATGATTGAGTTTTCAGAGTTCTTTATATATTCTGAATATATATCTTTTTTCAGATGGGTGATATGCAAATGGTTTATCACAGCCTATGGCTTGTCTTTTCTTCTAGTGTATTTCCAAGTATAGAAGTTTTAAATTTATATGAAGTCCAGTTTATCACTTTTTTCCTATGGATGTGTGTGTGTGTGTGTGTGTGTATGTTCTAACCTAACCCAAAGTCAAAAAAAGATTTTGTCTTATGTTTTATTTTAAAAGTTTTATCAGTTTATAGTTTCAAGTTTCCAAATTATCCAGTTGGTTGTTATATATGGTTCTAGATGTGGATTGAAATTCTCTTTTTCTCCTTCTCTCTTTTTAACCTATGATACCCAAGCATTACAGTCTTAATTGCTGAAAAGACTGTTCTTTCACACATGAATTTTCTTTGTACCTTATTAAAAATTAATAATATATGTGTGTGTTTATTATTTAACTATTTGTTTTATTTATAGCTCAGAACTCCTATACTACTAGTCTTGAAATCAGATAGCATAAGTCCTCCGATATTGTTCTTATATTTCATATTTCTATATCATGACTTATACTCTGTCCTTTATGATTTTACTTTTTTAGTTTAATTGGATTTCAGTTTGTACTTATTCTGGTGTCTTAAAACAGAAGCTTAGGCCACTGAAACTTTTATTTTTCACTATAAGCCTGTAGTGATGTATTTCTTTCTAGGGACTACTTTAGGTGCATGTCTCACATCTTTAAATATCATGTTTTCATTTTCAGTGACTTAAATATACTTTTTAATTTTTCATTTGATTTCTTCTTTTATCCTTGGGTTATTTAGAAGTGTGTTATTTAGTGTTAATATATTTTGTGTTTTTCTACATGTATCTCTTTTATTGACTTCTCATCTTCTTCTAATGTGGACAGAGAACATTATGTGATTTAAATACTTTTTTGAGATTTGTTTTATGGCCCAGGATATGCAATATCTTGGTAAATGTTCCTATCTACTTGAAAAGAAAGCACATTCTTCTGTCGGAGTTTCTTTATAAATGTCATTTAGATCAATTGTTTTATTGTGCTGCTCAAGTCTTCTATATTGTTACAGATTTTCTTTCTTCTTGTCTGCCAGTTAATGAGAGGCAAGTGTTGAAATATCTGACCGTGCCTATGGATTTGACTAGTTTCCCTTGTAGTTCTGTTTTTCTTTCTAATGATTTTGACACACTTCTATGTGGTGCATAAACATTTAGGATTACGTCCTCTTCATATAATTTTCTCTTTAACACTATGAAATGCCTTTTCTATGATAATGTTGTTTGATATGAAATCTGCCTTGTTTGATATTAATATAGTTTCTCCCCCTTTCTTTTGAGTATTGTCAGAATAATATATTTTCCCCTATACTTTTGCCTTTTTCCGAATCCCCCTTTACTTTTAAACTATTTCTGTCTGTTTAAAATGAGTTTCTATGGGACGCCTGGGTTTCTATGGTGGCTCAGTCGGTTGGGTGTCCGATTTCAGATCCAGTCATGATCTCACGGTTCATGGGTTTGAGCCTCACATCGGACTCTGTGCTGACAAGTAGCTCGGAGCCTGGAGCCTGCTTCAGATTCTGTGTCTCCCTCTCTCTCTGACCCTCCCCTGTTCACGCTCTCTCTCTCTCAGAAATAAATAAAAAACATTAGAGAAAAATGAGTTTCTAGCAGGAAGCATGTAGTTGGCTCTTACTTTTATCTAATCCGCTAGCCGCTGCCTTTTTATTATGTGGGCTTTGTTTGTTTGTTGGTTTAAGTAGGCTCCATGCCCAGTGTGAAGCCTAAAAAGAGCTTGAACACAAGACCCTGAGGTTGAGACCTAGCTGAGATCAAGAGTTAGATACTTCACCGACTGAGCCACTGAGGCACCCCGTTTTTATTGTGTTTTTAAAACTCTTAACATTTAATGTGGTTATCAATACTTTGGGGTTTAAATGTACCATCTTGCTATTTGTTTTCTATCTGTTCCATGAATTATTTGTGCCTACTTTTGGATTATTTTAATGATTCCATTTTACGTCTTTTGTTGGTTTTATCATGTACAACACTTTGTTGTGTTATTTTGTAATATACTTCAGGGAAGGGTGGCAACAGTTTCTGAAAATGGATAGATAATAAAATAAATTTTTTAGGCTCTCTGCTGAAACTATTTAACTCTGACAGTATAGTGAGAAAGCAGCCATAAACAATGTGTAAATGGTGGCCATTGCTGCATATCAATACAAGTTTATTGGGGTGCCTGGGTGGCTTAGTCGGTTAAGTGTCTAACTTCTGCCCAGGTCATGATCTCATGGTTCGTGGGTTCAAGCCCCGCGTCGGGCTCTGTGCTGACAGCTAGCTCAGAGCCTGGGGCCTGTTTCAGATTCTGTATCTCCCTTTCTCTCTGACCCTCCTCTGCTCACGCTCTCTCTCTCTCTCTCTCTCTCTCGCAGAAATAAATAAAACATTTTAAATAAAAAGGTGCTGATGCACCATTTCAGTGATCAAATTTGATAATAATTTCCGTATAAATTTTAGAACATTTCTTTTGTATCTATTTTGAGACTTCCCATATCACATTTTATTGTAAATGTTGGTAACTAAATAGAGCGAACACAAAATTAGTGTAATAGACATAGCATTAGATTTAATACATGGTTTTGTAGCAGAGGAAAAAATTGTTTTTTCTAATATTCTCCTAGGTTCTCTGGCTGGGGCCTTGTAAACTGAAGTGACAAAAGACAGATTAACAAATAGGTGACCATATAGATTTACTTAATGTAGTTTTTCATGACATGGGAATCTTAATAAGGAAATAAAGACCAAGATACAGTTAAACTTGAGCATTTCTGTACTAGATTTGATGAACAGTAGAAAGTCATGGGGAAACATGATTGGACACAAGGGTATGAGCTAAGGAAACTGGAGCAATTTAGTAGGACCTGTTCATTTGGATTCTTGACATCCATCTACCTTCAGAAATAAGGAAGCTCCTTTTCTTCTGGGCATAGGGTGGACAACTTGATACAGAAAGTTCTTACCACTTGCTCCAGGGGGAAAGGAGAAGGTCAGAGGATTCTTCCTGAACCTGCCATTTCTCATTCCTTCATCCTGAAGTATTTGATATGTCAAGGGATAGTGTGTTCTGAGCTCTGCCAGTTTCATTATGGCATATTTGGCTTCAGATCCTTTAAATTTGGAGGAAAAAGTTACAAATAAAACTCAGTATCAACTTCTCTATCATACTTCCCTTCCTCTTCTCTAAAAGACAAAAGTTATACAGGCTTTACCATGTTTTTACTCTTGCCTCCATGTACCCATATTTGTTCAGTCTTTAGTTCTAACCCTTAAAATTCCCCAAAAGATTATTGTGGTTATTTACATTTTTTATTGTGATGTACTCACATATTTACAGATTTTTTTTGTTTACCTTTTACTGCTTGCTATCTCTCCTTCACGTGTTCAATTTACTTCTTATAGTCTTTATTACTTATGAAGTAGAAACTTTATTAATTTTTTTCTGAAAATTTTTTTATTATACCCTAATTTGTGAATAATATTTCAGTACTAAATACTATAGCACTTGCTTTTCCTGAAGATATTATTCCACTGTCCTTAATATGTAGTGTTTCTTATGAGATGTCTGATGTTAGTTCAGTTATTGGTATTTTATAGATTGTCTTTATGCTTTGGTTATTTTTCATAGTTCCCTCTTATCCTTGATGTTCTATAATTTTACTCTGATGAGCTTATATTTTTGAATTATTTTGTATACATCCTGTATAGGCACGGCAGTGATAGTCAACTACCCACCAAACTTTGTTCCTCTTACTTAACATATGATTGTTACTTGCTAGCTGCTGCTCCCTGAGCAGGTCTTTTCCTTTGCCTTTGTGGGGTTGGTGTTGTTCATAAAGGCTTCCTTTTGCGTATATCCTCCCATGAAATACCTGTCAACTAAAGCCACTAATACGAAATAATCCCTTTAAGATTCAGCAGTTTAGACTATGATTTTTTTAGACAGTAAACAAAGTTCAAGCAGCTTAATTTTCCACCAGTGATTTGGTGGTGCGAGTAATTGTGTCATTCATTGGCCAGGGCAGTTAAGAAGTAGATGATGGGCTTTGTCATCTCTTCTCTTCTGCCTGTAAGAGAAAACATTAAGGATTTTGTCAATGGCAGAACCACAGGTATGAGGAGATTGGGTCTGTGAATTACCACTTGGAGGGAGTCTGCCATTCAAGACATTTCCATGAATAAGAACAAAACTTATGTTATTTTAAGTCAGTGAAAATTTTGGAATTATTTGTTGATAGCAGCCAGCATTATCTTAATACATCAAGACTCACCTTGTCATCATTATCTTTCAAAAACTTTGATACTGTTAATCAAATATATATTTTTAGAACCAAACTTTATCACAAAAGTGTATGTATATACACACACACACACATATACATATACATATATACACACACACACATATATATGTTTCTAGATATGTGTATACACATACACATACACACACATATCTAAAAACCTATTGCAAAGTTTAAAAATAAAAATATCATAGGGGTGCCTGGGTGACTCAATTAAGTGTGTAACTTAGGTTCAGGTCATGGTCATGGTTCATGAGATCAAGCCTCACATCGGGCTGTCTGCTATCAGCTTAGAGCCTGCTTCAGGTCCTCTTTCTCCCTCTCTCATCTCTCCACCCCACCGTCAAAAATAAACTTTAAAAAGTCATAGTAAATATAGGCAAGACATCAGAGGGTTTGAATCTCACGTAAAGATTTCCTTGTGCTTAGGAGAAGATAGAGGAGTTCATTTTAGTTGAAAGGTGGGTAAGATTTAAATAAAGTACCCAAAAATACGATTTAATAGAAAAAAAGGTACTCCAACATGTAAAGAATTGGTTTAATTTTTAGATTAACTTTGAACTGGAATACATTTTAAATGAAAGAAAATGATATCTGGGTTTAATTAAGATTAAGGAATGGGTGATTTACGCTTGGTCTCCTGAATATCACATGACATTTTGTATGGCATTTGATCACGCTAGGTTTTTTATTTCCGTATATTGCACCTCCAGATCACAGGAATGGTTTCAAATATTCCCTGCATTCATTTAGAGGAAAATTGATAATGATAGATTGTTACAAGACACCCACTCTCATTCTGCTTGGGCAGAGAGGAAAAATATTGTGGTCTTAGCTCCTGTAGGAAAGGAAAAATTTTTACTCTCCCCTTCTAGGGCCTTTTGTCTGGTCTGTTAATTAAATTGATATGTCAGATTAACAGGAAAAAACAAATTTAATTAGATGTATACGGGAGCCCCATAAGAATGTGATACCCGCAGGCATTGAGGCAGTTGAGGCTTACATGCCATCCTGAGCTGAGGAGAAGGGGTACGGGTCCGAGATTTCAGAGGGAGGAACATAGTTCACAGGTAGATAAACAAGGAAACAAATGTTTGCCATGCTTTACAGGTACAGTGGGACGTAGAGAGGAATTTGCTCTGTGGATCCTGCTTCCCCATCCTCCCACCCCAAGTTTATTTCCATACCTAGCCCATATTCTTTATAGTTATCTCTGATGTTAGTTCTTTTCCTGGACCAGGCCTCTATCTAAATTCTCTTAGGCAGTTAAGAAGGACGTGAAAGCTCTTCCTGAATCTTTTGGGCCTAGAATGACTTTAGCTCAGAGATCCACCTGCCAAAGTAGCACATTTTGGCAGGGGAAGCTTGTTCTGAACACCTCATACCTTAAAAATAGAAAAAAGAAACAGAAAAGTACATGGAGAAAAGAACCAAGGGGAAGAAAGTAGAAATAATATAAGTGCCATGTTGTTAAGTCACATACTAGTGAGATTTTACACGTGTGAATCGTTTAGAAACAATGAGAAGTGTTTTCCCTTGTTTAAGGCATTAATGCTTTAGAACAAAAATCAAATCTTTTTGGCGGATGGGGGAAGGTAATTTTCTTACTGTCCAGAGAATTTGGAAAACAATTAAATGGAGATAAACCAAGAGTTTCAGGTATAATTAGCTAGCATTTTGGTAATACTATAGGCTAAGATACTGAAAATTATTTTTTTATAGTCTAAAGTTTATCTCCTTTAATTTTTTTCCCTTTATTAAGTCTCTCATCTCTTGACATCCACTTTGGGAGTCAGTTTATATTTGTTTATAAAATTGATTTTAAAATGAGTAATTTAAAGCAAATTTTATTGTTAATAAGCATATATTTATGAAACCATAATCTACAGTGTGAAAGGTCATTTTATGTATAATATGATTTGCAAATAATATTTTTTAAAGTTTATTTTTATTTATTTTGAGAGAGAGAGAGCGCACACGCAAATGGGGGAGGGGCAGAGAGAGGATGAAGAATCCCAAGCAGGCTCCGCACTGTTGACACAGAGCCTTATGTAGGGCTCAGTCTCACGAACCATGAGATCATGACCTGAGCTGAGGTCGACAGATGCTAAACCAACTAAGCCACTCAGGTGCCCCTGTAAATAAGATTTTAAAAATGAAAATATTGCATTAAGAAAGCTGTGTGTATTATAAAGTTTATTTTGTACTATAGAAAAAAGTTGTTTTGAATAAAAGTGTGTCTCTCTACCTGAAAAAAAGCTGTTGCTGAAGTCTATGTAACTATATAGTGCTTGATGATCAATATGGAAGATATGATTCAAAAATCCCAGAATAAAGTAGAAAAAAAAGAGTGTTGAAATTACTTTCTGAAGAATTTCATCATATTTTACATAATAAATATTTTTTTCTGATAGTATTCACTGCAAACGCTGAATATAATTGTCAGGATACTTTTTGAAAATTCAGCAATCTATGTTTTATTTTGTTTTTAACTTGTTTGTGAGATAATTTATAATTAAGCAGGATGGCCTTTAAAACTTTGTGTTATATTTGGATGAAGAGTTAGCACCTAAATAGCATTCCCCATCCACTTCTCACTTGGGGCTTACAAAAATCTCAAAAGTTTACTGGTCTTTACATCTAATAAACTTCTAGTTAACGGTTTGTCTTCCAAATAATTATGCTCTTATTGCTGTTATTATTATTACTGCACTGCTTTGGTATGTATACGTATGCATTATTTGGGGAACTGTCTTTTAGTTTTACCAATTGTGGGCTATCCAGAAGCCTCTTCTATGCAATTGGGTATATTATTCAAGAGGATGATCATCACAGACAGAGCAAATGTCAGTGAATATAGACAGAGAGGTGGTGAGGTTTAATAGATGCCGATGTAAACACGGAACAAGGTGAAACAGAGGCCACCAAAAATTTTAACGAAATCAAAGATCAAAGCCAACAGGAGGAGGAGGCCATTTCACCTGTTTGCAATCACTCATATACATAATACCACTTGTATACTAAATACTATATTTTTATATTCGGAGATATAGTTTGGTGTATCTGGGTACTGATGAGTATGGATAAGACATCTCTTGACTAAACTTCAGTCAGGCTCTTCTAAACCCTCTTCATCTTCTTCTTCTTCTTTTTTTTTTTTAAATGTTTTATTTATTTCTAGGAGAGAGAGAGAGACAGCGTGAGCAGGGGAGGGTCAGAGAGAGAGGGAGTCACAGACTGAAACAGGCTCCAGGCTCTGAGCTGGCAGTCAGCACAGAGCCCGACGTGGGGCTCGAACCCACGAACCACGAGATCATGACTTAAGCAAAAGTCGGACGCTTAACCGACTAAGCCACCCAGGCGCCCCTAAACCCTCTTCTTAACTACGTCTCAATTTTGGCCTCATCCTTGCCATGCATAGCCCAGTATACTTTCCCAAGAATCCTGCTAAGTCAGGTGGAGAATCCCCCCAACCCTTGATATCTGATCAGGTTCCTTATCCCTCACCTTGTTACCTAAGCACCTTGGCTAGCCCTCAGCAGGAATTCTGTTACATCAGTTTAGCAAGAGACACTCCCTATCCTTGATGTCTCATATTGATTTTCAATCAACCAATCCCCTCAACCTGCATCCCTGGCTGTAAATCCTCACTCGGTCTTGTATTCAAGTTGAGCCTGATCTCTTTGCCCTATTGCAACAATCTTGGCATCTATCCCAATAGTCTTGAACAAAGTCTTTGTTGCTATTTTAACCAGTGTCAGAAAATGTTTTTTCTTAACACTATATACACACACCCACACACTTACACCCAAATAATGTCGGGTGGGCTCACCCAATCAGTTGAAGGCCTTAAGAGTAAATACTGGTTTCCTTACGACAGAAAAATTTTTTCTTAATAATGTAACACAGAAATCCTGCCTGAGTTTTCATTCTGGCTGGTGCCTGCCTTAAAGATTTCATACTTGATAGCCCCTACTAATTGAGCCAATTCCTTAAAGTCAATCAACGTCACCACTGACCGCCTTCTTCTCACCCCTCCTACTTCCTCTTTCACTTTCTCTTTCTTCTTACCTCCTTCCATGTCTCCTACTGAATCTGCTTCTGTAGAGAATCTTGACTAATAGTTTGTAAACAAAGTTTGTATTTATTTACTTATCTTTAAGATTGCTAGACCTTTTTAAGGATGCTTAAGTGCTTTGTTGTGCTTTCCTATATACATGCTTTGTGCTACTTGTCTATTTGGAGTTTTGTCTAACTAGTTATATAGTCCAGAAAGTGCAGGAAACCTGTATTTGGATCTGTCACTCTTACTAGCCTCTATCACTTTAAAAAAGTGTTGTTTGGGTATTTCAACTACTTTCTGTAAAATCATATGCTTGATTGATTGATTTAGGTAGATATTGAGGAATTACTAGTTGTCATCTTTACTGTGTATTTCCAGAAATCCTATAATTGCATCAAAGTAGTCAAAGTTTACTTTTCTGATAAATTCAAACAGTTCATCCAGTTATATTAATTCATCACTATCATGGTAATTATTTTTTATGCTACTATTTTATATGGTAACATGTAAAACATAGGTATCAAAAACCTAAATTTAGAAGAATTAATGACAGATGTTACCAGCTCTTTTTTCTTTTTACTTAATTTTATACACAATGGTTATGAAACAATAACACCACTAATTTTATTACTTTTGTGAGTTAGGGTATTATTCTGATCCATTCTTAGTACACCATTTGGATCACTGGGGTCTCATTCTCATAAAAAAAGAAAAGTATGCCTTGAGACCATTTATCTGCCAGGAAAAACACATTTTTATTACCTGCTAATTATTGTCCCAAATGTGTATAGTGATATGTTAGCAGATTGTGGCTAGCCATGGAATTGTTTTTCTCTCTTACCACATATTTCACTTTTCTTTATTCTCCACATAGAGTAAATTTAAGAAAATTAGTAAAGAAGGGAAATTTTAAATTAAAATTACTACACAGAAAATATGAAGAAGCTTACTTTCTAGTTTTCTTGAATGCATTCTCTGAGAGAAAAGACCAATCATCATCCTCATTTAAAATAATACAAGTCATGTTCCTATTAAGAAAGCCATGGAAAGAATAGTCTTGCTCATTGTTTGGGGAATCATTTGTAAAGATGATTAGGAGAAATTAGAACTTCTTAACTTCTTTTTTTAAATGTTTATTCACTTTCAAGAGAGAGCATGAGTGGAGGAAGGGCAGAGAGGGAGGGAGACACGGAACCTGAAGCGGGCTACAGGCTCCAACCTGTCAGCAGAGCCCGATGTGGGGCTCGAACCCATGAACTGTGAGACCACGACCTGAGCTGAAGTCAGAAGCTTCACTGACTGAGCCACCCAGGCGCCTCAGGACTTCTTAACTTAATTCAACTTCTGTTGAATTTTTTTTCCGCTCTAGTTCCTATTGTTGTTGGGTTTTTGTTGTGTTTTTGTTTTTACTTCACTAATCTCTCTCAGTACAAAGAAGACTCTTAGACAAAGGACACAGTTAAAGGAGAATAGAAGCCTCCGAGTACTGAAGAGATTACAGTTGTGCACCAACCTCCTGATAATAAGTACATATTGCCTGTCTAGTAGGTGAATTGTAATCCAGGAACTTGCACATAGAAACAGTGAAACATTAAAAAATAAAAAAAGAGTGAAACATTTTCTGTTATCTTTTGCGGCCTTTTAAAAGAATAATCTGAGTACCCTCGACTACAAATGGAAAAGTACTCTTAAATTTGAAAAGGAATATTTCACAAACTGGTAATTGTAAAAATGGTTCTTGTAAGGATGCCCAAATGGAGTGTTAAAGAAAGAATGGTAACTTCTGGAAATGAGACTGATTTGCTAAGAAAATATTATCAGGCTAAACTTAATCCTTTTGGGAGACAGATTTGCTAGGTTAGTAAGGAAAATGGGGCAGGAAAGGTTATCTAAACTTTAATAAATTAAGTCTCATAATAAAGTTATGAAATACATGAAGTGCAAGGGCATTAGATAAATTGATGAAATGAGCATAAAAATATATAAATATATGGATTCATATCCACTTAATGGAAAGATTTATAGTAGAATGCCACAGGGTACTATCTTCATACTTATTCTGCTCAGTCTTGTCAATGACTTGGATGAAAATATTGAAAGCATATTTTCATATTTGTATATGACAAGAAGTTATATTTAAATATCTTTAAAACACTCTTTTTAACATTTATTCTTTTTTTAAAAATTTTTAACATTTATTAATTTTGTGACACAGAGAGAGGCAGAGAATGAGCAGGACAGGGGCAGAGAGAGAGGGAGACACAGATTCTGAAGCAGGCTCCAGGCTCTGAGCTGTGAGCACAGAGCCAGATGCGGGAGGCTGAACTCATGGACCATGAGATCATGACCCGAGCTGAAGTCGGACGCTTAACTGACTGAGCCACCCAGGTGCCCCAACATTTATTCATTTTTGAGAGACAGAGTGTGAGTGTGGGAGGGCAAAGAGAGAGGGAGACATAGAATCCAAAGCAGGCTCCAGGCTTTGAGCTGTCAACACAGAGCCGAATGTGGGGCTTGATCCCACAGACCGCGAGGTCATGACTTGAGCTGAAGTTGGACACTTAACCAAGTGAGCCACCCAGTGCCCCTATATTTGAAATATTTTAAAAGTCTGGGGGTACCTGAGTGCCTCCATCCTTATTCTGCTCAGTCTTGTTAATGATTTATTTGGATGAAAATATTGAACGCATATTTTCACATTTGTATATGACATGAAGTTGTATTTAAAATATTTTACAAGGCTGGGGATGCCTGGTTGGCTCAGTCAGTTAAGCATCCAACTTCAGCTCAGGTCATAATCTCACAGTTCGTGAGTTTGAGCCCTGTGTCAGACTCCATGCTGACACCTCAGAGCCTGGAGCCTGCTTCAAAGCCTGTGTCTCCCTCACTCTCTGCCCCTTCCCAACTCACTCCCTCTCTCTCTCTCTCTCTCTCTCTCTCTCTCTCTCTCATTCAAAAATATACAAACAACACTTAAAAAATTAAGAAAAAAGTATTTTAAAAGACTGAAGTAGTGGAATTATATCCAAAATGAAATTTAAAAGTAATAAATATTAGTGGTTTAAACTTAAAATTTAACTTTCGCATTTGTAGAGGTTTAATAGCCAAGTTAGCTATACCACATGTATTTAACATTTAGGGGTGTTATTTAACTGTAAGTTTTAAAAACTAACATAATTTAGTCTGATGTAATTGAAACTAGTTTTCTAAAAAACTGAGGAGAGACCCATTCTAATTTGAATTTATATCCCATAATTCCCTTTGGCACTGATTGTCATACTTGTAAAGGATTATAGTCAAATTGGAACGTATTTAAAGTATAAAGGATAAACATTTGAAGGGACATGAGAATGTATAATATGAAGTACAGTTGAAGGTATTGAAATAAGTTGCCCATTTAGAAAACTTGTACGAAAAAAGATCAGACTTATTTTGGAACATTATAGAACTAGGGTCAATGTATTGAAACTAGAGGGAAACATTTTAACCTAACATGAAAATACTAAGTTGTATTAGGGTTCACCTGTTCACAGTGGTGTGACATTGATATGAAATCAGTTGTATTAGACCATTCTACCAGTAAAAATGGCTATTTCAATATAGTTCAAGTTAATATAAAGGGAGAGTGAGTAAGCAGTGTTCCTTTAAGTAGCAAATTATCTTTCTCTGGAGTAATAACATGGGCAATGTGTATATATACAGGGTATATGTGCGTCTGTGTGCGCAGGTATACTGTGGAAGATAGATTGTCTTTTTTTTTCCTTCCTTTCCCACCTTTTTTATTTTAGAAAGAGAAAGACAGCTCCAGCAGGGAAAAGGGGCAGAGGGAGAGAGAGACTCTTAAGTAGGTTCCACACCTAGCACAGAGCCCAGCGTGGGCTCAATCCCATCACCCTAGGATGTGACCTGAGCTGAACTCAAGAGTCAGAAGTTCAGCTGATCAAGCCACCCAGGCGCCCCAGATTAAGTGTCTTTTAAGTTCATTTCTGGTCCCAAGATTTTGTGATTGTAGACACTGAATTGAATTTGCATTTACTGTATATTTGCTAAATGGGGATCCAGAGAGACATGCATGGCTATAGCTGATGCTGTTGACCTAGAATGTCCTCATTTGTCTAGGTACATAAACATGTTTTACTAAATTTAAGGACATGTTAAGGGAATATTCTATGTGGTGGTGGGCTGTTTACTCCAATACTTAATGGGAATTTTTTTTAACTATTTGTCTTCACATTGACAACCTTTTGTTTTTAAATAAGATTTTATGTTTGTAAACCAAAATCTTGGATATTTTTTCCTCAGAGAGATTGTTTTCTTTGAAATATCTACTCTGGATAAATTTAATACTTTGGGTCGAGTTAATTTCTTGTGAAATACTTTTTATTAACTTCCTGATGAAGTATTAAAAGATAGTGGAAATCATAGCAAAATAACTATTTATTGTAGAAAAGTTATCTTGAAAACTGTTTTCTACCCACCAAATTTCTTTTCTTTGCTCAGAGATGTTTAAAATAATGTATAGTCTGTTTTGAATAATAATGATTTTGATGAAGAAAGGAAGCAAAAGAAAGATCTTTAAAAAAAAAAAAAGATCTTTAGGGGCAGCTGGGTGGCTCAGTCAGTTAAGCATCTGACTCTTGATTTCAGCTCAGGTCATGATCTCATGGTTCGTGAGATAGATCCTTGTTTTGGGCTGTGGGCTGATAGTGTGGAGCCTGCTTGGGATTCTTTCTCTGTCTCTGTCTCTCTCTCTGCCCTCCTCTGCTCATGTGTGTGCTTTCTCCCTCTTTCTCTGTTGTTAAATAAACTTAAGATTATCTTTATACTCAATTCGCTATCAAATATAAAGAATTTAATAGGTCAGATTGGGAATCTATCCATTATTTTGGTACTTTGAGATTAAAGTGCATAAATCACAAGTTTGATATTAGATGAAACATAGTTTCACCTGGACTCTCAAAAAAACCAGTGTTTCAATGGCCACAAAGGTTATCTGAACCAATCTCTGAAATAATATTCTGAATTTAAATTCTATCATTTGAAGCACTTTCATGGCCTCTTTCAAGAAATGGTGATCCATTAAGTGTCCCAGAGGTTTTTTTTTTCATAGATGCTTATGAGTTCTCCATCTGCCCTTATTGTCTTTTAGCCATTGTAAATAAAACCTGTAACACTTTGATAGTATTAGTGGCAATGACAAAGGAAATAAGTAAATAAATAAATAAGTGAAGTGAGGATTAAAACTCAGATCATAAAATTATCAGATTTATAAGCAGCTGTCCAAAAAAAGCATGTACAATTACATTATACAATGTGTACATGCTCTAAACATTTTACTGTATTAAATCATTTATATTTCACTTTGGATATTACTGGAATAAACGAAATAGACTATCTCAAACAGAACTACATGAAGAATTTGTAGTCGTGCCCAAAGAAGTAATCCTGACAGCTCTCTTCAGAGTAGAAGACGGACCTGGAGTAAATGGAAGTCTCTAGAATGTCAGCAACCTCCACCTATTCCAGAGCACCTTCTTCTCCTTACAATGCTATGCTGTAAGGATATCCTTACATTTACTATCCATTTTCATTATTCTCCCTAAAGTGAGCTCTTTTCATAGGAGCATATATTCAAGGAGTTCAGCTTCTGGTAAAAACCCATGTGTGATTTTTCACACCTGACCATAAGCAATTCCAAAGGCTTTACCTTTGGAAGAAACTGCACTCCCCACACTAGACTTGGTACACAGCCAGTGCATTGCAGTCTTTGAAGAGAGTTGAGTTCAATTATTCAGATTTGTAAGGCTAGCCATGGACTTCGCATGTTTTCATGTCTAGCTCAGTCACCTTCTTTCCTAGGTTTCTTTATCTGAGATAATGGGCATTTGTCTTCTTCAGTTGCTTTTGCCTCAGCCTCCTTATTAGGAAGAGGGAAAACCTTAAAGACAGTTTTCCCCACTCTGATTCACTTATTCACTACTTTTCCACCCTGATCTTCCATCCCCAAGGTCCTAAAAATGCCAAGACTTTGTTTAGGACTCCTGAAGCAGGGAGATCACTCTTACTTCTGCACTGATTCACATGGCCTTTACCTTGTGTGCCCTTTGTGAGGGGAAGGAAGGAATCAGTAGTGTTTTCTCTGGTTTTAGCCACTTGCATATATGCTCACAGTAAGTGATTAAAGCCTTCTCTGTTACTTTCATTTTGGCTTTTGTTGCTTAACCACCATCTCCCACACCTGAGATTCACTCTCTGCAGATCAGCTGAGTCCTGACAAACTAAGGCCATGATTCTCGAAGTATAGTTCTTGAGTCAGCAGCTTCAGTATCTGCATCACTTGAGAGTTTGTTAGAAATGCAGGTTCTCTAACACTATCTCAAACTACTGACCCAGAAACTCCGTACTTAGACCCATAAATCTCTAACAAATCCTCCATGATTCTGATACATGCAGAAGTTTAAGAACCATTTATCATGTTCCCGTTACACATTGTTTTGTGGGGCTTCTTTACCACATAATAAGTTCCCATACACCTGGTTCTGTCCCTGAGCTTTCTGTTCTCATGGATTAAATTCTTTCCTTTTTTTTCTTGCATAAATATCATAGTATTTCTCTACTATGTCTTATTACAGTTTGGTATGATGGATCTTGATTCTTTGCTTTCAATACTTTAAACATTTTACTCCTTTTTTTTTTTTAAGCTTGCATGATTTCTAAAGAGAAGTCTATTGTAATTCTTATCCTTTCCTTTGTATTAATAGAGTGTTTCCTCCCCCACTCTGGCTTTCCTTAAAATTTCCTATTTTCTTTGAACAATTTTTTTTGTCATTTGAATATAATACACATAGCATGGATTTTTTTTTTTTTTTTTTTTTTGTATTTGTAGTCCTTGGTGTTCTCTCTGTTTCCTGGATCTCTGATTTTGTGTTTGTCATTACTTTTAGAAAATTGATCATTATTACCTCAAATATTTCTTCTTCATTTTGCCTTTATTCTCCTTTTAGTATTTCAATTCCACATGTTATGCCTTTTAAAATTGTCCCAGAGTTCTTGGCTCTTCTATTCTGTGTTTTTGTTTTACTTTCCTTTTTTTCTCCCTTTCTTCTTGCACTTCAGTCTAGGAAGTTTGTATTGGCCTGTATTCATGATCATGATTCTTTCCTTGGTTCGGTGGAGTCTACTGATTAACCCATCAAAGGAATTCTCTTTTCTGTCTTTTGTTTCTAACCCTTCCTTTTGTTTCCTTTGAATTCCCATCTCCTCATTATCCACCTATTCTCACATCTTGACTACTTTTTAAATTTGATTCTCCAACATATTAATTATTTTTATTTTAAATTTTCAGCCTGATAATTCCAAAGTCTCTGTCATATCTGAAATAGGTTCCAGTGCTGTTTTGTTTGTTTAGACTTTTTGGCCTTTTAGTATGCTTTATAATTTTTTGTTAAAGGATTAACATGGTGTATTATGTAATAGGAATTGAGGTAAATAAACTTTTAGTGGGAGGTTTTGTTATTTTCACTAAGCATGAGTAGTTGTGTTTAATTGTTTTCTGTTTCTGTAAGTTTCCAGATTGTTCAGATTCCTTAAAGGTCCTTGTTTTGTCTCCCCAGTTAGGGTTAGTGTTTTGGCTTCCTTAACAACTCCTTGGGTGGAATCTGCACCTTACAGCTCTTTCAGCTGTAATCTACTGTGTAAAGAGTCCTGTTGGTTTGGTGATGAGGTATTGGGGAGGGAAAGCCTTCTATAATCTTATGATTACATCTCAGTCTTTTAGAGGATTTTTGACCTTCCTAAGTGTTTCTTGGCTTCTCTCCCTTCCTTTATGTGAGCCAAGAAGACTAGAGGGGGCTGGAATCTTGGTAATGCCCTTCTGCTTTCCTCAGATGGAACATTTTATTAGATTTTGATAAAGTCTTTTCACCTAAAGAAAGGCTTTTGTTATGAAGAATGCTCAGGGCATATTTCACAATGGCTTTTTTTTTAGAGCCATAGGGAAAGTTCCTCAGTGCTTCACAATGAGATCCCAGTGGGTTTCCTGGAGAAACCCCCAAAAAAGTGTACAGACCCCCCTAAGATAACAGTTCCCAAGAGTTTCACCTCCATACTCATCTTTACTCAGCCTCCAACAGTTTTGTAAATTTAGCATTTAAATGTTCCTACCAGTATATGTCCTCAGCAGCTTCTGCTGTAGGTGAGAAGATCTTGGCTGTGACTTGATAGATTTGCCTGTCACTTTAGATTTGGGGGTGGCAGTTGACCTTGTGTCCATTCTCTGGTAGATCTAAGGAGATTATCTTTAGTTTGTTCAGTGCTTTTCTTGTTTTAAGTATTAGAGTGATGGCTTCCAAGCTCTTTCATGTCATGCTGAAACCAAAAATGTGAATGTATGTTTTTATTATTTACTTTAGCAAACTTGTTTTAGCCATCAAAACTTTTCTTAGATTAAAAGCTTCTATTGAAGACTTTGCTAACAAATAAGACCAATAAAAGCATAATGACTAGCTGAAGTGGGAATGGGGATATCTAGTACTCTAGTAGAAAGAACTTGAAAACTATTTGTCTATAGTAGTAAACTAATCAGAATCAGGACTGAACCCTTTGGAACACTACTCTTTATTTGTCCAGCATTCTTTTACTGATGTTACTACATAATATTGTATTTTTGTTATATGATGTGCTTGTTCATGACCATTCAGAGTGTTTACTGTGTGCCCTCATGTACTTTATAGAAATATAATTAATTTTAGAGGGAAAGAATGGAGTATGTTTTATTTTAAAATGTATGTTTTATGTGTCTATAGAAAATAAAATGTTCTGCTTGAGGAAAATCCCCTTAGCTAGGAAATATATTTATCTTGCACAAGGAAGAGAAAGAGGCACTGTCTTTTTATTTTCTACATTGTTTGGGTGGATGGGTGGATGATCTTTTAAGAAAATATGTCAAAGGTGTTTGATATGATTACCTTATTTCCTATCTAAAGAATATTAAAGATACGATAATCTTTCCCAAGATGTTACTCTCCGGTTTTTATTTCATGTTAATTATAGGGTTTGTGTGAGAAAATTGCCAGATATTTCTTCAGTATTCTTACACCTTCAGAGTCTTAAAACTCTCAGCCAAATTTTGAGGAGTGGGGCTGGTGTCTGATATATAATTCTTCTTATTGACTTTCCACTTTCTGTCATATATATGCTTCTGACCTGCTTTTCAACTGAACCAGTAATTTAGTCCATTACTGGTCTGTGTAAATCTTACCCACAGCTATTTCCCAAGGTGGTTTTGGGTCTAACGAGTGGTTGGTGTTGATGTCCAGCAGGAAATCTTGCAAACCAGATGATTGGTGTGGTTCAGACTGTAACCTTGTTAAAGCATTGGTCA
Organism: Hyaena hyaena; assembly: GCF_003009895.1. Taxonomy (NCBI): domain Eukaryota; kingdom Metazoa; phylum Chordata; class Mammalia; order Carnivora; family Hyaenidae; genus Hyaena; species Hyaena hyaena. Next base: position 50,849 of record NW_024081152.1, read on the forward strand.
AGTTGCACTTAGGAGAGTTATTTAATTAGTTTCCCAATAATATTTGTGTACAGTTTTTAGGTGACCACCACTTTTTTTCTTTCATCATCGTTCAGAAAAAGACAGTTGCCTGTTGTTATCAGAGTTAGATATTAATCCAGTACTCTTTTTTCTTTAAGTTACCTTTGGGCAGTCATTTTAATAACTACGAGAACTTTTCTTGAACACTAGTATCTTTTTTTTAAACTTTTTTAAGTGTTTTATTTATTTTTGAGAGAGAGAAATAGAGACAGTGTGAGCAAGGGAGGGTCAGAGAGAGAGGGAGACGCAGAATCCGAAACAGGCTTCAGGCTCTGAGCTAGCTGTCAGCACAGAGCCCGACGCGGGGCTTGAACCCACACACCATGAGATCACGACCTGAGCCGAAGTCGGATGCTTAACTGACTGCACTACCCAGACACCCCTTGAACACTAGTATCTATAATGATACCATAAACTTAAATTAAGAGCTTTCAGTGCACTAAGCACTGTACTAGAAAGGTTTGTTTTTGTGTTTTTTTTTTAAATATAAGGAACAAATAGTCTTATGTGAGACATAAAAAATGAATTATAATACAATATAATAATTCATACCATACATTAGTGGTAGAAACAAGATACTCTGAGGTTACAGGTGAAAGAGTACGCACGACTTCCTAAGGGAAGACCTAAAAAGAATTGTAATGGGATTTGCAAGAGTGGCCTTTTACTGGAAGAGAAAGTAAGGGTATTATAAGTAGAAATAGTATGAGTTCACAATTTGCATAAAATGTTTGTGTATTTTTTCTTCATGCTTACTGAAGTATAATTCACATACAGTAAAATCAGCCCATTGCAGGTGAACCATTTTTTGAATTTTGACAGACTTGAAAAGCTTTACAGCTACCACCTAAATCAATATTAAAAAACGTTATCATGACTCCCCCAAAATTCCATCATTCCCCTTTATAATCTATGTGTATATGTTTTTCTAAGGGATATGAAGTAGAATAGATGAGTGAAAACATTTTTCAGTCTTACTTTTCTGATACTGAAAAATTTTTTCCTGTGTGGTATAATTTACCATGAATTTTTTTTTCTAGCCTTCTACATTTGGGTTATTTATTTATCTAAGTGTCTTAGTAAGTTAATTTGGGAAACACTATTATAAAAGTTAGTAATTTAAAGACCTGTTAATTTTTAATTAAATTATAATACCTATTTCCATTAGTAAGGGGAAATGATGAAATTTAAAACCATAATACTAAATACACTGCCTTTTTTTAGGATAAAGGCCAAATCATAACAAAAGAACAGACTGATGATTTTAAAAGGAGATGATGAGGGGCGCCTGGGTGGCTCACTCGGTCGAGAGTCCGACTTTGGCTCAGGTCATCATCTCACAGCTCATGAGTTTGAGCTCCACGTTGGGCTCTGTGCTGACAGCTCAAAGCCTGGAACCTGCTTTGGATTCTGTGTGTCCCTCTCTCTTTGTCCCTTCCCTGCTCACTCTGTTTCTCCCTTCTTCAAATTAAATAAACATCAAAAAAATAATAAAAGGAGATGATAGAAATAGAACAGTGGGGAAAAATAGCTACAATTAGTGTATTAACATACAGCACACTTAATGAAAATAGTATTCTACCTATGGAGAATTTATTTTATCAGTCATTCTGAGCACATCCTTGTGTAATTTGCAAAAAGCACATATATTCACTACTTTAAAGAAATCCACAGTATGGAATGGGAATCTGATTTCTAGCATTATATTTACATAAAACACTATTAGACAAAATAGACATTCCATTGAACTAGCTATAAAGAAACTGTGTATATATTTGGAAAGAAACCTAAAATGATCTGTATAGATTCTATTAAATTTCTCTATATGAAAATATTATTATTAGAATTCACTATTTAAAGGATAATGAACTTCATTAAAGGATAGATACTCCATCAGTGAATTCCACTGTAATGAAGTACATATTTAAGTGTTATGGTAAGAATTTTATATCCCTCCTACTTCTCTGTGAAAGAGACATCTCTGCACATGCCTGTGTGTCCTGTAGCTTCTCAGCCCTGCAGCTGACGGTGATAGATAGATGTATCTAATTCAGCATAAAATTGTAATTAAAATTACAAAAAAAATCCAAGTATGATTTTTTTAATTTCCCTTAATTATTGATTCCTAATTATTATATCATGGTCAAAGACTGATGTTTATATGCCACTGAATTTTTGAATTTTTTAAATGTTTTATTTATTTCTGAGAGAGAGAGAGGATAGTGTGAGCAGTGGAGGGTCAGAGAGAGAGGGAGACACAGAATCTGGAAAAGGCTCCAGGCTCTGAGCTGGCAGTCAGCACAGAGCCCAACGCGGGGCTTGAACCCACGAACTGCGAGATCGTGACCTGAGCCGAAGTCGGACGCCCAATCGACTGAGCCACCCAGGCACCCCTGTCACTGAATTTTTGAAATGCAATAATTCCCCACTGTCCGGCAAATTTTTATAAATATTTTATGTATGCTTGACAAGAATTTGTATTTTCCATGATTGGTATAGTGTTACATGTATCAAACCTGTTACATGTTTGTACCAATTAATGTTTGATTAAACCATTAATCAAACCTGTTAGTTATATTCAAATTGTATGTCATCTTGCCCATTTTCCACTGCTTAACCTGTTGATGGTTGAAAGAAATGCATTAAAATCTCCTGCTATAATAATAGGACCACCAACTTTTCTTTGCAGTTCTTTCAGTTTTTGCTTTATATATTATGAGGCTATGTTATGTGTGCATATAAATTCAATTTTTTTCTATATTCTTGGTGTCATTTGTAGTGATGTCTTTATTTTGGGAATGCCTTTTGCCTAAAACGTTTTGTTGATATTAATATGACTAAGTCTTGTCTTGATTAGAATTTGCCTAGGGCTCTTTACCGTTCATTAATTATCAGTCTTTTGGGGTTTCAGTGTATATCTTATTAGCAGGATATAGCTGGATTTTTATTGCTAATATTTCATGATACTAGTGATCTTTTTTTAATTAGACTTTATTTTTTAGAGGTATTTTATATTCACAGCAAAACTGAACAGAAAGTATAGAGCCTTCCTGTATAGCTCCTGTCCCACACGTGTACAACCTTCCTTACCATCAACATCCCACAACACAGTGGTATGTTTGCTACTGTAAATATCCCACACCACCCTGTTATCTATATCGATACATCATTATCATCAGAAGTCTGTAGTTTACATTAGGATTCGTTTTTGGTGTATTACCTTCTGTGGGTTTAAACAAATATATAATGACATTTTTTCTACCACTGTAGTATCATTCAGAATAGTTTCACTGCCCTAAAATTCCTCTGTACTTCACCTGTTCATCTTCCCTTCTGCCCTGTCCTAGTAACCAGTATTTTTTTTTTTAACTGCCTCCCGAGTTTTGCCTTTTCGAGAATGTCATATAGTTGGAATACTACAGTATGTAGCTTTTTCAAATTGACTTCTTCCACTTAGTTATATGCATTTAAATGTCCCCCATGTCTATTCATTACTTGATAATGTCTCCTTTTTCACTGAATAATAAATACTCTAGCGTCTGAATGCACCACAGTTTATTTATACCTTCAGCTGCTGAAGGATATCTTGTTTGTTGCCAAGTTTTGGCAATTGTGGATAAAGCTGCTATAAATATGTGTACAGGTTTTTGCGTGGGCATAAATTTTCAACTCACTTGGGTAAATACCAAAGGGTGAGATTGCTGAATTGAATGGTAAGAGTATAATTAGTTTTATAAAAAGCTGCCAACCTATCTTACAAATTAGCTGTACCATTTTGTGTTCCCACCAGCAGTGAATGAGAATTCTGCATCCTCGCCAGAATTTCATGTTATCATTGTTTGGGATTTTGACCATTCTAATAGGTGTGTAATGATATCTTGTTTTAATTTGTAATACTCAAATGACATAGGATGTTGAGCACCTTTTCATATGCTTATTTGCCATCTGTGTCTTTGGTCTGATGTCTATTTTGGTGTTTTGCCTATTTTGTAACTGCCTTGTTCATTTTGTCATTTTTGAGTTTTAAGAGTTCTTTGTATATTTTGATTAACAGTCTTATCAGATGTGTCCTATGCAAATACTTTCTTTCAGTAGACAGCTTGTCCTTTCATTTTCTAGATATTGTCTTTGTCAGAGTAGATGTTTTCAGTTTTAATGAAGTCCAGTTTATACATTATTTCCTTCATGGATTATACCTGTTGTATGGTATCTAAAAAGTCATGGTCATACTCAAGGTTTTGTAGGTTTTCCCTTATGTCATCTTCTAGGACTTTCATAAATTTTGTATTTTCCATTTGGGTCTGTGATCCATTTTGAGTTAATTTATGTGAAGTGGGTAGGTTCTGTGTCTAGATTTATATATTTTCACAGGAATGTCCTTTTGTGTTAGCACCATTTGTTGAAAAGAGTATCTTTGTCCTGTTATATTGCCTTTGCTCCCTTCTCAAAGATTAGTTGACTACAGTTATAGAGGTCTGTTTCTGGACTCTCCTTTCTGTTCAGTTGATCCGTTTGTCTGTTCTTTTGCCAGTACCACATTGACATTATTACTGTAGTTTTATAGTAAGTCTTAAAGTCAGGTAATGTCGGTCCTCCAACCTTGCCCTTTTCCTTCAATATTGTGTTGGACATTCTGAGTTGTCTTTCCATGTTATCTTTTGAATTAGTTTGTCAATATCCACAAAATAGCTTGCTGATATTTTGATTGACATTATGTTGAATCTATAAATCAAGTTGCGAACAACTGACATCTTGATAATATTGAGTCTTCTGGAATATATTTCCATTTACTTAATTGTTCTTTGATATCTTTTGTCAGTTTTGTACTTCAGATAATGGCTTCAGACACACATTTATTATCTTGCAGTTTGCATGGGTCAGAAGTCTGGGCAACTTAGTTGGGTCCTCTTAGATGTTGCAAGGCTGCAGTGAAGGTGTTGGCCAGTGTTATATCCTCATTTGGGGCCCTCTTCTAAGTTTGCTCAAGTTACTGGACAGTTCAATTCCTTGTATTTGTAGGACTGAGGCCTCCAGCTTCTAGAAGCTGTCTTCTACCTAAGTGGTTTAAATAGTGGTCTTTGGGGTTGCCTGGGTGGCTCAGTTGGTTAAGCATCCGACTTTGGCTCAGGTCATGATCTCACAGTTTGTGGGTTCGAGCCCTATGTCGGGCTCTGTGGTGACAGCTAGCTCAGAGCCTGGAGCCTGCTTCAGATTCTGTGTCTCCCTCTCTCTCTGACCCTGCCCTGTTCACGCTATCTCTCTCTCTCTCTCTCAGAAATAAATTAAAAAAAAAATTTTTTTTTAAATAAAAAGTGGTCTTTGCTTCAACTTTACTGATTTGTTCTAACACTTTTTGGTAGCATCTTTAGGATTTTCTGTATGTAAGTTCATGTCATCTGCAAACAATGGTAATATTTCTCCTTTCTTTCCAATTTAGATGTCTTTTATTTTTCTTGCCCAGTTGTACGAGGTGGGACTTCCAGTATTATGTCGAATAGAAGTGCTGAGAGCCTTGTCTTGTTTCTGATCTTAGAGGAAAAACTTTCAACCACCTTTTCACTATTAGATGTGATGTTAGTTATGAGCTTGTTAAAAATGGTTTTTATTATGTGAGATATGGTTCTGCTATACCCAAATTGTATATAATGTGTTTATCATGCTTATAGTATTTATCCTGTGTTTATCATGAGAATATTTATCATATTTTATCATGATAGATGTTTATGTTTATCACAATAAGTATCATGAAAAGATGTTTAATTTTATTAAATTATTTTTCTGCATCTACTGAGACGAAATTTAAAGTGGGTAACACTGGATAATACTTCTAGGTAGGTGTGTTGGTAAGCTGTATTTTTTATTTTCATAATAAACATTTCTTTTTCATTCTTAACAGTTTTACTTACATACGTAATTCTGAGTTAGTACTAATTACCATTTTTTAATAATTGATTATTTTTTTCATTATGGCTGCTGATACAGAATCTCTTTTTGCTTTGATTTCTCTTTTTTCACCATAATATTACTTGGTATGATTTTTTAAAATTCTTCATGTTACATATTGGGCTTTAATTTGGAAAGTTGATTCTACCTCATTCTCTCTGCTATTTGCCTCCTGAAGTCAAATTTACTGTGTTAAACCATTTTTTAAATTTTAATTTTATTTTAGAGAGAGAGAGAGAATGCCAAGTGGGGGAGAAGAGCAGAGGGGAAGAGAGAGAATCTCAAGCAGGCTCCTTGCTCAGCACAGAGCCCAACATGGGGCTTGGTCTCATAACCCTGGGATCATGACCCGAGTCAAAATCAAGAGTATGATGCTCAGTCAACTAAGCCACCAAGCACCTCTAAACTTTCTTGATATCTGTTCAGTGTCTCTCATACTTCTATAGCACATTTTTAATTGTTTTGTCTGTATTCTTCATTTTGCATAATCTCTTCACATGTCTTCCTGTTCATACTTTTCTGCCTAAACTGAAGTTTAAGCCAAACATTGAGCTTTAATTTTCATTTCATGTGTATTAAGTTTCCATATTTTATATGGTTTTTTCCAAGTGTACGTGTTCGCTTTTATGGTGTCTTCTCTCTTACTCATACTTCTCGCACTTAAAAAATATACTGAATGTACTTTTTGTAAATAATTTATATTGACTCATTCTGGTGTCTGCTGTTTTTTTAAGGTCTAATTCTGCAAAACTTTCTTCTCACATTCATGGTAGCTTGTTTTCTTGGATATTTTGTGTATTATGTTTGTGGGATCATCTTCATTTTAATTGTGATAATTCTTTGGTGCTTAAGGTCTCTTCTTCAATGGAAGAATTGTTTTGTTTCTCACAGTCCTTCATAGCAAAGTTTTAGTTAGGGTTTTTTGAGATACAGGATGCATAGGAATTTTTACCCCAAATCTGCAAAGGAAGTAGCATGTGATTATGAGTTATCAGAGAACCTCCCGTTACCCCCTACACCCCTAACTCAAAACAAAAACCTTTCACCTTCTCTTTACTGTGTGGGTTTTTTCTAGTCTACCTACTTAGTGTGTTACCTTTCAGGCAGTGTAGCTTTACACAAACAACTTTCCCCTTTTCAGCCCCTGGGTTTTGTTTCTGTTTTTAAGCATGGCCCATTATAAACAAAACTCACATATTTTAGCATTCACCAGATTTCCTAAGAACAGTCTGTATTCAGAGCTTGTTTACCTCCATGAATTTGTGCTTTTTATCAGTTTTGCCTTCTTACTTAACTGACTTATCAGCTCAGTAATATTTAAAGGGATGTTTTGTATTTTTTACACAACATTTCTATACTAGGTCTTCCATGGTATATTTTGTGTCATGTAATCAGAAAAGTATCAAATTCACTTTTTATTTACCCTTTTGTTTTATGTAAATGTAAGCATTAAGTAAGTTATTAATGTACTTTAATAATTACATTCATAACTATTTTTAAATTGCTAAAATTAGGGTGTGCCTGGATGGCTCAAGAGTCAAGAGACTCTTGATTTCAACTCAGGTCATGATCTAAGAGTCATGGGATCAAGCCCCATGTCAGGCTTTGCACGGAGTGTGGAAAGCCTCTCTCTCTCCCTCTCTCTCTTTCCTCCTCCCTCTCCCCCTTTCTGCTCCTCTCCTCTGCTACACTTGCTGTCTCTCTAAAAAATAAACAAACAAATATAAATAAATTGCTAAAATCAGTAAATAGCCTAGCAAGACAATAATGGTTTAAACCATGACTTCTCGAACCACGTATCTCAGAGTAAAAATCTAAGGTGTTCTATAGAAAAACATGTTAATGAAACACTTTATTCCTATCTAGTAGTTTAAAATACTCATCCCCTTAATAAAAGTTCTACCTAAAAATGCAGTTTTTTTAATCTGTCTTCTTAGATCCATAAAACTCTCTTGAAAGAGAGTATCTATCAAATGTCTAGAGAAATACGGAAATGGTGGTATAGCAAATAATTGTAGAAGAAAATATGTTGGCTGTTAATGTTGTTGAGATGACTCTGAAGATAAATTAGATAATTTTTTGATGCTTAGGTTTAAGGTCTGTTCTTCCATGGAAGAATTGTTTTGCTTCTGACAGCCCTTAAGGGCAAAGTTTTAGTTGGGAATTTTTGAGATACAAGGTGGATAGGAATTTTTACCCCAAACCTGCAAAGGAAGTAGTATATATTAGTGTTAGATTATAGAAGGTCTTGAGTTTCAAATTGCTGATATTATACTGTAGGCTAATAGAGACAGATTTGAGAGTTAACATTAAATGTTTACCCACAAAATTTTCCTAATCGAGACTTCCCCTATGCCTTGTGTTTTTCTTTGCCTTATAAAATTTAACAAAAAAGAGTAAATTGCTTGTGAAAAAGTCTTCATTTTCACAGGTTTTAATTTGTTTTCTAAAATGACTGCAAATGTATGTTAGAGTAATTAATTATTAGCAAGTATTTTTTATTATCAAGTATTTTAAGCACATCTTAATTCCCTTCCATTACCCCCTATATATCAATTATGATATTCCTGCTGCCATTTCAAGAAATTTTATTCTTTGTCTTTGAATTTTATTAGAATGATATTAAATTTAAAAAAGAAAAATATTCATCTACCAATTTCTCAATAAAACTGTTCTTTGTCTTGTGATCCCTTTAAATATTTATTCAAATATACATATAATATTACATACTTATAATAATGATGATGACTTTAAATAATCTTACAGTTTTTCTTCAAGTAATTGTATTTTATAAACATAGTTCTATATTTATGCATAGTTTTATGCTTAATGATCACATGATACTCCTTTTAGTTGACATACTATCATTTGTTGTACTGCACCCCTTCGTTGGACATTTTAAATGTTTTTAGTTTTACACTTTTGTAAGGAATTTTGCCATATACATTTTCATGTGTAATTTTTACTCTTTTGCATTATAAGCATTCTTCTACTCTTGTCCAGGGTGTCTTTTTGAAAATAAGCAAACACTGATTAATAAACTTACTTAATATAAGGTTTTTCTTTCCCAAGACATCAAAAAACTATGACATCAGTAATTATACCTTACCTTTATAGACAGATCTCTCAATTATATTATTTCAGTGTTAGAGACTTGAATATCCAGTTGAGGCCAACAGCTCATCATTTCAGCAAATTTAATGATTAGCATTTTATCATAATTGTATTTGTTTTACAAAACATATTCTCCTATCATTTATGTCAACACTTTCCTGTTTCTATTACTTATATATATAGTATCTATGTATGTGTTTATTAGCTGTGTGTATATGTATGTATGTTTGCGCACACACACATAAAAAAGTGGATGAAACTGAATTTTCAACACAGGAAACACAATTCATACGGTAAGAGCAGTACTCCTGAAATTGATTTTTGTCCGGCAGGTCTTCATTCTGTAATAAATTAGAATTTTCCTTTGTCAACTTATTTTTTAAGTCTGATTTTAACTAGTTTAGAGATATTACTGTGCAGAGTACAAAAATGAAGTTTGTAAAATTGATAACCATGAAAAATTGAGAGCTAACTACATAGTATTTTCTGAAGATAAATTTTAAGAATAGAAAGCACAGACCAGACTTAAGGACAGCTAGTACACTATTAAATTGGTTCCTGAAAGTACTACATCAGTTTTGTTATGGTTTTTGCTAAGGGGATTGTCGTATATACATGGATCATTTATTTCAGATGTCAATTTGAAAGACACTATTATATTTAAACAAGCTTATTATATTGTGCTTGGGCAGGTAGAAGGAATAATAGAGTTGAAATGCATGTTTCAAAGGCTATTTCACTTGAAAATGGTTGAAGCAGAAATACTGTATTTAAATTTAGGATTGGGACATGTCTTTGCCAGTTAATAAAATATCTACTATACAAGTAAAGAGACCTCATTATGGAAATATAAACTAGTCTTGCCTTTTTTAATGCTAATGTATCACTCAATTTTTGCCTCATTTCTTTGTATATCTCCCTTAAAGACCTATTTATATAAGGGGAATATCTTATTTGCTTATGTTTTTTCATGCCTATTAGAAGAAATGCCTGTTTAGGTGAAATAAATCTAGTGTAACTTATAGTTTTATTTTATTCACTTTAAGAAGCTTATTGATACTATTGGGCTCCTGGTAACTGCTTTGGATGGATTTAATCTCAGTTTATCTTTTTTAGGTTTTCTTTCTAAACAACATATTTTTAAAAATGTTTGTTTATTTTGAGAGAGAGAGAGAGATACAGAGAGAGAGAGAGAGCAGGGAAGAGGCAGAGAGAGGAAGAAAGAGAATTCCAAGCAGACTCTGTCAGCGCAGAGCCCAACACAAGGCTCCAACCCACGAACCATGAGATCCTGACCTCAAGAGTTAGACACTTAACCAGCTCAGTCACCTAGGCACCCTTCTAAACAATATTTAATGTGCTGGCCCACGAATGAATGAAATGTCTGCAGCTCACTTTACATTAAGACATTTATTACATTTATTGTCTTTAAAGTAATGTTAAATGGAGGCATATATGAGCTTGTGCTTTAAAAACTTACTAGACCACTTCATCTTGTTAAATATCTGTGCTTTATAGAAACCGTAAGATGATGCTTGTTGAGTTTTAATTACATGTATACTACACATACATACACTGCGTATAAAATTATGTGAATTTTTTGACCTGTGATAGATAGCCATATACCTAAACATGAGCTTCCATGATTGCTTAGTCTGTAATTTAACATCCAAAAAACTGTTCATGTGTGATTATGATTAAATCTTTTTACAGTATCTCTTGTCACTCACATTCCGAGAAAGAAGATTTTTAAATATTTTTTATAGGAACCACGTAAAAAATGCATAACCTCCATATTTATATTTGAGTCTGCATCAAACATTGTTCACTTGAAAGAACTCCTTCTAAGAGGAGGAAAAAACATAATCTGTTTCTGAATGCCTTTAAGTTTTAGGCTAAATTTCAAAGGACTGTCTCTGAGACCCTTGCATTAAGCATCTCCTCTGTAAGATTAATGGAACTGAATAGTTTGCCTTTATTTCTTCAATATCCTAAGGAAAAAAAAAAACTAAAAAAAAAATCCACTACAATTTCAGTATAATTTTAATAATCAGTCAGTAGAATATTTTAGATAAGCAAAATGTAGGCAACTCTTCACTGTTCTTGGGTGAGATTTCCTGGTATAGATTTCAATTAATTTTTATAATGCCTTTTAAAATGCTATAAGGGTATGCCTTGTAAATTCTGTTGAATGTTCCTCTGTATTTAGAAGTCATAAATATTTAGACAGGAATCTTATTATTGGATGTTGCCAGTTGGCTCAGTTTTGGCTCTGAGCTGTATAACAAATGTGTCCAGAACATCCCCACCTTGGAATGATCAAGCTAGTAAGGTACAGCAGAAAGTATTTATCATTCTTCATACCATCATAAACCATGTGAGCCATTTCTAGGATGCTGGAACTTTTGGATGATTAAGGAATTCTGTATTGAGGCAGAATACAGCAGTAATACAAAGAATCCCCAGATGTGCTTCATACTTTATTTTAGATAGAATAAAGGAAGGCTGAAATCTTTTCGGCTAAGCTGTCTCTTAACATTATAATTTCTGGTTTTCTGTGATTAACTGAAACAAACTCTGGCCCAGAGAAGAAAAGCATCCCTACTTTTGGCAGAATCTCAGACAATGAACAAACCTCAAGTCCAGTGCACTTTCTACTACAGTTCTGTAAAGGTTGCAAAAAGCTATAACCATTTCCTTTTCATGCAGATACTACTAGTAATATAGTTGAAAAGGAGTAGTACAGTATCAAAAGTAGAAGTAGCATTTGTAAAGATGTTCAGCATGCTTAGAGAAGTGAGAAAAAAAATCACAATGAAGTACCATTTCACTGTTACTAAGATGACTATAAAAAGACGAAAACAAAGAAAGTAGCATGTTGTAGAGGATGTAGAGAAATTGGAACCCTTGCACACTACTTGTTGAAAGATAAACTGGTGGAGCAACTGTAGACAACAGTGTGGTGGTTCCTCAAAACACTAAACATAAATTATTATATGAGCAAGCAGTTCTACTTATAGGTATATACTCAAAAGAATTAAAAACAGGGACTCAAATACATGTTTATACATGAATATTCATAGCATATTCAGAATAGTCAAGAGTTGGAAACAACGCAAGTGTCCATCAACAAATGAATAAATAAAATGAAAGTAGTGTATTCACACAACAGCATTTTATCCAGCCATAAACAGGAATGAAGTTCCGATACCTACTACGACGTGGATGAGGGCTGCAAACATTATGTTAAGTGAAATTAGCCAACCGGAAAGGTGACTACTATGTGATTCCACTTAGATGAAATATGTAGAATAGGTAAATTGATAGAGACAGAAAGTAGAATAGAGGTTACCAGGAGCTGGGCTGAGGGGAAATAAGGAGTTATTACTTCATGGGCACAGAATTTCTGTAGGGGATTGTGAAAAAATTAAGAAAAAATGGTGATGGTTCTACAGCATTGTGAATATGATTAATGCCACTTGTCACTTTATAAAGTTTAAAATGGAAATTTTTTTGTCGCATATAGATTTTACCACCATAGAAAAAGGAAGTAGAAGCAGTAGTCGTGTAATAATAGTACCTAATAACTTAAGTTCTTTTATTTGAGGCACTATTGTAAGGTATTGGTATGTATTAACTGTATCTATTTATCACTGTAAACATATTTTATCCATACAAAGTTTATATTAATAAATAAAAGGTGAGAAAATCGTATTCTGATTCTTGAGGTTTTAATTGTTTTGGCCACTTTGTATTTTATTGCCATGTGTTCCTCTAAAAGCACTTCTTTTTGTAAATCTTACTAATTTTTTAATTTAATTTCAATGTAGTTAACATGCAGAGTTATATTAGTTCCAGGTGTACAACATAGTAAGTCACCAATTGTATACATCGCTCAGTGTTCATCATAAGGGTACTTTATAGTTATATTTATTCTATTTTCATTTAAAATTTGTGCGTTGTATGGTTTTGGGGGGAGTTGGGTCATTTTTATTTACTTATTTCTAAAGCATTTTTGGCACTTTCTACTTAAAAAGTTATTTTACACTGAGAGGAAAATTAGTTGCTAATGTATTCCTTGAAGAAACTTTTTCTTACACAATAGTCCTCAAGCTAAATATAAGAAAAGTTATTTTTGTGTCATGGATTGTCTATTAGACATTAATGTACCTGAGGGCAGCTTCCCTAGAAAACTAGTACAGTATCTCGTATTGGTAGCCACCAAGCAAATATTTCTTGTATGTATGCATGAAAAAAAAGCATTAATGAATTTATAAATTTATATATAGATGAGGAAATTATATATGACCATTTATAAATTGATATACAAGGATAAATGTTAGTTAATGTAGGATAATTTAATATCAAATTAAGATTAAAATATGTAGTTGAATTTCTACCATAAAGATTGGTCATATAAACAATTTTAGGAAAGAAAACAACAAAACATCCATAGGATATTTTTCAGATTTTCTTCTTTTTCCTAAATTTAGTTACTTAAGTTCAAGTTAACATACAGTGTAGTGTTGGTTTCAGGAATAGAGCCCATGATTCATCACTTACATATAACACCCAGTGATCATCCCAACAAGTGCTCCCCTTAATGCCCATCAGCCATTTAGCCTGTCCCCCAGTCTGTCTCCCCTCCAGCAGTTTGTTCTCTGTATTTAAGAGCCTCTTATGGTTTGCCTCCCTCTGTTTTTATCTTATTTTTTCCTTCCCTTCCCATATGTTAATCTGCTTATTTCTTAAATTCCACATGAGTGATATCATATATTTCTCTTTCTCTTTCTTCACTTCGCATAATAAAGCAAGTTCCATTCCATCAAGGTTGTTGCAAATGGCAACATTTCATTCTTTTTGATTACTGAGTAATATTCCTGTGTGTGTGTGTGTGTGTGTGTGTGTGTGTGTGTGCGCGCGCGCGCACGCGCATGTGTGTAAACATTTTTAATCCACGCCTTCTTTATCCATTCATCACTTGATGCACATTTTGTTCAAACTTTTTAATTCAGGGTGCCTGGTTGAGCATCTGACTCTTGATTTCAGCTTAAGATCATGATCCCAGGGTCGTGGGGTTGAACCCCCTGTTGGGCTTTGCACTGAGTGTGAAGCCTGATTAAGGTTCTCTCTGTTCCTCTACCCCTCTCCCTTGCTTGTACTCTCTTTCTTTCTAAATTAAATTTAAAAAAATAAATGTTCATAGCTCTAATAACTAAAAATTATGAACACTGACAATAGGTGTGATGCTATATAAAATACTTGATATATTTGATCAATCATCAGAACACCCATAAAGTCGATGCTAACCCTCATTTTTCAGAAGATCAATACTGAATTTCAGGTTTAAAAATGTGTCAAAGACTCATGATTAGAGTAGAGCTAGCAAGGAGAGCTAGTATTTGAATCTATGTTTTTTTGTGTCCTTGGATCCATAGTTGGTGCTGTTATCCATTATGCTCAAAGGATAGCTGACTGGTCATGGTCAGATTTTACAGAGGGTTTATTCTAGAGGGCAAGTCTAGAAATAGGAAAGACAGCAGTCATGTTGAGAACAAAAATGCATTGCAATCTTAATTTATATTGAAATAAGAAAGAATTTGAAAAGTTTAAAAATAGAATGTCTAGAACCACTGCTTTTAGTCTTGGATATTCTTTTCCCCAGATTCAAGTACTCTGACAGGAATGGCCTTTATTCCTGATTATAAGGTCTTCTATTCGGTAATATGCACTGAGATGAAATTGGTACATGTTATAAAAGTTTACACTGTAATTTAGTGAAAGGTATTTTCAAAATTATTATTGGAAAAGGGTGTGGAAGTTCCTTCTGAGGCTTTTACTTTTGAGTGGCAATGCATATTTTCTTCCATATGCAAAAAAAATTTTTTTTCATAAGTGAACTGTATTATCATAATTTTACGAGCTGCTTGACAGGAAGTCTAGTTAACATTTTTGACTACCAGGTGTATTACCTACATTATTCATTTAATTCTCATAACTGTGAGGTTGGCATTATTAGCCTTACTTACATCTGCCTTTCTTACATAATAAAAGAAATAAAACAGAGCTTTAGGAAAATTTAAGTGAAGAACTAATGATTGACTCCAGATCTGATTCCAGTGCCCATGTTTGAGGCAAGCACTATGGAAACAAGATTCCAATGTCTGTGTTAGTTCTAATGAGATATATTGCCTTCCAGGGAGATGCCCCCAAAATATAAATGGAACTGAAAAATACATTTGTTTCATTTTAACAGAAATATATAATGCAGTCTTTATAACTGGCTATTAATAAGTTAATCTATTCTTTCAGAAAAATCTTTCCCTGAAAGTGTATGGGTCTTTAAAAAAGAGAATAAAGACAATCTTTTCAGCAAGTGGTGCTAGGAAAACTGGACAGCAACATGCAGAAAAATGAACCTGACCACTTTCTTACACCATACACAAAAATAAACTCAAAATACATGAAAAACCTAAAGGTAAGACAGGAAGACATCAAAATCCTTGAGGGGAAGGCAGGCAAAAACCTCTTTACCTCGGCCACAGCAACTTCTTACTCAATACACCTCTGGAGGCAAGGGAAACAAAAGCAAAAATGAACTATTGGGACCTCATCAAAATAAAAAACTCTGCACAGCAAAGGGAAGAGTCAGCAAAACTAAAAGGCAACCAGCGGAATGGAAGAAGATATTTGCAAATGACATATCAGATAAAGGGTTAGTATCCCAAATCTATAAAGAACTTATCAAACTTCAACTCCCAAAAAACAATCCAGTGAAGAAATGGGCAAAAGACATGAATAGACACTTCTCCAAAGAAGACATCCAGATGGCCAACTGACGTGAAAAGATGCGCAGTGTCACTCATCCTCAGGGAAATAGAAATCAAAACCACAGTGAGATACCACCTCATACCTGAGTAGCTAACATAACAACTCAGGCAACAATAGGTGTTGATGAGGATGCGGAGAAAGAGAATCTCTTTTTCACTGCTGGTGGGAGTGCAAACTGGTGCAGCCACTCTGGAAAACAGTATGGAGGCACCTCAGAGAATTAAAAATAGAACTACCCTACAACCCTGCAATTGCTCTACTAGGTATTAATCCAAAGATACGGGTGTGCTGTTTTGAAGGGGCACATGCATTCCAGTGTTTATAGCAGTGCTATCAACAATAGCCAAAGTATGGAAAGAGCCTATATGTCCATCGATGGATGAGTGGATAAAGAAGAGGTGGTACATATATACAAAGGAGTATTACTCAACAATCAAAAACAATGAAATCTTGCCGTTTTACAACTACGTGAATGGAACTAGGGGATATTATATTAAGCAAAATTAGTCAGAGAAAGACAAATATCATATGACTTCACTCATATGAGGACTCTAAGATACAAAACAGATGAACATAAGAGAAGGGAAGCAAAAATAATATAAAAACAGGGAGGGAGACAAAAACATAAGAGACTCTTAAATATGGAGAACAAACAGAGGGTTGCTGGAGGGGTTGTGGGGGGGGATGGGCTAAATGGGTAAGGGGCATTAAGGAATCAACTGAAATCATCACTGCACTATATGGTAACTAACTTGGATGTAAATTTTAAAAAATAAATATAAATACATAATAAATAAATAAGTTTAAAAAGTAGAAGAGAAAATGTGGTAACTGATATAGGTATTTATTTCTGAGGAAAGTTATTGGCTCACTGTGTATATTTCTTGGCATTCCAGTAGACGAGTCTCACTTATGTAAATATTCTACAGTCTTGCTATAAAAAATATATATGTATTTATTCCTCAAGGATGAGTGTTTTCCCCTTCCCTACTAGCTTCTGTGGTCTTTCCATCTCTTGTTACTTTCCCTTAAGGGGCCAGATGTGGGGGAGGGGGGACCATGACCAAAACATCACTATAAATCTGCAAATTATTTCTATAAGTTATAAGACTAGGTGAATAGTATGAATATGTGACTGAAACTCAGAAAGTCAAAGAAACAATCCATAGAGATGGAACAGAGAGAGCCCTTAGTTGTATTTTGGTTCTAGAGACTCTAGTGTGAAGTCTGTGATTTTCTATTCAGCCCTTAATGGGTCCCAGTCTCAGTTTAACTGTTAGTTCTGTGAATGTAAACAATTTATATAACCACTCTGAAACTAAACTTAAAAATCTGTGAAATGTAAGTAATAAGACATTTCTGGGTTGTTGTGAGGATTCCCACTAATACTTTAAAATTCCTAACACAGTGCTTGGCACATAAAGTTCAGTCAAAAGATAAGATATAATTAAGTGTTTTTAAAAAGTGGTTCTAAATCTAGATAAATATGGTAAATTAAATATAATCATTTCTTCTGCCTTTCTGTACCTCCCTCCCCCCCCAAAAAAAATCACTAAAATGACACTAAAGGGAATCAAAACAAAACAGAACAAAAAACACCAATAAAGACACTAGCAAAGATAAGAGACAGGCAATACCACTGATTTAGCAGAAGCTAAAATGTTGTAAGCTTAGTCCATTAAGGTGAAACCCATTTGAGGCAAGCTGTTCTTTCCTGGAAAACCCGAGAACTCCTCAGGAAATAGGGACTAGGTGCAAAGCAGAAGGAATGATTGAAAGTCACCGTGCAGCATATCGTTCTTAATTCAGACGCTGTACACCCTAGCAAGACAAAGGAGTGATCAGACATGATATTCTGACCACATAAAGAGGAGAAGTAAGGCAGGGACTAAAAACTGGGAGATTAAATCAGAATCCACTTTCCAATGAGCTTTTCACCCTTATGCCCTTTGAGCCCGTCACTCCTAGAATGCTGGGTATTTGACTTACAGCACCAGTGAGAAGATTGGGGAATTATTTTTTCTAGGCAAAAAGAGCAGCCCAAGAGAAAATGCATATAGACGTGACATTTGGTAATTGCCATCACAACCAGGAAAAAGCCAGCTTTTTTGCACCTACTGTGAAGCTCTTCCACATACACAGAATTTCCTACCAACCTTTTTTCGTTTGAGATTTTAGTATGCGTGGACTGAAAAAGATTACCAAACACTGGAGAAACATCTTAAGTGAGAAAATTACTGACTCAAATAAGCAAACAGGAAAGGAACTTTAGAAAAAGCAGGGCCAACCCTCCCTCCCTCCAAAAAACTAGAATCAGTATTTTCAAAAAGAAGAGAAGGAACAGAAAAGATGCAACTAAAATTCCCATTTTTCAAATAGGAAGAATGGTGAGATAAGCAGCAATGGTGGGCCCATAGCAGATACCAAATATTGCTGATGTCCCTGTCCCAACAGTGGAATAGTTTCTTGGTTAGTTGCTCATGCAGTCTGATTGTGTTTCCAAAGAGGATCTCCCTTGTCCTTTGCCCTACGCATGAAAACAAACCAGGCTCAGTTATCAACCTACCAATACCACCCCTAGGAATATTTCATAAGGTCATAATTGTACAAGTGCCCAAAGACGCATCCTTATATTGTTCTCGATTCGCGTCATTTTACAAATCAACTGTGTTTAATTTTAGGATTTAATTTTAGGATTATCTCATGTTACTTAACATTTCTTAATCATCCCCTAATATTAATTAATATTTATTCAGGAAACTATCATATTTTAATATTACTCTGAAAAGAACAAAATCAGAAGCGCATAGATTAGTCAAATGCAAGTGAGGCCTTACCTGACATATAAGTTGTGATAACTTTTACAACTTGTAGCTCATAGTTACTAGGTAACATGTAGGTACCTCTGGGGCCACTTTTAGCTAGTAGGTAATTATTGCTGTTGATAATGAGTACACAGATATGATTATTGCTGAAGTGATTCATTAGAGACCTGGCAATTTATTTAGCTTCTCTGAAGTCTCAGATAACTCATCTGAAACAAGAAAGAATATTGCCTGACTTAGTTTGTTATGGATTTAATGTGATACAGCCACATATAAAACCCCTTTAACAATGCCTGACACCTTAAAAATGTTCCAAAAATGTAACCACTATTACCTATATGTATAAAAACAGTCAATAACTTAATTTTATGTTCTCAAGTAGATCAGTAATTATATTTTATGTAGGATGCTCCTTTCCAATGGTAATTTAGGGCTTATTCTTATAGAAGAAAGCTCAAAAATAGTCTTCTACTATAGTGTACTATCAGAATTAAGAAATAAAGTTTAGGAATGAATTTTCTAAACAGTGCATTGTCATTTTAGCTAATGTACCCTGTTTAACTAGTTCTTAGACCACTGGAGAAACTTGGCCTGCTTACAACTTAATGATACCCATTAGTGTGACCTATTGCCATAACAATTCTTTTTAAGAAGAAATAATTTTCAAAGTAATTAGCTCTGAAAAGTTTATTTTATAGTTTAATTCAATAGTTTTGATTGGTTCTATTTTCTTATGCTTACCCCTACTTCCAAAGCCGAAATTGAATATTTTAGTTTCATATGAGAATGGTATTTACCATTTTTAAGTCTAATTATTTACCTGGTGTAAGATTTTTTAACTTTTTTCTCATATGTATTTTAAATAGGATTAGATTTGTTTTTCCGATTCAATGACATTGTGTGTGCATCTAGACTTACAGAGAATACAGAATTAAAGTCTCAGTTATTACATAGCGTGAGTTAAATCTACTGATTTGTTAGCTGCTTTTCACAAATTCATATGGTACCAGTAATTTCTCATAGGCATATCATGATTTATATCACAGTTTGAATTGGCTTTTAATGAAAAAAACACATCTTGTGATTTTTTTCTTATTTTCTTGAAAAATAAAGGTAAAAAATAACATTATAATTAAAAATTGGAATAATTGATTATCTTCTTAGGCATAACTATTTGGTCACTTACTCTCCAAGTAGATTGCCTCCCTAAAAAGTACTTGAAATCAGAACAACTTTGAAAGACATAGATCCATTATAAGATATAGGGTATTCAAATAAGTTCATATTTGAAGGAGGCTTCAAAATCACAGAAATCTGAGAAAATATTCTTCTTTGCCTGTAGTAACTGAATGAGAAATCTGTGTGAGTAGGAAAAATATATTTTGGTGGGGGGGTGGGTGTTCCTCATGAGTACTGTTCCAGAACAGGTATCGGGCTTCTCTATATTGAAGATATTGAGGATACAAAGGTTGACTTTTCTCAGAAAATTCCGAACTCCCAAGTGCCTACTCCATGATAACTGGCTGATTGATGGTTGTGTGTGCTTTTCCACTAGCATAATGGGATAAAAGTAAATACATGAATTCTGCATATTGTAACATTAGCTATCACATAAATTCCTTTGATTTTATTGATTTATTTTCTGAATCTATGGTAAAATCTTGGAGTACAATAATAAATCTGTCAATTTCTTTAACAGTGCTTTAGTAGAAACACAAATAATATGAAACAAACATCAATTATTATCTAGCTGATTGCTTCTTTTGCTGCAAATTAGTCATTTTAGTGAGTAGTTTTCTAAATTTAATTTTGATGTAAGATACTTAATACTTTTCTGATTTGTTTTCCAATTTGAAGTAATTGTGCCTAAGTTAGATCTCATATCATGTACTTTGTTGAGTTTGGAGCACAAAAAGATCTCTTGGCTGATTGGAGAAAGGTGGATTCGGTGTGGGCTTTTTTGGCTTGTAAGGCTTCATTTTAGCAATCTTCCTATTGTTTCCTCTAGTGACTACTTCAGTACAACCAGACAAATAGATTCTACAAGCTGTACTCCTTGTTGATAGGTTATTGGTCTCAGAACCATAATCATAATCCATTTATCTTTCCTTGTAGCATCAGAGGCTCCTTGAAATGCTAGATACAGAGAAGGAACTGTTAAAAGAAAAGATAAAGGAAGCTTTGATTCAACAGTCTCAAGAACAGAAGGTAATACTTTAAGCTGGTCCGAGTGTAGAAAGAACACGTTCTATTACCTCAAATAATTACCTCAAATAATAACATTCACTGTCTACCCAACTGTCTTATCGTTTACAGGTAATACTAGAAAAATGTTTGGAGGAAGAAAGGCAAAGAAATAAAGAGGCTTTAGTATCTGCTGCAAAGGTATTTCTATCTGAAATAATGGTTTTCTTTGTAATTAAGTAGAATTTAAAAACTGAGTTCCTAGGATAGTATAGTCAGTCTACTTTTTTGTATAAAACCTCAATATAGAAAAATCAAAGGGTTTTTTTCCTTGTTTTTCCTGTTAAGGTTAGGATATTGCTGTTCATATTATTGTTAAATTTACATTACACAGAAATAGAATGACGTTGAAATATTGTAGATCATTGATTGTTAAAAAAGAATATATGTTGGGATGCTAATAAACTCTTGGCATTTAATAGGTATCATTACAAATAATGTATGTGTATATGTGCATATATATGTGTGTATATGTGTGTGTACATATATTTAGATCTATGATTTTTGGGGCACCTGAATGGCTCAGTTGGGTAAGCGTCCAGCTTCAGCTCAGGTCATGATCTCGTGGTCCGTGAGGTCAAGCCCTGCATCGGGCTCTGTGCTGACAGCTCAGAGCCTGGAGCCTGCTTTGGATTCTGTGTCTCCTTCTCTTTCTGCCCCTCCCAGACTTGCATTCTGTGTCTCTCTGTCTCTCTAAAAATAAATAAGCATTAAAAATTGTTTTAAAAAGATATATGATTTTTAAAGCCAATTTTGAAATGCCTCTTATAAGTAGTGTGTCCATAGATATTAAATATACATATGCCAGCAAGTACATATATA
This sequence comes from Hyaena hyaena, assembly GCF_003009895.1. Taxonomy (NCBI): domain Eukaryota; kingdom Metazoa; phylum Chordata; class Mammalia; order Carnivora; family Hyaenidae; genus Hyaena; species Hyaena hyaena. Next base: position 72,688 of record NW_024081152.1, read on the forward strand.
GCACTAACTTTTGAGATCTGGATTTAAATTTAAATTTAGTAAACAAATATTTGAAAAGTTTAATATTTGCAAATCACTGTGCCAGGGGTGGAACTTGAAGAATGATGATGATTTTGTCTTTACAGTCACATAAGAAATGTATTACTTATTACCCATAAGACAATGTGGACTGCATTAAATTACTATAAGTGTATACAGTGTTTCCATGTCGTAGGAGTTTTTAACAAGAAATTACTTTTAAAATTAGCTTGAAGGATGGCTAATATTCTAAATTTTGAGTCTGAGTTTTATTCTATAAGGTAAAGATAGAAACATTGTAATTTTGAGTGTAAGTATGACATAATGCTAATTTACCTTAATTTGGGGGAAATTAGAGGCAATAAAGGCTAGAGGCAAGGAAAGAATTAATAGAGTGTGTCTAAAGTCTATGTGAAAGATAGAGAGTGGCAGAAACAGAGTAGTAGAAATAGATTAAAGGAAAGAAATAGACAAATTCCAGAAATAGGAGATGGAATTGGGATATATGTTTGGTGTGGATAATACAGAAGAGGCCATGTTGGGAATGCCTAGAGTAGTGATTCAGAAACAACATGGAAGGTGACACTATTTCTTTGGTATAGTTTGAGATGCCTGTGATATATTCAGATAAGGCAAGTAGGCAACTAAATCTGCCTGACAGCTCAGAGAAGAAAGAAATGACCTGAAGATGCTAATATAGTTTATTTCTCTCTTTCAGCAGACAGATGGTAATGGTAGCCACAGAAATTATGTATAATCACCTCACAGGAGAGTATAGAGTAACAAGTGATACAAGGTCTGAGCCCTGAAAGAACTCCAAAATTAAAAACCCAGAGAAAGAAGGAAGTTACAAAGAACCGAGCAGTCAGCCATATAAGTAGAAATAAGAGGAGCTTGCTGCTATGCAAACCAAGAAAAGGGAAACAGAAATAGTCAACTATGTAGAATGTCACTTTGACACCAAGATAAGTAAGGATTAAAAAAACAAAAAGAAACAAAAACTTTTATTTGGATTTAACAAAACAGAGAGCACTGGTGAGCATAGTAAGAGCGTAGTTTCAGAGAAGAACGGTAGAGTAAAACAGGAGTTCAGAAAATGGTAACTTGCTTTGACAACTTGTGTCAAATTTGGCTGACTGGAAGGAAGAGAAAAGTGTAAACTGTGGGCATGAGAGGTGGGAGGATCATGGACTTGACTGCATCCCAAAGTATGATGGTTTTCTAGAAATTCTTATGTTTGAGTTGCAACTGAAGTCGGTAACTTTCATGGAACACCATTTTAGTGAATAACAAGGGTTATGCAGACTTTAGTATTTGGCAGGCATTTTCTCCAAAGTAAACCGAGTAAGCCCAGCATCTCCAGAAAATTAACAGTTTTTGTTGCCAATGATAAAATTTGAGCATTAAAGCAAAATTAGAATTTTGGAAAATTTGTATCTGCTTTCAGATACTTAAAGACTCTTGTGATGAAATTGATGGTGATATTAACAAGTGTGACCTTTTTTGTTCTAATATCATGAAATGTGTGTCAGCGTATTAGAGGAGATGCATAATTTATTGAATCAATATTTTCCAAATAAAAATTTTGTAAAGATCATGCTAGATAAAGGACTCATTCAAAGTGCAAGAAAAGATTATAATATAGTAAGTAGCAGAATACAACAGTTTTATTTCCATTATGTGATTTTCCTTATCTCAACTACCCTTTAGGAGATACCCTTTAGGATATCTCAACGAGCTATCCCTTGATAAGTTTCAGTATGGAATCATCAAGATTTACAAAGATATAAACTGGCTACTAACTACTCCTTCGTTGGAGCGCCTGGGTGGCTCAGTCAGTTAAGCATCCGACTTCAGCTCAGGTCCTGAACTCGTGGTTCATGAATTCAAGCCCTGTTTCAGGCTCTGTGCTGACAGCTAGGAGCCTGGAGCCTGCTTCAGATTTCGTCGTCTTCTCTCTCTGCCCTTCCCCCGCTCGTTCTCTCTGTCTCTCTCTCTCAAAAATAAACATTAAAAATAATAAATAAATAAGCAAATACTCCTCCCTTTTCTACCATATGTCAGTGTGAGATTGAGTTTTCTTTATATACTTCAACCAAAAGCCATATTACAGATTAATACAGAAGGCAGGTATGAGACCTAAATATCTGCTATTAAGTGAAATATTAAGGAGGTTCACAGATATTCTTCTACTTCTAAATCTTGGAAAATATTATTTTTCATAAAAATAGTATTCATTAATATACAGTACATCTAATGTCATTAATATAAAGTGAATTAATAAATAAATATTTTTATTTTGTCTTGGTTTGAATTTCTGATATGGTAATCTTAATAATGTATAACTAGCATAAACAAAAGCTCTTTGAATTAGTCAATAACATTTAAGAGTGTAAAGAGATCCTAAGACCAAATAGTTTGAAAACTGTTCTTTTAAGCTGAAGCTTAGTTTGAAGTTTAGATATGCCATGGAAGTAACATATGAATACTTGTACAAAAACAAATAATTTGATTCTACACCAGGTATTTAGTGTGCATAAGCACAGCAGTGTCAGAACTAAACCCTATAGAATTCAAGTTTTATACCTTTTAAAGGTTAACCCAAATCTTTCTTATTCAAGGACTTACCCAGTCACTCAGTCAAATATTTTTATTTGAGTCATTATTTGTTTTGAAGCTTGAGAAAGAAGCAATGAAGGATGCAGTTTTAAAAGCCATAGAAGAAGAAAGAAAAAATCTGGAAAAAGCCCATGCTGAAGAAAGGGAGTTATGGAAGACTGAACATGCAAAAGATCAAGAAAAAGTATCTCAGGCAATTCAAAAAGCTATACAAGAACAAAGGAAAATAAGTCAGGTTAGTAAAATTAACTCTTTGTAAGTACTGTCTTTTTCCTTGTTTTTCTCAAAATGAAGTTTCCTTGTTATTTAAAATCACCGTAATGAACATATCAGTATTAATTATGTTGCCTATAATATTAATATTTTAAAATAATAATTTTTAGTGTATCAGTGTACTTCTGCTTTCAGATATTGAAACTTCAGTAACTTATAATTTTATGGTTTAACTATTTTTTAAAAAGTCAGGATCCGAATTCGTGTCTAGTCATTGCAACTATGTTAAACCTCTGGTTTATTTTCTTTTTTTGCACACCCACATATACAGTCAATACAAAGTAATATATGTGAGTAGAAAACAGGTTGATTCCATTAATTATGCTCAAAATGTATATCTGTATATCAGTAGTTAATACTGATAATTAATAGGACCTCACAGATCATCCCTGTGGTTTCATCAAATGTATCACATACCAAGGATGGCCTGCATACAAAATAACTTTTGTCTACTCTGTAAACAATTAAAAATTATATCTTTCATTTTCCATAATAGAATTTGCATGACTCTATTTTCCATGTATTTGGTCATTTTGTTATGTAGGCAATGAGATACTTGAATAAATCTTCCCTTAAGTAAGTATATAAAGTAAAAAATAACATTTATAGAAGTCTTTGTTTTCCATGATCAGAGCATTGTATATACTACTATTGTTTATTCAACTATGCATTATGAGTGTAGCTAAAACGACTTGTACCGAATGAACCAGGAAGGTTTTCTTATGATTAATTAGCCAATCTTAATGCATTAAGTCCTAAAAGAAATAGGTGTTTTTAAAATCCAGGATAAATCTTACATAGTTTTTCAAAAAGGTCACTTAAATTTATTCTCAAGAGTACATAGTTATTCATTTGTTATAAAAATTAAACAGGTCTTTAGTTAGTATTTATGGTAGGATAACAGTCGTGTGGTACAGAACTTATTCTTTTATTTCCTGGCTTTTTTCCATTAGGGTAATAATTACTTTCTAATTCTTTTTGTAATCTGTTGTTTGTATCATTGAATATATATTGAGCACATATTGTATATAAGATGTTTAATTGTCAGTTCGGTTGGTTGGAATTCTATGCTAGTAAGGTCAAGATCTTTGGTTAAGTGCTGCTTTGGAAGAGTTTACTTAAGACTTTTTGTGACCACAGACCACTCCTCCAACCTCACATAGATGTGGGCTATTAGTCACTATGAAATTGGGCAAGAGGGCATGAATAAATCAGCACATGGTCATCACTCAAACAGAAAAGTATATATCGTGAAGGGCATATTTCTCTGCTGGTTTGTCAGGGCATTCTTCTCTCTGGAAAACACTACGGTGTATAATATACTTTAAAAACTGTTTGCCACAGTTTCAGAGTACTGTGAAGATAATCCAAGCATGTTACGAATAAATGCATTGTATTTATTTTCTTTCAAATGTTTGCATATTTTCAGTGCATGTGAGAGAGAGAATATGTGGGTGTGGTGTGTGTATGTGTTTAACTGCCTTGTGGTTAAGAGAATTGAACAGGAAACATATAATAGAAGAAAGAACAATGTGTCTAGTTAACTCTCAGGTTTTCAGGTGTGAGGTGGTAATGTCAAATGTATTCAGCTGCCTTCATTTTCATGTAGTTGTCATAAGAAACTACAGCCAATCAATTGTCCTTCCTTCGCTCCTTAGAGCTTTGCCTAGTCTAGAAGATTGACAAATTGCGTTTCTCGGGGGCCATATGAAGCTCATATATCTTTTGTTTATTTAGGCCAGTAGGGTAAGCAAACAAATTCACATGGTCAAATTTACTCATCAGTGTTTCACATTAACTTAATTGAAGTGAGTGCCTGCTAAGTTCCAGAGACTACTTATTTCTAGTAAGAAAGAAAACAACTCCCCTGCCTTCTTATGAAGAAGACTGACAGGAAAGTATTAAAGGTATAATGTGAGGTAGTGATCAGTGTCATGTATTAAAATAATGCTGTGTAAGGAACTGGAGAGTCAGGGACCCAGTATGTAACTAGGGTAGTCAGGTAAACTATCTAAGGAGTTAACATTTGAGCTGAGGCATTCACTGAAGTGAGGAGTTTACTTTGTGAATAGTAGGGGATAAAATGTTTCCGGCAGAAGAATAGCAAGTGCAAAGGCCTTAAGGCGGAGAGATGCTTGGTGTAATTAAAACTGCATGCTACTGTTATGGATTTAGAACAGATAGACCAATGGAATAGGATGGAATACAGACACACAGATTTTTCTGTAATGTATAAATCTCTTAATCTGAGTTGTATGGCAGGGGGCCCATACAGTCTGAATTTAGTGAAAGCATGCAAAAGTATGTATGTGTGCAGATTTTTCTGCAGAAATGGTCCATAGTTTTTATTACATTCTCAAATGTATCTTACAAATTAACTCAGAAAAAAAAATGAAAATAATTGCAACTCCCTGCTCATTTTGTTCTGCATTTTGTGTACTAAAATGAATTTCATGTAGATTAAATGTTTACACTTGTAAACTTAATGTACTAAAAAGAAATTGGGGGATGCCTGGGTGGCTCAGTAGGTTAAGCATCTGACTATTAACTTCATCTCAGCTCAGGTCATAATCTTAGTTCATGAGATCAAGTCCCATGTTGGGCTCTGCTTGGAGCCTCCTTGGAATTCTCTTTCTCTCTCTCTCTCTGCCCCTCCCCTGCTCTCTCTCACTCTCTCTCTCTCTCTCTCTCTCTCTCAAAATAAATAAATAAGAAATTGGGCAAATATTAATATTCTTTGAAATGGAGAGTCTAGGACTTCAGGAATGATAGACTGAAGACCTCTGCAAATTAGCTTTTCCATAAAGGGCAATGACAACACTGGCAAAAATTGTTGAAATCAACTTTTTCAGATCTCTCGATGTAACCAGGGGTTTCAACAACCCAAAGAGTACTTATGCAGCAAAAATAGTTAAATCTCACCAAGAACAGCAAGTCTTTAGATTTTTAACTTGCTTTATTCCCATCCCCTCTCCCTAGTTACATAGTAGCTTTAAAAAGCAGTCTTGGGGCACCTGGGTGGCTCAGTTGGTTAAGCGCCTGACACTTGGCTTCAATTCAGGTCATGATCTCATGGTTCATGAGCCCACTGTGCTCTGCACTGACGGTGTGGACCCTGCTTGGTATTCTCTCTGTCTCTCTCTGCCCCTCCTCTGCTCACTTTCTCTCAAAAGTAAAGAAGTAAACATTTGAAAATAAAAACACAAAAAATAGTAGTCTTCACAATCATGGTAGCTATGAAAACCAGCAACGTAGAAGCCACTGGAGTGGGCAGACTAAATTTGGAGCGCCACAAGAAAACCTGTCTCCAGGGAATTATTACTGTTTAACCTATCTGGCCGCTCCCCAGAAACTCCCCATTTGTTTAGAGCCTGCTTAGTGGGAAAAGCCCTATCCTCAGAAGGTTTGTCAGAAACAACGAGTAGCAAATGTTTCACCTCTGCCTGAGACAGAAATACCGCTGGATCAAGCAAGAGCCTGGCCAAAAAATTTAAAACGGAAATTTGTGAAATATGATTATGATAGGTGGTTTTGAAAAGTTATGATTTTTTAATATACTCCTGGATTTCTTGAGGGTCACATACAGGTACAAGGTTGTCCACATGCCCAGGAAAGACCCGAGGAGACCCTAATCTCTCACCATGGGCTGATTTTGATTCTGTTCAAAGCAGAAAGTACAGGCTAAGGCAGGATTGTAAACTGGCAGTGTTGAAGGTGTTCCCCAGCACTCAAACTCCCTTGGCAAATGATGGATCACTTAACTAGTTCAAGGTATTTAAGGAATTCACTGTCTAATTATTTGCTGACCACTGAGCTAACCCAACAGAGATTTCCATGGATATACATGACAAAGAATACAGACTTGGCAGAATTAGTCCAGAAAAGTACTTTGGGGCACCTGGGTGGCTCAGTCAGTTGAGTGTCCGACTTCAGCTCAGGTCATGATGTCATGGTTCATAAGTTTGAGCCCCGTGTCAGGCTCTGTGCTGACGTCTCAGAGCCTGGAGCCTGCTTCAGATTCTGTGTCTCCCTGTCTCTCTGCCCCTCCCCTGCTTGTGTGCTCTGTCTCTCTCCCTCTCTTCCTCTCTCCCTCTCTTTCTCTCTCTCTCTCTCTCTCCTTCAAAAATAAATAAGCATTAAAAAAATTAAAAACAGCAATTCCTGAGAGATGAAGGAGATCTGACTTCTATAGTAGCTATATTACATTATTTTAATATCCATTTTTATCAAAAGTATGAGATATACAAAGAAATAGGAAGGAATGGCCTCACCACAGGAAAACCAAAGCAGTCAGTGGGAGATATACTGATGTTGGATTTAACAGACTTTAATCTGCTATTAAAAATATGTTAAAAGAACTACAGGAGATCATTTGTCAGGATTCATAAGCCTCCTCATCTTATACATTTGTGTATGTTGCTCTTCAGAAACTAGCACTAGAAGGTTTTGAAGGACTGCTCTGCTTTTAAAAGTGCCCCTCTTTGCTGTCAAAGCAAAATTGCAGACACATGGTCATATACTTACTTTCCTTCCTGCTATTACTTATGCTCAGAGAATACTTAAATCATTTGTTGGAGACGAAAAGGCCCTGACCTCCTATCTTGTAGTTTATAATTGTCTCACAGCATGAATCAGATTCAAATACCTAATTATCTTACTAAGTGTCCCACTGAACTGAGAGCTTCATAAGTGTCTCAATCATATTTATGCTCTTAGGAGGCTCCAGCGTAATGTGTAGCTCATAGAATGTATTCCAGAGTGGAATGCGTTCCCTTAAGTGGCAGACTCCAAAATACACAATTAGCTCAGGAAGATGACTGACAAGACTTAATTGTATTTATCCAAAATTCTCAAGTGAATGTATAGACATCATTTCATTAATTAGTCATATTAATTCCATAGAGAAGCAAATTGGAAAAAGCAATTAATTATTACAGGTTGGTTTGTAAAAAATTCCTTGAAGTTAATTATCCTAAACTAAGTTGTAGGACCAGAAACATAATTTATAAATAGAATTTACCCCTATGCTACCAATGATAGGAATGAGAAATTCTGCCTCTTGAATGTTCATACCCTTAAAATCACAAGTTTTTAACTGTGGGCTTCAGATTTATATTTAATGTCCTTATTACTACTTTTAGGAAAATACCTGGAATATTAGACTTTACAAAAGTTGACAGAATGTTATTGTTTCTTGTAACAGTAAAGAAAGCATTAAGGATACATGGGTGGCTCAGTTGATTAAGCATTCACCTCTTGATTTTGGCCCAGGTCATGATCTGACAGTGGTGAAATGGAGCCTGGCTTTCTCCACACCCCGCCCCTCCACGCTGGGTGTGGAGCCTGCTTAAGAGTCAGTCTCTCTCTGTCTCTCTCTCTCTCTTTCTTCCTTCTTCCCTCCCACCCTCCTTCTGTCCCTCCCCCACTTTTGTGCTCCCTCTCTAATAAGAATAAGAATAAGAATAATATTAATTATTATTATTATTATTATTATTATTCTCCATGGTCAAGTTTCACTTACCTGGCTTTATTTGTAAAACATTTTAGGCTACTAGCTAAAAATCGACTTTTATGGAAGTTTTTATTCATCTTTGACTATAGGAAATAGTAACATAAGAGTAGTAGTGGTAGCAGTGGGCCTGGAGATAGCAATAATTCTTTTTTTTTTTTTTTTTTTTTTTCCAGTCTCTTAATTTTATTTTTTATTTATTTTTTTTTTTTACAAATAGTTTATTGTCAAATTAGTTTCTACATAACACTCAGTGCTCATCCCCAAAGTGCCCTCCTTCATGCCCATCCCCCCCTCCCCCCCACATCCATCAGTCCTCAGTTTTTGTCAGCATTCAAGAGTCTCTCATGGCCTGCCTCTCTCCCCCTCCCCCACCATTTCCGCCCTTCTTCTCCCCCCTGTTCCTCCGTCAAGTTCCTCCTAATCCTCCTATACGTGCAAACATATGGTATTTGTCCCTCTCTGCCTGACCCATTTCGCTCAGCATAACACCCTCAAGGTCCATCCATGTTGCTACACATGGCCAGATTTCATTGTTTCTCATTGCCATGTAGTATTCCATGGTATAGATAAACCACATCTTCTTGATCCATTCATCTGTTGATGGACACTTAGGCTCTTTCCATGTTTTAGCTATTGTGGAGAGTGCTGAGATAGCAATAATTCTAACACTATTGGCTGCCATTAATTGAGTGCTAACTACCAGGCCGTTTTCTTATTGTTTCCATGTTAGATCTCATTTAATACTCACAACCACCTTATGAGGAAGAATCTGTTATCTCCATTTTTACAGATGCAGAAATTAAAGCTTAGGAATGTCATGTAACTTGCTCAAGGTCATAATAACTCCTTAGAAGGGATAACAGACCATATTCAGAATCAGGCAGTGTCATTCAAGACGCCTTGCAACTCACCCCTAAGCTTTCGCCCGCCCAATGTTCTCATCTTAGAATAAAGCCCAAATCCATCTCATCGATCACTTAATGTATAGATAATTTCAATAGCAAAAACTTAAAGGGACTATTTTCATTAGTTTATTCACTAATATTTATTGTTGACCCTGTTAGAAGTTTTGGGCACGTAGCATCAAACAAGATAGACAGACTCCCTAGGTACTCCTGAAACTTACCTTCAAGCTGAAAAAGACTTACAATGAATAAAGCAATTCCATATAGTGGTATGGACTATGGAAAGGGTTATGTGTTTGGCTGAGAAGGCCGTAGAGATCTTATTTCGATAAGGAAATTAGAAAGAAGCCAGACTCAAAAAATTTACACATTACGATTCTATTTATATGAAATTTTGAAGAAAGCAAAACTGATTTGAAAGAAATCAGTAGTTGGGGGTGGGCACTTTTTGAAAATGATAAAAATATTTTAATCATAATTGTGAACGCTTGATAAAACTTACCAAATTATGTATTGTATAGTGGTAAATCTTACTGTATGTAAATAATATTTTAATAAAGCTATTTTTTAAACAGGTAGCTGCCAGAATAAATTATTGGATAGATGGCAATTCGAGATGGTGAGGAGGGTTGAGTTTCATCAGGATAAATAATCCAGTTTGTGCATATTAAATTTGAGGTGCCTATTCATAATTTTAGAGGAAATGTTGGGTAGACAGAAATGTGTGTCTGGAGTTCAGATGGATTGTCAGGACTAGAGATCAAAATTTGAGATTAATAACCATGTAAATGGTGTCAAAGTCCAATATGTAAAAAACAAAAATTTTCTGGGAATGAGGGACTCTGCCTGAGATTTTTTTTTTTTTACGGAATGTGACAATCTTCTTCCTACAAAAAAATATGGCTACTTCAGATTAACTGTGTAATAGTGGAAATAGTCTCACACTTATGATGGTTGTACTTCAGGTGATATGTGAAGGTGTTAAAGTTACTGGTGCTTTTTGTATCATACTATTAGCCAGATTGAGTGGTCAAGGCTTCATCTACATTTTGTAAGAAGCTCTATTAACAGCAGCTCCTACCATCTTCTGCCCAGCTCCTGTCTCGTTTCAGAGACCAGCACTCCGTCCCCTTGTTCTTTGGCAGCTAATTGTGATCCCTGGAGCCTGAAGAACTACCAAACTGCTTGAGTACTGACTGAAGGGATGACATTAAAAAAGCCAGGAAGCTTTTTTTTAATTTTTTTAACGTTTATTTCTTTTTGAGAGAGACAGAGACAGAGAGGCAGAGTGTGAGTGGAGTGGGGCAAAGAGAGAGGGAGACACAGAATCCAAAGCAGGCTCTAGGCTCTGAGCTGCCAGCACAGAGCCCAGTGCTGGGCTTGAACTTACAACCCACCAGTTCATGACTTGGGCCGAAGTCGAATGCTTAACCAACTGAGCCACCCAGGCACCCCAGGAAGCCGTTTTTTTAATTCTAATATTCAGGTCACTTCATAGCACGCAAGTGTTTCTTTAATTAAAAGAATTCTGGAAATAAACCTGAGAATTAACAGGAATTAGCATCTTTGACCACTAAGTCACACTAGAAATAAGAAAAGAATTGGGTGCAGCAGAGTGAAAGACAATGAGTATAAACTTAAGTAACTAAAATTACTCTGAAAAAAGTAAGGAAGACAGACAGCTTTGACTTTGAGTTTGCCTCTAGATTTTCTCTGTGTTAATACTGACATTAACTGAAGGGATAAATGTTCAAGTACGACAGAAAGCACAGTTTCTAAGGATTGTGGCACATTTCTCTGAATCTGTTTGAGATATGACTTCGTTTGGCCTTCATCATAAATTAAGAGTAGCGCTTAGTGTTGATTATAGATTGTTTTGTTTTTTTTCTGAAATATTCAGAAGAAAGCTATGACTCTGGCTTTCTCTGGCTTTTTTGGTTAAATTCACTCAGTGTCCCTTGAAAATCGTTGTTAACGAAAGGAAAGTACATTTGTTATTGACACCAAAATGGACAAAGAGAAAAGAGTCATTAATTTTGCTGTTCTAGCAAAGTCCTGTAAAAGGACTCCAGAGCATACAGACACTTAAGCTATGTCTGACGTTGGAAGCTCTTCATAATGGTTTATAACCACAGCGACTGTAATTTGGGGTTATGTTTTCCCCCAAAGCCACAGACATTACAATCAGTGGTTAAATTTTCTTTAAGAAATTTAGCATTGCCACCTGACCCTTCTTTTAAAAAAGGAAATAGCATTTCTATTTTAGCTTCGCAGGCCAAATAATTTCACAACACTGAACTAATTTTTCTGTATTGCTTTACTTAGTTTTGATTCATTAGTTTGTTGTTGTTGTTTAATATGTATTTACAAAACTGTCATAGCCATCTAGTTATTTAAAGGTAAAATCTTGGGGCCCCTGGGTGGCTCAGCATTAAGCATCTGACTTCGGCTCAGGTCATGATCTCACCGCTTGTGAGTTTGAGCCCAGTGTTAGGCTCTGTGCTGGCAGCTCAGAGCCTGGAACCTGCTTGGGATTCTGTGTCTCCCTCTTTCTCTGCCCCTCCCCCACAAGCACCCTGTCTCTCTCTCTCCTTCAAAAATAAATAAACGTTAAAAAATTTTAATTAAAGACAAAATCTTAATTACACTTTTGCATATAAGGACAAGTGAACAAATAGTGCATCAATTTACCTTCTCATCTCTCCAGACCTTTCCATCCTGGTCTATTTCCTCTATCGTTCAGTGATATAACCAATGACCAAGTTGCCCAGTCCAGAGAACTGAAGATTTTCCTAAACTCTTCCTCTCTTGTTCCCCTTTTTAATACCTTTTAATCATTCAAACTTTTCCATTTTACCTGATAATAATCCTTTAGCACATACACTTCTGCCTGCCGGTTTCCACTGACTTCATTGGGTTCTCGTTGTTTACCCTGACCTCCTGCATCTATTTCTTTGGTTCTAGTTTGTCCCTTTCCAGTTTGGAATAAAAAGTGAATGAACTTCAGATTCTTCAGTGCCTCCCCATAGCGTTTAGGATAACATTCAAGCTACTTAGTATGATCTTTCTGAGGATCTAGAAATCTTTCAGAACTTGAAATGTAAATCTTTCAGTGACCTGGCCCCTGCCTATCCAGTTCATCTTTGCCAGTCTGCTGCACATTTCATGCTTTTAGTACCAAACTGCTGGTACACATACCATGCTATTTGGTGGTGTGGGGCCCTTAGTCACAATGTGCCTTCACCCTAGGGTACCATTGCTTTCCTAACTTGCAGAAGCCACTCTCATTTAATAATTTAGATTTTTTTAATCTGGAAAACTTCTTTTTACACTTCTTAGATTAAATCCTTCTCTCTCTCTGTCTCTGGCATTCACTGTATAAGTATACCATTGTCCAGGCATATTCTATTTATTTATTTCTATGTCTTCCCCACTAGATGTAAGCAACTGAAAAGTAGGAGGGTGAGTCCTGAAAGCTGCAATAGATTATAAGATGGTACAGAACCAACACTATTTTAAAGAGACATATTAATCTTTTAAAAATGGACTTGATTTCCATCAACACAATTTGGCTCTTAGAGTTTCGGTTCCTTTTAAATGAAACATTTTACCAAAATTAGGGTCACCAAAAATAGTGCTGGGTGTTATGGTACCTTTAAAAAAATGTATTTAATCATATTGTCTGTTGGGTGCCAAACTGATATGATGATTCTTCTTATGGCTATTCAAAGAAATACTCAGTAATCAGGAAGAAAAAAAGTACTTTGCAAAGCTAGTATAGATTTGGTGTAAAGTGATGAGAGGATCCATGAGTCCAGATAGAATTTTTGGGTGAAGTAGTACACTTTCTTTCCCTGGTCTGATGGAAGCATCACACTCATTTCCATATACCATGTTTTAAGAGAGGTGTTTCCAAATTGGAATGAGATCCGCTTACACATTTATTGGTGTCTCTTCAGCATCTGTTCCTCTCTTCCCAAAGTGATACTTTTTATTTCTTAGTGAGATTTAACCTATTTCTTAATTTAGACATAAGCCCTTATTTACTTAGGCTAATGATTATGTCCTACCCCTCCATTTTGAAACTGACTCCATTTTGGAACTTGTTATCCTCAGGTATATGAACACTGTCATTAACAGTAAGAAAAGGAGAAAATCCTTGGAACTGTTTGTAACCACCTTGGAACGATATGTGTAGAACTTTTGTGAAAATGGATCCTACACCAGAGGCAGAACTAAGAACTGGGGATGCATCCTTGGTCACATCGTTTAAACACTGAAGGAAGCCTACCCTTAGTTCTTCCATGTTCCTTTGTGTGAGGTTGCACAGTCTTTTTTAAGTCAGTTTGTGCTGAATTTTCTGTTACCTGTGATTAAAAGAATAAGTGATTGCCAAAGTAAATATGCCAAAAAGTAGGTGGGGTTGGATTTGAGTCCTACCTTGTGCTCACGTAACCTTGACTACTTTTTAAAAATGTATGAGGCTCCATTTCCAGTTCTGTAAAGTGGAGTTAATAATACCTGCTTTACAGAGTTATTGGAAGGCCCTTGGAAACATTTTAAAATAAAAACTGAGATAGATTTGTCAGTCAACTTTAGAGACTATAAAATGTCATGCAAATATTGGGTGGTATTGTGGTCAGACCAGTAGTCGGGCAGGAAACCTTGTCACATAGTATAGGGGGAATTGGAATAGTTAATTCAGAGAAGAGAAAAATAAAGATATGCTAACATTCTTCACCTCTTTGAAGTACTGTCATAAAATGAGTTTTTTTTCCTATTTAACTGAAGGGAGGACACATTAGAAAGAAGTAGGTAAAAAAATTTAGTGCAGTACAGTACAATATAAAGCTATCAAATCACAAGTTACCTAGCAAAAAGGGTATCATTTTTATTGAGGATTGTGAAGAATGTATTGGATGGAAGATTAAAGATTAATGTATGTATTGAGAATATAATTTCTACTGTCCTTTTTTGGACTGAGGATCTCAGTTTCTATTCTTGTGTCATTAAAGGTACATGGCAATTTCCAACTCCACAGATTTATACCTTGTTGCTAACATTACAAAAATCTGCCATTCTTATAGTCATTGAGAATTCTCTTTTAGAAATAATTGCTGTAAAGCCCCCTTTAAAGTATTTATATTGACATTTTTTAAACATATAACTTCAGTAGCTTAAGTTAATACCTATACATACCTGCCTCTCAAAGTGGTTCTGAGAATTAAATGAAAATACATATAACTATTTTGTTAAACACCAAATACCATTGCTTTTGTAATTTCATTTTAATACTTTTTATATTTTACTTAACTCTGCTATGTCTTTCAGACAGATCTTTGTTAGTTTCCAGAATCTTTCATTGTATGTATAATTAATGAATTTTATTAAGCCAGCTGAAATTCATTAACTTGCTTAGCATTGCATAGTGTCTGGATCATAGTGTGGGTTGTTACAGAGATGGCTGCTGCTGTTTTTGATATATTATTATCATCATTATTATTATTACAGCTGTCTTAATCACCTTTGTAGTTGTAACACCTACCTGAGTGCTATGAATAATGAACAGTGAGAGAATGGATCTTTATTTTAATGACCTAAGGGTGTAGTTTCCAGACTGCATCAAGGTGCCCTGGGATGCTGCAGTGAACTCACAGAAGGGTGCTGCAGGATATTTTAAATATTAGAGAGCAACACATAGATACTTGGGATCTTTTGGAAACCAGGTGGACTACTAAGGTGGCAATACTAAATTGTCTTCCGTTACTTTCTAGTACATCATATTTTAGGGAAGTTGGGTTTGGTAGTTGCTGTGTTACAAAGCAAGCACCATGCAAATATCCTTGTGGAACAAGAAATGAGAGTGTTATTATCTGATCTTATGCCAAGATTTAAGGAGTTAAGCAATTCCAGCTATGTATAAAATTCTCATGAATAAGTAGTTTAGGTGAAGGATAAAATTGAAGTATTTTTATTTCAATTTTTGTATCTTTTCAAATGGCTGCTATGTTACGACCCAACTAGTTAGTAAATGAAAGAATTAAGTATTTATTTTGGCCTAGAGGGCATTGTGAAAAAAATTATTAAGGATGCAAGGAAGCTGTGAACTGAGAAAAGTTTGGGAAGCTTTAACTTAGGGTGTACCCACCCTACCCAGTGCTCTGGGGAACACAAATATAAGATACAGTCTCTACCCTTAAGTAGATTTTCTTTGATTTGGGGAAACAAATTCACTCATTCATTGAAGATGAATTATGCATGTATACTATATTAGATACTATATTAGAATTCTAGTCATAAAGAGTATGCACTGTGACAAATATAATCCCTGATTTCAAAGGGATCTCAAATTGGTAAGATAGACAAGTAAAACCGTTGTTACAATTCTGAATTATAGAATGCTTTGAGATATAAAATATAGTGTGCTCTTTGAGCACATATGAGGGGTGCTCAGTTCAACCATGATGTGAGAAGATGTGGAAGGTCTAGAGCATTTCAGGGCAGGCTCTTACAGACGATGATGCTCAAACTGAATTGTGCAGAAGGAGTACATTTGATTATCAGAAAAGACGGCTAAGGGAAAATAACTTCACCCAAAGAGAACATGGCATGTCCAGGGAACTGCATATTGAATACTTGGATATGAATGACAAAATGGTAGCTTTATAAAGATGCAAACATGAATGAGACTTTGCCATTGTCTTCAAGGACCTTGAACTGGGAAATGTGTCATATCCATAAATTGCTCTAATGTGAGGAAGAAGGAGATAGGACAGAAAGCACATGTGGCTGAGGCCTTTGTTACAAATTGTAATTGTGATTATCTCTGATGGACAAAAGCATGAGAGAACTTTTGTAGCATACAGATGTTCTTTTTCTTGATCTGGGTAGTGGGCAAATGGGTATATTTGTACATAAAAATCCATTGAGCCAAACACTTAAGATTTGTGCATTTCACTATGTGTAAATTTTTAAAAATTTTTAAAAATTTCTAAAAATGTTTCCTTTACAAAGGAAAAACAATGTGTTATCATTAAAATAGTTATTTACTTAATAATTTGTGTACTTAAAAGGAAAATCATGTCTTAAATACATATGTTAGAAAACAGAAAAGACTGGACAAGAATGGGCTAACACTCAATTTATGAAGGCAGAAAAGATAGAATTGAATAATCCAAAGAACATAGAAAGAAATAATAAAGTTTATGACAGAAATTCACGACATGCATTGGGAAGTTTCATAATACTGTCATTTCTTAAAAGGTATAAAATTCACCAGTCTTTGACCAGATTGATGACGAGCGATGTTATTAAAAACATCATCAGAGGAATGAATAAAGTGACTAACACAGGGGCAACACAAATTTTAAAGATAACATAAGCAATATAAATGACTTAATACCAATCCATTGTAAAGCTTTGATGAGATGAAAACTTATCAAGATAAATATAAACCCCAGAACTGACACAAGAAGAATTAGATATGCGGAATAGTTCTGTGGCTATAGAAGAAACTATCTATAGTTTAAAATATGTATATGTCTCTAAAAATAAATGTGGATATACTCCTTTCCAGTATATGGAGCTTAATTTACTTCCCCTTGAGTGTTGGCTGGACTCAGTTGTTTATTTCTAATGAATAGATTATAGAAAGGAGAAATATAGTCTATAGTTAACTTTAGACTAGAGAAATCTGGCAGATACCATGTTAACTAAATGATCAAGGTTAACATTGCCAGTGATACATTACATTTAAGACCATATTCCCCTGATATGATATAATGAGAAGCATGCTTTTTATCTATGGTATTCTTTCCCTAAATCATAACTCCAGTCTATTCATGAGAAAAAGATTGCGAAATCCAGATTTCTTCAAAATGCTTGAAAGCTGCACTTCAAAAGTGTCAATGTCCTAATAAGGAAAGACTGCGAAACTGTCAGAAATTAGAGGAGACTAATGAAATATGTTCTCTGAATGCAACATTTTACCCTGGATTAATCCTGGAGACTAAAGACATAGTGGAAAACTTGGCGAAATGCAAATAAAATCTGTAATCTATTTACTATTATTATTTAATGTTAACTTGTTAGCTTGATAAATTTACCTTAGATGTTAAGGTAAGATGTAAGATGTTAATGTCAAGAGAAACTGGATAAAAAGCACATGAGAATTCTTGTACTATCTTTGCAAGTGTCTGTAAATCCAAAGTTATTTCAAAATAAAAACTTTAATATATTTTTCCTGACACATACATAGTTAAAAAGAAAAGAAAGAATACTCATTTTTGTCCTCTCCCTTCTAAAACTCCATTGAAACAAACTTTATTGAAATGGAGACCTACGCTGGAAATGAGAACATCAGTATATACTTTAGAAACTCCTAAGGGCTTACTTGTTAGTAAGCCAGAAACTTCTGGAAGTGAGAATGAAAATCAAGATTCAAAAAGAAAGAAAGTGTGAAAGTCTATTTAATAATTAGGCCCCACTCATTTTTTTTTTCCCAATTCTGGCAGAAAACAGGGATTTAATTCTCTGGGGAAAAAAAAAAATAAAAGGTAGGGTGTCTGGACCAGAGTTCACCAAAGCAGTGTTAACATTGGGTTGGGAGGAGAGCAAGGTGAAAAGTTTCATGCCGCTTATGGAGAACCTTAGCTGTTTTTCTATCCCAGCTCTCAGAATGCTGACAACCAGACAGGAAATTGGAAGATTCTTTTCTGAGGAATTTAGACAGCCCAAGATAAAAGACCTAAATATATTGGTATCAGAAATTGCCCCAAGGAAACAACTCAGCCAGATTACTCTGCTATTAAGATCACAGTCCATAAACCACAACTGCAAGCACAGAGATGTTACTCAGCGTTTTAGTGCTCTACTCTTTAAATATGAGCAAAAAGTCAAGTACGAACAGATAACTTCCCATGAAAAACAAGGAATAAAACAGATTCTATAAAGGTGTAGAAAGTTAAAAAAACTATCATTAAGCTTCTTAAAGGTAAGAAAAAAGATCTTACATCTATGAAACAGGAAGAGGATGCTATTTTTTAAGTCAAATAAAAAGATAGAAATCTAAAATTTAGTAGAAAGTTAAAAAAAAGAAAAAGTCAGAAGATGAAGTTGTAGACATCTTCCAGAGACAGAGGTGTAAAAATACAAAGAAACTGAAAATAAGAGTGGAAAGAATAGAAAATTAGCCAGTCAGTTTAGGAGATTCATTAACTGAATCAGAGGATTCTCGGGGGGGGGGGGGGGGGCGGGGAGCCAGAAAATAGAATGCAAGAAAAAACATTTGTTATTGTTATTGTTATTATTAAAGTAAATCTCCTGAATTGAAAGACATGAATTCCTAAATTGTAAGACCCGAGTTTCTAGATAAACCCATACCTAAGTTTCTCATGAAATTTTTAATAAATAAGGAAAAAGAACATGTGTAAAATTTCTTCTAGAAGGAAAGATTTATGCAATTGAGGAGGCATCAGAATGTCATCAGACTTCTCAAAACCCTTTAAAACTGCAGAAATTTCCAAGCTAGAAATCCATGCTTACCCAAACTAAAAATTAAGTGTTAGGGTAGAATAGTCATTTTTCAGACAAAGGAAGGATCAAAACTTTTACTTTCCTTGTACCTTTTCTGAAGAATCTCTTGGAGGAGGTGCTCTGTCAAACAAAGGAATAAACCAAGAAAGAAGAATTCAGGTGGTATCCAGAAAGCTGGGGTTACAGTTCAAGAGAGATGCAGTGAATGTCTAGAAATATACCTGAGGGAGATCCAGAATAGACAGCTTTGTAACAGACCTAGGGAACAACCAATCCAGTTGGGAGATATGTCCACGAGATATGTCTCCAAGAATATAAACATAATAAAATGCTTGGTATCTTTGAATATTCTGAGAAGAAGGTATTTAGAATGTTAGATAAGAGTGTGGGAATCAGTTCATAAATGCTTATTTGCTCAGGCCAATAGTAACATTGTATCATTTCTGACCCCATGTCTTCAGAGACCTTACCTGATTTCACTCTTTCTTTGGCAACTCTGTCCAGGTACTATGTGAGAAACCCTGAGCTAGTCCACTGGAGAATGGGAGACCACTTGGAAGAGAATCAAGCCTTCCTAACTAGGGCTACTCAGGAGTAGCATCCATATCACCCCCAGCAGTTGATTTCACATACGTGAAAGACCCCAGCCAGGACTAAAAGAACTGTCCAGCTAAGCCCAGCCCAAATGACTGACTTGCAGAATCATGACCTAAATCAGGGATTGGCAAGCTTTTTCTGTAAAGGGTCATATAGTAGTAATTTTAGACTTTATGGGCCAAGACTATTATGAGAGTAGTCGAGACTATTATGTAGGTTAGCTTACATAACAAGAAAAACCATCTTCATAAATTTTATTGATGAAATTGAAAATAATGATAATATTTTCAGTAATAAATCTAGTGGCAGTAAAATTCTTTTTGAGGAGATTTGCATTTTGCTTTATTACGGTTCAAAATTAGATATCACCATCATGAAAATGGTTGCAAAACTCACTTATTAATGCTGATATATAATGAGATTCTATATATTTCATCTTTAAAAATGTCTAGCACAGAACAGTACTATCAAATATCATTATCAGTCAGTGAGCATGTGATTTTAATATAGCGTGTTCATTACTTGAGAAGCATACATTTAGCATGTCCTTACAGTGCAGATTAATTACTTCCAGTTTAAAGTTTTTCAGCTGTGCAGTAAATGGATTTTGATATAGAGATATTTTATTTGCATTTTCATCAGTGCCTGAAAAGCACTGGTAGAACTTGGTTTGAACTCATAAATTTGTATAAGAATGAAAGTCTCACTTCTTTTGTTTAACTGTAAGGCAGCTTGGCTTGACTTAGGATTCGAACACTCGTTTTCTAAGGTGTATTTCCACAACCACATGCAACTGTTTAAATAATACATAATTGTGGAACATGCATACATTGTGCATAGAAAAGAAGCACATGGTTGCCCCAGAGAATTTTTGATACTATCATTTATAGTCCACAGACTAGAATTGAGTTGATTGCTGAGATCTGTTCCATAAATAATTCATCTGTGTTTACTATCCTTAACAAAATTGCACTGAGAAAAAACAAACAACCACAGATCTTTCATTAGTTCATGATCCTATGATTACTGAAATGTATGGTAGGTTAATGGATACCAAGGCATAACTATATTTTTAAGCAATAAGGAGGAAATAATATAAATCTTACACAAAATGTCACGTAAGTTTTTAGCCCCAAATGATATTCATCATGACCTATTTGTTATAGTATAGGAACTGATTCCAGTCATCCATGTTTTTAAGAAATTAGTATATTGAAAACTCTTTTTTCCACATTTAAAAACTAGCTGTGTGATCATTTGAATGTCATTTCCTGCATATATTTTAAATAAAAATATTTAAGATATATATGACAAGAAACATAACTGATACACTTTAACAAACCATAACATATGCAGATGGAAGTTGTCCCTTCCAAACTATTTGCCATATAGCAGTGATTCTCAACATCTAGATATGCCACTTATCACAGGATATCCACCCCGCACCCCCACCCCGCAGCCCCCAGTAAAGAATTATCAGTTGTGCTGAGATTGAGAAACCTGCCATGGAGAATATACCATGTCCCAATGGTGTAGCCATTACTAAAATATTCTGGAAAATACTCTTTCATAGTCACTTATGTGATTGTCGGTGGCAACTCTTTATTTCTTGTGAAGTATTTTTTATTTCATGCTAATTCTCATGTCTCATAGGGAATTCAACAAAACATGCAGGCATTTTGTATACATGCACATAAAACTCACTAATTATTTCCAGCTAATTCAGAATTTGGTCTGGTTAGAAAATGAATGGCTTAAACTTTATTTCCGTATTACATTTAAAGGAATTTTTTATTGACAAGTATTGTTTTAAGGATGGAATTCACAACCTTGACTGTCACCTAATTCCCAACTGGAGAGGAGAGTTGAAATAAGAGAAACTTTCCTTGAAAAAGGTTTTTTATCAGCTCAAATAGCAAAGAGGATTGTCAAAAATGTGGATTGAGCAGATAATATAAACTCTTAGTCCCCAAAAGCCAATGGAAAACAGATTAGCTAATTCTTCATGTTTTTTCTGGATCCCTTTTATTTAAATTGATGCTTTTGCTTTCAACCAAATAAATTTGATCGAATTTACTCATATAACCCCCTGCTAATTAGAAATTCTAGTTGAAGGGCATGTGGGTGGCTTAGTTGGTTGAGCGTCCAGTTAATGATTTGGGTTCAGGTGATGATCTTATGGTTCATGAGTTCTAGCCCCGCATCGGGCCTGTGCTGACAGTATGGAGCCTGCTTGGTATTCTTGGGATTCTTTCTCTCTCTCTCTGTGCCCCTCCCCTGCTCATGCTCTCTGTCTCTCTCTCTCCAAATAAATAAATAAACTTAAAAAAATTGTAGTTGCTATTTAATGTGGTATAGACTTGTCTTTTACATTCAAATAATCCTGGTCTATAATCTCTGCAGTTCTAAAATTCCAAAAGTCCTGAAACTTAAGGATTGTTATAACTCGGCTGTTGGCAAACCCTAACCAGAACTGATGTGAAGCTTTTTATACTTTTAATTTACACACACAGTGTGAATGTTTACTCTTTACTTCAGAACTATTAATGTGTTGTATTTCAGGGGGCTTATTAATATTTTTTGCATTTCCAAGATATGAAAATTTTCAAAGTTTGCCTGGGTGGCTTAGTTAAGCGTCTGACTTTTGCTTAGGTCATGATCTCGCGGTTCGTGGGTTCGAGCCCCGCGTCGGGCTCTGTGCTGACTGCCAGCTCAGAGCCTGGAGCCTGTTTCGGAGTCTGTGTCTCCCTCTCTCTCTGACCCTCCCCTGCTCACGCTGTCTCTCTCTCTCTCTCTCCTAGAAATAAATAAAAATATTTAAAAAAAAAACATTCAAAGTTCAAATTAGTGTGAAACCAGTAAGAATTGTAATAGTAGATTTTATTTTAAATAATTTTATTTGTTTTCATTTTTGTCTTTGAAAAATTATCATAGGTTTTCAACTTTAATCTTTCCAGATAATTAGGGAAATAACCTAGTACTCTATTATTTTATCAGTGGAACTTAAAGCTCAATGTATTCAGTGACTGAAGATAAAATAGTAACCATTTTCAAAATTACCGCCATTATAGGGATTTTCAGATTTGTGACTTAATTTTATATTTTAGGAAAGAAATCCAAAAAAATATGAGTTTATTAATACTGAAATGGGAAGAGGAGATATGATCAAGCAAATGATAAAGATGATATGTATACCGCTAATAATTCTGTGAAAAATGCAGAATATCACATAATAGCCTTTTAAAAGTACAGAATAAAATTAGATGTCATTCCCCCTCAAATAAACAAAGATTTTAAAAACTAATGGGACTAAATATAATGAAGGATGTAAGAAAACAGCCATTTCCATGGGCTGCTTATTGGGAGAAAAAATGTGTACAAAACTGTCAGAAGCTGTGAGAGAGCTCAAAAGTTATATCCTTTGACCAGAATGATTCTACCTCTTGAATTTAGAAATATCTAATATGCATCACAAAAATACATATATGAATGTTCATCACTGCTTTATTTTGTTAAAAACAACCAGAATACACATAAGTGTTGATAAAATAAATTCTTATACATCCCTGTAATGAAATATAAATCATATTATGAAGGAATATATAATGGATTAAAATATTCAAAATATATTTGAAGTGTAAAATGCCAGAGTAGAAAATAGTACATAGAATTTGCACCCTACCGCCTTTATACCCAAGTGTGAAGATGTGTGTGTATCACAATAGGAAATTCTTAATATTATGTCATATTTCCTGAGCTACTTACACATTTCTAAAATTATTTGAGGAAAACTAAACAAAACAAAAAAAAACCACATACTACAAAGTGAAGAGTCATCAAGAATAACAAAATGAAGCAAATATTCCTACAAAAGTTCCAGGCATTTCCTAACTGATCTCCTGGGAGAAACAAAAAAAAAAAAAAAAAAAAAAAGCATGCTACCTATATAGATAAGTAGAAGTTAACAAAGTCTGTTTTGTGTCGTTCATCCAATCCATGAAATGCTATTTTAACAGAAAATAGATTTCTTAAAAGTTATAATTCTTTAATTTTTAGCCTTTATTCTCCTTTTCTGAAATTCTGAAATCTCTGAGGCACTTGATTACAGTTTCAGTAAAATAGGAAGTACCACTTTTCTCCCTAGATTTCTCATTTCAAATATTAACACACAGGGTGGAATTTTTACCTCTTATTCATGGTGTCCAGCTCTCAACATCTTAACCTGGCAGAAGGACCAAACTAGCTGTAAATCTTCACCGAGACCACACTTGATTACTGTATGATGGGAAAATTAAACGTGAATAAAAGAGCTAGAGCATTAGGGTGTTCTTGGAAGAATAAACACAAGTTGGAAGTCTTATGTGGATAGTGCAAAGTACAGGAAGGCAATCAATCATGTAAACATCAAATGAAAGGTTGGTGAGGAAGCCATTGGAGTCTGTCAGGCGCTCTCTGCAATAAATGGCTTATTCCATTTCTTTTCCCTTTCACTCAGTTTAGAAAAATGAATTCTGTGGAATCTCTTAACATTCTAAAAGATTTTGTAAATGCTTATTCCTGTTTAAAGATATGCTTTGAACAGAATGAGCTCAACCAATTAAAGAGGAGTTTTAGTTTATATAAAAGGGACACAAACATGTCATGGTGCATACCTCCCTGACTTTTTCTGCTCTTCCCACAAACAGGAAACTGTTAAGGCAGCAATAATAGAAGAGCAGAAGCGAAGTGAAAAGGCTGTGGAAGAGGCAGTGAAAAGAACAAGAGATGAATTGATAGAGTATGTAAAAGAACAGAAAAGAGTAAGTATCCCCTGAAGGGTTTTCATTTGTCCTTCCATAAACTGAAACATTGGCTTTCATACAATAGCAGCACACTTAAAAATACTTAAAATGTCCTTTGTCATCTACTTAAGAGTCGCCAAGATTGTTTTTCTGGTATAATTATATATTCTGATAGTTGTATCTTCAAACATAAATCCCATCTGTCAACAAAAAAGCCACACTGAATAACTGCTTGCTGGACTCCTACAAATGATCTATATACAGCATTTCCAACTAAACTACCTCATGAAGAGAGTAGATAGTTTTAGATTTTTAGGTTCTTTGCCATAAGTTTGTTAATTTCTTATACTATTTGTTGAAATTTGCATACACCCTCTTGGCCTTCTAACTGTGTTAACACCACTGTGGTTCTAGTAGACTTCAGTACTGTTAGCAAGTTAAGGCCCTCTGTCATCGTTCCATTTCAGAAACATAATTCAGAATATACTTCTCAGAATTCAGAATACATATTGAAGCTTTTCAAAATAGATGTCATTTCAGTACAGTGTAGTCTTATTAATACAGGTGTTTGATGAATGGCCAAAAATAATGAGTCAAATGTAATTTGTAGTCTTTTCAACAAATGTTTAGTCTTCTTAAGTAATAATCAAGATAAGAAGCACTTAAGATGTTTAATGTAATATCTATAATAAACATCTTCTATTATAGTGTATAATAAGTTACATAATAACTTCTCATAAATATAATGTTTTATGTTTTATTTACATGTTTGGTATAACATGTTATATATTATAGAAGTAGTATGTAAAGATTATAAAATATTAGATACAAATGTATAATATAAATATTGTGTAGTATTTATCATGTGTGCTATATATAATAAAAACATAAATAAAACATAAAACTGTGTGTGTATGAGGAAACTTGACACATGAGATCTAAACTTAATTGGTGATCAAAATGGCAAAATAAATAGAAACTATAAGATTATGCTACAGCTGGCAGTTAAGTGGAAGGCTAGAAGTACAGTGAAAGTGCATGACACCAGCTTAATCCCACACTCTTAATTTGAAGTCAAATTTGGTATGATACAAAGAAAATTCTCACCCCTCAATAGCTACCATTATGTTTCAGCAAAGGAGAATTTGCCAGCAGAATAAAAATTGCTAATTAGGCTTTCCAGGTAAATCATCCATTCATAGAAGCACTTTGTGCGGAATTAAATTTTTGTGCATGTTATCCAGGTGTCTTTAAAAGCAGTTTCACCCAAATAAATAAAATAAAACCAGTAAATAGGTGCTTAACCTTCTGAAGAGAAAATTCTGAGCCAAAAATAGTCAATTGACTTCTCAGGAAGTGATATATTCTCAGAAAACTGCTATTTCCATATGTATCCCCAGAATGCTTATTTTAAATAGTCTGGTTTAAAAGTAGTCATGCAGCAAAGGAATTATAGATGCTTTCCACATATGTACAGCAATTGCAGAGTGAAAGAACATACATTTCAAATAAATTCAAGATGTCTTGTGGGTGCATCCTTTATCGGGTTTTCTCAATAATATATGACCAATCTTTACTTGGGGTCTAAATCTAAACAAGAGATTATAGAACAAAGCAAATCCATCTATACCGTTATTTTAGTATTTAATATTATTTAGTATTTTTGTATCAAAATGGAAGATTTCTCTTAAAACTCAAAATTATATTACTTTCTCATCAAAAGGAGTCATGTGGCCTCTATAAGAAATGTTTAAAATGAGAGCAAAAAAATGCCCTTATAGGAGTTATCTGGTCTCTGGTGAGCAAAGTAACCCTTGAAGAGAGCTGACAATGAATTCTGCCACTTTAATCTGTGTGTCGTTACAAATCCTGTTAAAGGATTAGTATTCATTTGTATTAGGTAAACCAGTTCTCCCATGTTAGAGACATTCATTAAATAACAACAGCAAAATCATGACAACATGTGATTCTGTTCGCACCAAAGTTCCACTTCTTCATGCCAGTTTTTGTATATGGTAAGTGGAATAAATCCAATACCTACCTTACAGAATTGTTATGAGTTAATACATATACTAAAATAGAACAGCTAAAGTAAGAATTCAGTCATATGTGCTATGATTTTTATCATTTTCACTATATTATTAAGAGAAAAAACAAACTCCTAGTAGCATTATTTTTTGTTAATTAAAAATGTACACTTTAGAAAGTTTAGAAACTTTCTTCTGAAGCTTACAGTGTGATTCTAAAAGGTTATTCCACTCTTGTTACTAGAATCACAGAAGATTAGGACTGATTTATTCAGTGTGCTAGCAGGAAGTTTATTACTTCCACTTGGAGATTTGGGAGGATTTTTTTTTTATAACACATTGTGGAATACTTTTAACATTTGAATGTTTCCATCTCTTAAACAGAAAAGCTATAAAAAAAGGAAAATGGATAAAATATCTGAAATGGAGGACCAACTATTTACTAGACCTCTTTTTTTATATCACTTTTTAAAAATTTAGATTCTCTGTACTCTTCTTCCTTCCAAAACTGTATTTCAGTGTTTCAAGTTAATTTGTATGAATATCTTTGGGCTTGGAAATTTTTCACAAAAAATAAGATATCTCATAGCTTACAAAGTCATAGTTAGAAGAAACAAAAGTTTTTTAGCAAATTCATAATCTTCTAGTCTCTTTCCAAAAGACTAAATTAGGGCAACTCATCTCTACTTCTTCCTTTGTAAGATGGATTTCTATTTGCATCAGAGAAGAACACTTTTCCAGAACAAAAATTTTCCTTTCTCCTCTCCAGCTTTTTTTAACTAGAGAGTCAACTTGAGATTTTTAGCATTAGACACCTCAAAAGCCCTATAGACTTTGCTTCCAACTGGGCTTACATTCCAGTCTGTGAAGTAATCCTCTCCTTTTGAAGTTTTCAGAAATCTTTGAAGGAAGAAGTCTAATGTTGTGTTAGTTCCTGTCTTTATATGCCTTTTGTCCTAAACAATTTTTCCTTTGACATCATCTTACCCTTTCCAAATTCACTAACAGACTAAAATGAAGACTCTTTTCCCTACATCTTTCCCTTCAGGTTTTTACTTTTAAAAGACAATGAACCATAGAAAAATCCAAATGCTTACCTTTTCAAATAACTTATAACTTGTCCTACGGTATAAGATGCAGTGGAATCACATTATCACCATAGAGGGTAATAGTGCTTTTTCCGCATATCTGCAGTCAACAGGTTTTTAATCAGTTACCTAACCCTTTTAAGTATTACAGGTACACTAAGAATTAAAATTATACAGGAATTGGAATTATACTGAGAAAATGTCTTTTAAATGCCATTTATTAGTCTTGTTTCAAATCAATGGAGAGATCACCAAATTTCTTAAATACTATTCATCTGGTCTGAACATCTTTGACAGGACAGAGGGGCTACCTATACATGTAATAATTAAGTGAATTATAATTTTCACTGAAACTGGGGCACCTGGGTGGCTCAGTCAGTTAAGGTCTGACTTCAGCTCAGCTTATGATCTCGCAGTTTGTGAGTTTGAGCCCCACGTTGGGCTCTGTGCAGACTCGGAGCCTGGAATCAGCTTTGGATTCTGTGTCCCCCTCTCTCTGCCCCTTGTACGCTTACACTGTCTCTCTCTCTCTCTCTCTCTCTCTCTCTCTCAAGTAACTATATAAATAAATAATAATTTACACTGAAATTGCATCCTAAATTATTTACTAAGTTGGCTACATAGTACTTATACTGTTAGTCCAATTTATATTAACAACCAAAAATTAGTATGGAATCAAAATTCCATACTAATGGAATCCAAACAAGGGGGCCTTTTTAAGTGATCAATCATAAAAATAATTCAAATTGATAATGGATCTATTCCAGTGATAAAAATGCCTTTAAGCATTGTAAATAATAGGGTTTTTATTTAATCCTCTGTAAAATCTATCTTGCTAATCTCAGAAAAAATAATTATTATATTGAAATCTCAGTTGGCATGGGATTGAAAAGCTAGTGTTTTGCAGCTTCAGCTCTTACAAATTTCTGTCAGTTGATAAAAATTGTCTAATTTTTAAATAAACCTAGAAATATTCACTATAATTTGTACAATCGCAAAGAAAAGGTAAATAAGATAATCTGAAAAGATTTTAAAAAATATTTGAGAATCAGCAAGGTACCTTCAAGTGTAGTGATTTGCACTGGAATGTATTTCATTAATGTATTTCATTAAAATTTAAATTTTGGTTTAAACTCTCTTGAATCATTATATATTCTACATAAGAGGTTGCAAGCTAAAGCCCCAGGTTCAAGTCTGGTTTGCTGCTTGTTTTGTAAATAAAGTTTTACTGAAACACACAGCATACGCATTTGTTTATGCATTGTTTTTAGCTGGTTTCATGCTGCAACAGCAGAGTAGTTTCAGAGGCTATCAGGACCATACAACGTAAAATATTTACCTTCTGGCCCTTTATAGAGAGAAGTTCATCAATGCCCATTCTAGACCATCAAAATCATCTTGTGGGGAAAACTTCTTCCTGTCAGGCCTTTAAAATATATATCTTTTCATTCTGCCTCACTGTAACTAGAAATTCTATAGGTGCCATCTGCAAAAGATTTCTCTACCGGTATTAATTGCCACATAAGGTATTATAATATATCAAATCCTGTGTTTAATGCCATAAACTTTATTTTAGACTAAAGGAGATTGTAGAAAATTGGGATAGGAAAGATCACATCCCTTGACTCTTCCCTGCAAAGGAAGAATTTGTGGTTTATAATGACCTATGGCCCTTGGATTAGAATGGAGTGTTCCTACCCATCCCACAAGTTAAGACTGTTACACATGAGCTTGCTATGAGGGAGGAAGTGTGAATAACATTCAGCAAGCAACAACTACTCACAGCCAAGCAGTGATTCCTAAAAAATAAAATCTTGTCCAAATGTAATAAAAGATTATTTTTTTTTCCTCTTAACCAGAATTATGGCTTGTATTTTCTAAATCACCTCCAGGAAAATAATCTTCACTTTAGAGGATCCTTTTAATTTAGATTTTTAGAAAAGACTAAGGAACAGTTATCTTCCTTCAAAGTTTTTGTGGTCAAGACATTGTCAGAATTTCTTAATTTTAAAAGGACTCCTTTAACCCAGTTTTGCTACATATTCTTGAGTGTTTGCATCTCAGACTATTTAGTGAGAGGCAGTATTTGACCAAAATGAACTCTCGGATCAGTTCTGCAGTTACTTGAATTAAACATGATTTCAAGACAGTTATTTAATACCTTATGGTGCCTGACTTTTCTCCTCTTAATAATATGGAAGTTCCACTGTCTGATCTGTAATGTCTCTTAGAGCTCTAAACTCTATCAACACTATGCATAACATTTTCCTTGACGACTGATAAATCTTTCAAGAGGTTTTTAATTCTTGGTATAAATTAGTTACATTGTACTAGTTATTTTATATATTTTTTTATGCATTAGTGTAGAAAAGGACACCTTCTGACATTCCCCAGCCTTCTGCCTCATTTTCATTCTAATTAATTAGCCTAATTAACTTGCTCCTACTCATCCTGAGGCAGGTTGTATAGTCACCTATGCAAAAGCATCTGCCCTTCTAACTGCAGATTTGGGTATCATATCAGAAATTGCTTGTACCTGACCAAGACCTAGTAAATTGAATATACCCTCACGTGTACTTGTCCTTTCAGTCGTACATCAGTTTTTAAAAATTTTTTAATGTATGGGGCGCCTGGGTGGCTTAGTCGGTTAAGCGTCCGACTTTCGCTTAGGTCATGATCTCGCGGTTCGTGGGTTCGAGCCCCGCATCAGGCTCTGTGCTGACTGCCAGCTCAGAGCCTGGAGCTTATTTCAGAGCCTGTGTCTCCCTCTCTCTCTGACCCTCCCCTGCTCACGCTGTCTCTCTCTCTCTCCTAGAAATAAATAAAAATATAAAAAAATTTTTTTTAATGTTTATTTTTGGAAGAGAGAGAGAGAAAAGTGCTAGCAGAAAGGGTCATAGGGAGACACAGAATCCCAAGCAGGCTCCAGGCTCTGAGCTGTCAGCACAGAGCCCAATGCGGGACTTGAACTCACGAGCTGTGAGATCATGACCTGAGCCGAAGTCAGATGTAACCGACTGAGCCACCCAGGTGCCCCAGTCGTACCTCATTTTTTAATGCCAAAGGGAATTAGACCTCCTCCATACAATCTGTATTTTAAGTTAATGCCTAAAAAATTTACCCTCCAAATTTATAGAATTTCACCCATTTCAAATGGCACAATAAAAAATAAATAGAAAGGTAGATAGATTTAGAAATAGCCAGTGTGAATCATTTTGCCAACTGATATTTCACTGTCATAAATTATCCTTCTCTCTAGATTTTAAGAATAGAAAACTTAATTTAGAGGGGCGTTTGTGAAACCCATGAGGTGAATAGGTTTCAAAAATTTATGTAATTTATAGAGATGTGGTCTAAAAAATTATTTACTTTTTTTTTCCATCTTGCAGTCTTTGAAAACTTAGTTCATACAGTATTCCTTAAAATAAAATGTATTGCCATCCTTCACTTTATATTTTAACAGTCTTCTTGATCCTCATTCTTATTTTGCTATACTCAGTTGCATAAGAATAACCTTAAAAAACGTGTTGACATGTGAACAGTCATAGTCTCCAGTGAGGCAGATCCCTACTGATCATTTCCATTTCAACAGTGGGGTAATTGAAAAGATGTTTTAGATACAACTTCATGCTTCTTCAAAGCCAATTACTATATCTGTTTCAGGAAATAACAGCATATGTTCCAACTTAGAATTAAAATAACAATTTAATTAAGTACACATAAGAACTAATTAGGTACAGCAATTAAAATACTGTGTTTTGGGGATAGCATTTTGTTTAAAGAAAAAACTTTTAAACCAAAGTACAGTAAGTAAATACCTCTGTTGAGGTCATTTAGAATCTCAAAATGCTTATCTCTGTTTTTGTATAGCAATTTAAAATATTCATTTAAATAATTATCCCATCACTTCTCAAATTATTACAATGACAGTTGACTTTATTCTTCACCGAAAGGTTTAACTCTATCTTAAATATTCAAATGACTTTTCTCCATCAGTACACTATACCAAAGTTCTTAAAATTTAGATGGTCATAAGAATTGATTCAAATCAAAGACAACTCGACAAAAAATGTCAACTTTGAGCCACAGCTTAGAGCAGTTAGGAATTGATCCACCTGATAGATATACTATCATGGAAGGCATGTGAGCAAGGTATTGCTTTTGAGATGGACCAAACCAAGTGAAGCTTTACTCAGAACAGCTGGATATCTCATAATATAAATGGTGAGCAACTGGTCAAGAAGGAAAAACCAGAGGTCAGACCTAGAGGAAACAGTAGCTATCAGAGACCTCAAAATTGAAATGATGATAACAGTGATGATGAAAGCTAGTACTTATGTACCATTTACTGTATTCCAGGCACTAGTCTCAGGAGTGTGTGTGTGTGTGTGTGTGTGTGTGTGTGTGTTCATTACAAGATTTTATTAGCCACCAAATCATAAAACTAGAAAGTGATAGTTTCGGTCTGGAACCTGAGCTGTTAACCAGCACTCTGCTTCAGTGAGCAAGATGCAGCGATAAGGAATAGCAATAAAGAATTATCTTATTATGATATGGCTGTTAAAAGAACATGTAAAAATGTTCAACTTCAGTGGAATCTACGTTGTAGAAGTGAAATGTTCTGTATTAGAAAACAGTACAAAACAACGAACACTTATCAAGTGCCAGGTTGTCCAAAATATTATGGCAGCTGCTTTATTTACACTGTTTCACAGTGTAAGTTTGCAGATAGGTCAGAAATGAAAACTTGAGGTGAAAAGCTAAGAACAGAGGGTAACAGAGACCCGTGTTTCTGTTCTATTAGCTGTATGGCACTATTAGTAGCTACCATATCAAACAGCTGTGGAGGACCAGGAGTCTCATGGCCTTAAAAAGCTAAAGTCTTATTTTAGAAGGAAAGTATAAGGACATATTAAGTAATTGTGTAAAGACAAAGTAATAGCTTGAAGCAATAGTAAACACCGTAACACACGGCAGTGCTTGAATAAAGGTCAAAAGCATTATGCTGACACGATTGACAATAGAAATCCAGAAGATCATATAAGACTGTGGTGATCAGGATGGGTTTTTTCTTTATTTCAGTTAGACAGAAACTAAAATATGGATTGGGGTATATAGGAAAAAGAGGATAGATAATAGTCTGTAAGAAACCAAAGGATTTAACCCTTATAGAAATAAGCAATTAATTTATGAAGATTTTTGTTAAAAAAGTCTATTTCCAGGTTCTTGATATACTTTTCGGTTGCAATTCTAGAAAGTCTTGTTTCATGAAGCTCAGATTATTGGGGGCAGTGGGGATGGAAAGATTTTAAGTTTATGTTGATTTACCCTTCAGCCAGTCTTAGAAGTTAAAAAGCACTTATTCATTCATGAACTATTTATTAAAAAACCTTCAGTTGCCTTCACTGTGCTGCTCCAGCCACAACTATCAAACTGTTTAGAAAGAAATGAAGAGTGAAGTGGTATTCCTGATTGCCAACATCTTGTTCTATTCGTATATCTACACAGCATGCTTCTGAGTGTGCCCTTCCTATTCCACCCTAGGCTGTGTACTGTCAGGTTTCAGTCTAAATGGTTGTGTTTTGTTTTTCCATTCTATAAAGAAATGCTGAGCATCTTTAGTAATCTGAGCACTGGGCTCAAGACACTGGAAAAATGAGATAATGAGAGTTACACCCTCATATCCATAATAATCATGTATATTTGTTTAGCAACTAAAACTTATAAAGATTTTCACATATATTATTTGATCCTGACCATCAACTGCTTGGTTATTAAGCTGCTTTGACAGACCAAAAATAAAAGATGATAGAAGTGTTGACTTCTCCAAAGGTGTGGCCAAGACTTGAGTTTTCCTGTTCTGAAGAACAGGATTCTTTTCCTCTGCATTACACCAACTAGCATTGTGAACTCCCTGTATACTAGCAGTTTCCATGGACTGTCTACAGGGAAGCCAGTATCTGAAGATGATTATCTAAGCCCATAATGGTTAGAACCACTGAAGAGGTAGGCCCAACATCAACAGCCAAGAGATACTGGAAAGAGATACTTTCCATCAACTGGAAAGGCAAGAGATACTCAGTGATACAGAAGAGGACTGATCCCCTGAACAGGAGCCTGCGTGTCCTCACTATCTTCTTCTCTTTATGGTGCTTTCACTATAGAACTGTGCCCAGTTTTCACCCTCCTGCACTGTTGGTGGGAATGTAAACTGGTACAGCCCCTCTGGAAAACAGTGTGGAGGTTCCTCAGGAAACTAACAATAGAACTCCCTTATGACCCAGCAATAGCACTGCTAGGAATTTACCCAAGGGATACAGAAATGCTGAGGCATAGGAGCACATGTACCCCAATGTTCATAGCAGCACTCTCCACAATAGCTAAAACATGGAAAGAGCCTAAGTGTCCATCAACAGATGAATGGATCAAGAAGATGTGGTTTATCTATACCATGGAATACTACATGGCAATGAGAAACAATGAAATCTGGCCATGTGTAGCAACATGGATGGACCTTGAGGGTGTTATGCTGAGCGAAATAAGTCAGGCAGAGAAGGACAAATACCATATGTTTGCACGTATAGGAGGATTAGGAGGAACTTGACGGAGGACCAAGGGGGAGAAGAAGGGCGGAAATGGTGGGGGAAAGGGAGAGAGGCAAACCATGAGAGACTCTTGAATGCTGACAAAAACTGAGGACTGATGGATGTGGGGGGGAGGGGGGGATGGGCATGAAGGAGGGCACTTTGGGGATGAGCACTGAGTGTTATGTAGAAACTAATTTGACAATAAACTATTTGTAAAAAAAAAAAAAAAAAAAAAAAAAAAGAACTGTGCCCAGTTTTGAGATCCGTATTAGGAAAAGATGTTGGTATTTTCATGGAAATCAGACTCAACTATTGAGGATATAACCTAGGAGAAGAGTTTGAAAGATCTGAAGTTCTTCAACTGAAGAAAAAGTTACTATGGAAATTCAACAACACAGCAACCCAGAAAACATATCTTATTAAGATATGACTATAAAAAGAACACCTAGAACTGTTCAACTTCAGTGGAATCTAAGTTGTTGAAGTGAAATGTTCTGTGTCAGAACACAATACAAAACAACAACCATTTACTGAGTGCCAAGTTTGTCCAAAATGTTATGGCAGCTGCTTTATTTGCACTGTTTCACATAATCCTCGAAACAACCCTGAGATAATATCTGCTCTTTACAGATGAGGAAAATTGAAAGTCAGTGATATTTGATCACGGCGCAAGATCAGTAAAAGAGTCAAGATTTGAACGTAGTTCTGTCTGACTGCAAACCATATAGGGAGATGCCCAAGTAGTTCCTTATGTCTGGTTAGATTTGCTTTCCACGTTATTTTCCATACGGTGGTCTAGGATTGTCATTTGCTCCACTAGCAGGCTTTTAATCACTTTTCTACTTTTCCAGGTGTTATTTGGATAAATTAAATAAAATGACTCCATCCAGACAAATAAGGGGAAAAAGTAGAAAAACAAGGATAGTGTACAGTCATAGATAGTTCACGTGGGAAATTGCTTGTGGTTATGTATTGCATACACTTTATAAGTCATTTTTAAGTAGCTTTTTCACCCATTGTGAACTTTTGAGTACCCTAGCAAAGACTATTGGTTTAGATAGTTTAAATATTATTCCTCAGGGTTTTAAGGTTTGACTTATATAAGAAACAGGCTTGATATTTTTCTACTTGGCATGACCATGTTGGGTAGTGGTAAAAGATTGACAGTCTTAAAATGAAGTTTTATGAAATATGCAACATAAATTAAGCTGTGATGTTAAAACCACCACCAGCTTATGTGATAGCAGTGATAAAGGAACAGTTACTTTGCTGTGTCTTTTTTAAAACCATTCTAGCTCCTCTATTCTAGGTGGTATTATCTCTATCTTTAGTTCTCATCAAAGTCTTTATGGGTATGTTCTTGGAATTAGTACACATTTCTACTCACATACAAACTAATGCCAAACTCCCTTAAAATTGCACTCCTCTAGTAATTAAAAAACAAAACAAAACTAACATGTCAGATTATTTCAGTCCTTTAAAATAGATCCAAATATACAAGTCATTATTGCAAACAAGTTTTTATGTAGCAAATTAAGAAAACTGAGTCATGATCCCAACATAACCTGTTTGAAAACCAATTTTGTTAAATTTTGAAGTTAGTTGGCAAGGATAATATTTTTTTTAAACTTGGTTTTATTCTGTTTTAGCAGGGAACTAAGCAGTATAAGCCTAGTATTTACTTGTCTGACACTTCTTAGTGGCTCTCGATTCTTTTTTGTTTGTTTGTTTGTTT
Organism: Hyaena hyaena; assembly: GCF_003009895.1. Lineage (NCBI taxonomy): Eukaryota > Metazoa > Chordata > Mammalia > Carnivora > Hyaenidae > Hyaena > Hyaena hyaena. The sequence goes on from NW_024081152.1 coordinate 108,364, forward strand.
TTACAAATAGTTTATTGTCAAGTTGGTTTCCATATAACACCCAGTGCTCATCCCCACAAGTGCCCTCCTCCATGCCCATCTCTCAATTCTTAATTCAATCTTGCTAGATAGAGGAAATTGTCATTTACAAGAAAGATACAGTGTTGGAACAATAACAATTCAGGCCTTGCACTAGTATCTGCAAGAGTTTCTTGTAAAACATTTACAAATATAATAACTTTCTCTTGTGGACTTGAAACAGTTGGCTATAGAAATTATATGTGTGGGATTGTAGGCTTACTCTACAATAGGTTAATGTTCTTTATATTACCTGCATATTTATGAATATCTGTTGTTTCCCTTTCTTTAACTTATTTTTCAAATGTACAAATAATTAAGAGATAAGTTATTTTTCATGTCCTACTTTTTAACTGGAACTCTTGAAATTACTATTATTTCCTTTGTCAAGATTTCTTACTTTCACTAGAAAGGAGATGGTATTATTACTAAAAAGACACTGGTAGTTTTTACATTTCAACTACTTGATTTATTATATAGTTGTTTTCCATCATATGTATCTCCTCAGCCATCAGTTCTTTCCTTTGAAAAAATAGCAAAAATAACAATTTGGTTTGTAACTAATAGTGCCTTGGAAACAGCATGAAAAAATCATTTTCTAAGAGATGCGGTATTTTTCTTCTCAAATGAAAACAGAGAAAACCTTCTTGACATTCTGTTCATTGCTGATTCATATGCACTGACATGACCTCTCTGTGCTCCTGTGTTGCTCTGGAAGCTTTGTGCTCACTCTTTAAAGGAAGTCTAATTAGTTAACACATGTGAACCTCACAGTCTGTAACAGAGGGGAAGCAGATACATCACTTATTATCATCACATTATTTCTGAATGACATCCATTACATTATGGGTGAGTCACACGTTTGCCTTAGTCTTTGACTAGATTATCAGACAGTTTCTCTTATTTTTTAAAATAAAGAATACTAAATGGATAGACAAGACATAATTTTACTGCTTTTCTTTCTCTGGGATTGATGCACCAATGTACATCTCATCTTATTTTTTCTCTTTTTAAAGATATTTTATTATCCTGTATTCTTTTTCCTAGTAATTTTTCATCAGTTTCCTTCATCGTTGATTGGTTCAGTTGAGATTCCATGCATGAGATTCCATAATCCTTAACTTTATACATAAAGGTGCAGCATTCAAATGAGTTCACCCCCTAAGGACTAATTTTTATCATTGCATCCCTTTAGCAGAGAATTGAAATTACCCTAATTAAGATCCTGTAACTATGACAAACTGTTGTTCTACTTGAAAACTATATATTTTTAAAATTCAGATTGAATTCCTAATTTTAAGCAACAGAAGTTAACTCTGACTGCTTAAGCAGAAAAATAATTTATTAAAAGGTTATTGGGATGGGAAAACAGGCTTTGAAAAGTTCAGCTTCCAAAAGCCAAGCCCAAAGCCATGATGTAGGACTGGCCTCGTGAGGAAATCCCACTCCTGCTGCTTCCCTCCCAAACTCCCCCCAAACTTGTTACTTTCACTTCCCCACTTAACACCACTTGTGTATCTCTGACTGCATCTCACAGCCCCTAGCGAAATCTCTCCCTCTACCCTCAACAGTTAAGAAAGCCCCATGTGGAGTTTCATTCATCAGATAGCTCATGTCTTATTGAAATCTAATGGGAGTAAACCAGGTTGAAGGACGTTTGATCTCATGCCTATATACTGGATACAAAAAGAAGCTAAGAAAATACTCTTTTGGCATCCTGTCTCCCAGTGACTAAACTTACAAGCATAGGATATTTCCTGGCATCTTAAGGGTTCTCACAAAATGCCAAAACAAGAAAATATGACAAACATACACTATCCTACATTGCTTGGGTATTCAAGATCAATTTATATATACTCTTTGCTAATACTTAAAACCTTACCTTCAAAATAAACCCTTGTTCCATACGTAACCATATTAACAGTAACATCAGGTCAAGGAAGAACAAAATACTTCAGCTATCCCATGTAAAAACAAAATTCACAAAGGGAATAGCCTGAAATCTCGCAGCAACCTACCACAAGGCAAGTATAGCTGAGCGTGTGAGTGATCTGATCATATGATTTCTGCTGTAAGAACTTTCTCAAGTCTCATTCCATATGTGTCACAATCACTTAATATGGCTTGCTACTGAGCATGCCTAATTTAATAGCTCAGTGAATCAGCTAAACCAAGTTTATTTAGGTCAGATCAGGTCACATTTATTTTTTTCCACAGTCCAATCTACAGACTCTGATAGCATTTAATAGTAAGCTAAACGCTCCTTTTCAAAGGCAACACATTTCCTGCCGGATGATATTGCTCCAAAACTTTAGAGATCTGTGCTGGGATTCTTCAACCAGAACTTGCCACAGGCTCCATCTAGCATTCTGATAAAATATTGGCAGTTCTAAGTCCATTGAATCAGTTGGCTGTGAAAGCCAAGTAGATACTCTGTAGCCCAGATTACCTGGGAAGGCTGCTTTTCCGCTTGTGCCCACTCCCAGCTGGAGGCTTTCAGGTCACTTTATAAACAGGTTAAAGCAAGATTCCCAATATGATGTATATTACTTTCAAAAAGACCCACATGCCATTTTGCCTGTGTTTTGATGGCAGGAGGCCCAAGGTCCAGTTCGTTTCTTTTAACTGTAGAGATTATCCTGACACGCTCAAGATCACTGGGCCCTCAGAAACTTCGCTGAGGTGTAGCTCTTATATATTCTTACAATGTATCTCAAACCTTACTACACTTATATTGGATTTATAGTTGTGTTTCTGTACAAAGAGTCTTGAATACTTATTACCTCCTGCTTTCCAAGTCCTGTAGACATAATGTCATCAATATAGTTGTCCTATGTTTTGGCGAGACACTAATGGTCTTTGTGAAATATATTGCAGTTCAAGGCCAAATAATTTATATAACCCTAAGATAGAATGGTTTATTGCTCTATGAAAGCAGCTGTTACAGGTGTTCTCTCTCTATTGGGAAAGAGGGGGAAAAATCATTTGCAGATTAATAGTCCTCTACCTGGTGCTGAGAGCTCAAGTAAAGAATGTACATCTGCAATAGCAGCTGCTTATAAAATCACTATCTGATGAAGCCTCTGGTAATCTACTCTCCTTCTCCAGTGCCAGCTGTATACTCTGTGTTTAAGGTCCTAGTGGGCTGGATGTGAGGCTGATTCAGGGTAAAACTCCACTCATCATTGGATTTCTACAATCATCCTTTGTGACCAGTAATCCACAGTGGTATTCTAGGTCCCTTGGTTTTTAGAGTTAGTTCAGAGCTGATATACAACAGTACTCAAAAGACCTGGTATTTCCCTTTCTCCAGTGCAGTTACCTTGATGAGAAGAGGCCCAGCTCACAGTTTACAGTTTACACCTGTGATGTCATTACAATCTTTATCTTAAGGAACTTGTGTTCTCTTCTTTGCTCAGAAAACTCTGAATCTGCAAATAATTGACTTAGGACTAGAAATTGGAAAAGACAATATAAATTTTTGCTGTAGTGGCTCAAGTCAGACATCTCTTCATTAAATCTGGGAATCTTATAATTTTATTAAGTTGGAATTTTTTGGATGCCTGTCTTGTTATATGGATCATTTGATCAACTAGCCAAAGCCAATGGTCAGTGCAGGCCAGAGCATTCTGATTACAACTCACCTCCATGGAAAGCAGCATGAGCACTCCTGATCTATAAAAAGTAGACAGTGTTGTTCACTGATGCTGGCTTTTCCCTCCCTGGGAGCACCAGGAAATAGCTCTTGGCTGCGATTTTTGCCTTTAACTGAGAATTTAGAATTGTGAACATTTCATTTTCTTTTGTAAAGCTGTGCTGTGGAATTAAAAGCAAATAGTTTTGTCTTCTTCACACTGTTAATATTGCTGTTCCATATTAGTAGTCTCTGGATCTTCCGAAGTCTTGCCTTCATTGATCACTTCATTTCAAGTGACTGTAGTTAATAATTTTTTACTTTGCTACTATGCAGGCTGACAGATGTTACTTTTTTATTTTTTTCTTTCAGAAAACTGGCTGGAATTTTAGAACCATCAGCCCTTAGAGAGCCAGAACTAACCATAGATCCTTCTGATATTCCTGAGGTTACATGGCCTTCAGCCACTTCTTAGTAGCCATTTAGTATCAACCAGGGCTTTTCTGGCTACTTAGGCAGTAATAAAAGGTGTTTTAAAAGGAAATTGAGTAGTTGCCCAAATTGTTGAAAGCTGGAGAACCAGGCAAGGTTAAGCTTCTGGAAACAATACCAAAACTACACCACCAAACTTGCTTCAAGTCCTCCTTTACTGCAACATCCCCACCAACCACCAAAAGAACCCATTGCTTCATGTAACCATTGCAATATCCAACCATTGACTGTGTCTCATCCATACAAACAAAATGGATGCTCTACAGCGCTTCCTCTTGTTTTTTCTGAATCAGAAAGTATCACGGTGACTCTGATTAGCAGAGACTTGGGAGTAGAGCAGGATAGATAACTAAGTTTTCTGAGTTTTACCTAGGGGAGTCATGCCTCATAAGGCTAGAAATTCATCAAACACAGGAAGGGTATCAAAAATCAGAGAACATTACAAATGGCCACTACATATTTTGGGAATTTTTTCCAAGTTGCTATGGTTACTCTAGAAATATTTTTCCAGCTTTTTAGTCTCATGGCTAATTCTAAATCTGATCCTTTGAAGTCAAACTACATGGGTTTCATTCTTAACTAAAACAGGGCTTTAGCAGTCGCCAGGTTCATCAGACATCTTGTAGAAAGTTTGCCACTTGGACACCACAAGTTCATACTTTCGCAAATAATCTGAGGTTTCTACAGTTACGCCGAAATGATGTGACACTATTCAGAGGATATGCAGTATTTGGATAGATAAGGTTTTTGTTCCATGTATTTATGCTAAAAATAGTTTTGGAAGATATATATAAACAGATTTTTTCTAAGTTTTAGTGATTAAACTTGTTCCTCAATTAACCAACAATTCTTACCTTCAGTAATGTAGGGATATACTTTATACATTAATTATAGTACTTGTTTTGATAGAGTGATGGCCACAAAGATTCATTCCTGAAGTAGAAAGAACTTGATTAACTTGTCTTTTTACTGAATTCACCTAGATAAATTTTAGTTGTCTCTTGTGTCCTTGGAAACATCTTTGTTCTCTGTATTTACTTCACGCTCTTATCAGTGGATCTGTTTCTTCTAAATCCTCTCCATTTTCTTGCTATCAACCTCTGTTATTTTTTTTAACTCTGAAGAAACTAAAGAAAATAGGAAACTAGATAGCAAAGTACTCTTTGTCATATTAAGTCACATACGTTCTAAGTCTGAAAAAGAAGAATCTTTAGTCCCTAACTGTGTAATAAATATGTAGGTTTTGTTCTATTTTCACAGGTCCTTTTTACTTCTATCTTTCTTTGAGATTGTGGTCTATAGAAGATTATGGCTACTCATAATCAAACTGGCTGCCAGTCAGAACATTATTATACTAGTAAGTTTCAACATTAGATCCCTCCAGTCCATTTGAGGCTTTTCCAGATAATGTTTTCCAGGGTAGATAATTTTCTGACCATTTGAGTTGAAGTACAATATTTTAGGATAAATCCTATATCCAACATTCAGTGTATGTTGAGATCGATTCATTAAATGATCCCACTATTCTTGACCCCAAGATTTTTCAAATTTTCATATTTTTTACATGCATAATGTGATCATTACCTTGTACCAGGAACATATTAATCATAGTTTCTTTGCCATTTTACAAGAATTTTAATGTCTGCTTTTTATTCATCTGTGGGGACATTTGGCATATAAAATAACTTTGTTGCTTAGTTTTTCCTTTATAGTTTAGAGTGCTTATTCATTTAAGATTTAGTGTGACTATAATATATTCAACACTTTGCTTTTGTCCTCAATATTTATTCCATTCCTGTGGTTTGCATTTTCCTTTTCTTATGTATCATGTGTTGAAAATGAAAATATCTTGTCTGGGGTGGAGCTTAGCCACTGGACTAAACAAACATGCTCTCCTTCTGCTCTTAGTTGATTTTAGTGGTTAAATTACTAAAAAATCCTGTTAATAAAAAAAGAAGTTTTACATCTACCTTTTTTTATTGTGTACTTTAATAGTTAGTAAAAGTCCTTTCCTTTCAACTCTCCCACCAAAATACAACTTGTTCACTCATATTCCTTTTATATTTAAGATTCTGACATTAGTAATCAACAGATTAATGAAAATAGCATAGACATTCAAGAATCAATGTTTTTGAATTTAATGAAAGAAATTTAAACCACTTGGGCAGAGTTTCCAAAAGTCAGAGGGTATCTATGATGGGTTATCCAAGGCATGTTCTTCTTACGTCAGTGGCAGAAGTGCAAGAGGGGAAACCCAAAATCATGAACAAGTTTTTGACTGTATCACCTCTGACGTCTTGTGAGCCAAATCAAGTCATATGGCCAAGCCCAAGGTCAAAAGGCAGAAAAGTACATTCCACACCACGAGGCTAATGGTGTCGCAGGTCAAATTCAACATCAATGGAGTGGAAAACTAATCCTTCCATGGAGGTGGGGAAAAAGAATGGGTTAACGTTTGCCAAACAGTAATCTAATCCACCACATAAACCAATGTCGGCAAGCTACCCTCTCTTCTACTAACCTTATTTTATTGTATCATGACTCCATTTTATTTTCTTCTCAGTATGTAACATTATCTGAAACTATTTTAATAGTTTATATTGCATTTTGCATTCAATCATCAAATACCATCAGATATCTAATACGTACTAGGAAGTACTCTAAGTACTAGGGATGCATCAATTAAAAAAAAAAAAACAGACAAAAGTCCATGTTAATTGTCTCCCTCATTAAAGTATAAAGTCTAATAGGGAGAGGATCTTGGTCTATTTTGTTCACCACTGTATCCTCAGTATCTCAGAGGCAACCTGCAAATAGCATATGTTCAAGAAAATTTTGTTCTGGGGCACCCAGATGGCTCAGTCAGTGAAGCGTCCAACTTCAGCTCAGGCCAGTATCTCATGGTTTGTGAGTTCGAGCCCCACATTGGGATCTGCACTGACAGTACAGAACCTGCTTGGGATTCTATTCACTCTTTAATAAATGCTAATTTAATATTTATATACTAAAGTATATTTAGTATAATTTATTTACGTATTAGTATAAAAATATTACAAATATTTATATACTAAGTATATACTATAAGGAAGATAGACATGATCTCTATACTTCCAAGGATGATTTATAGTCTTGGAAAAACTATAGTCTGGGGAAAACCAGAAATTGCCACCCATGTGAGAGTGCTGACACAGAAGTGGGACAGGGTGCCATAGAAGCACCTGGAAAGACGACCTGATGAAGTCCTAGTGGATCATAGAACCCTTCTTAGCATAATGACGTCTATACCAGAACTTTAAGAATTCCTTCTCTCTCCCTATGTCCAGTATATAAGATCTATCTTTAAAATATATCCAGATTCTGACCAACTCGATTGCAATCACAGTTTTCCAAGCCACTATCAGCTCTTGCCTGGACTTCTACACAAATCTCCTAACTGGTATCTTTACTTCTACTCTTGCACTGCAAAGTCATTTTTGAAACTTCAGTCAAATTATCTCACTCCTCTGTGTAAAATCTTGAGATGGGTCCAAGTCACTCAGAGGAAAGCCAGAATCCTTGCAGTGGCCTATATGGCTCTACGTCATCTTGCCTCTTATTTCTTCTCTCATCTCCTTAAAACACCAAACATAACAGTAAAATGCTACAACTTTTTCACAGATTTTTAGTGTCCTATAATACTCAATTCAGTGTTTTCAGAATTTCACTAAACTTAACCTATGGATGAAATTGGAAAATGAGCCTCATGATTTAATAAGTAGAGTTAACTATGCTGTGTTTCACATTTCACCTACATATTATTTTGAGGTATCTTTTTCAGCTCTGACAGCCATTGAAATCCGTGTTGAGGCACCTGGGTGGCTTAGTCAGTTGAGCATCTGACTTTCGATTTTGGCTCAGGTCATGATCTCACGGTCGTAAGACCGAGCTCCATGTTGGTCTCTGCACTGAGCCTGGAGCTTGCTTAAGATTTGCTTCCTCTCCCTCTGCTCCTCTCCCCTGCTTGTGTGCTCGCTCGATCTCGCTCTCTCTCTCTCAAATTAAAAGTAAAATAAAATAAGTGCTAAACTACATCTAGAGCCAAATTGCTGTATCAAGATTTTTAAATATAATGAAGCATTATTCAGTTGCATTAGCCTCATTTTTAAAGTACATATTTCATAACATGTATAACATATTCCTAGAAAAATACAATATGTGTTCATAAATTAATAAATAACCATTTTGTTGGAATGTAGAGATTCTATTTTAGACCAGTGGTCTTTTCCATGTTTAGGTCTAAAAAAGGATAAATAAAGACTTTTTTTAAAGAGCCATTGTGAGGGGAGCACTTATTTATTGAGAAAATTGCACTGTCTGTTTAAGACTCTCTATTTAGTCTGTTTCATTTCTTCTAATTGGAATACATGTTTGAGAGAGGAAATGAAAATGAAAAGAGATGCAGAATAGTTGTTGTAATTGATTTGTACCACAGTTACTTCAGCACTAAGTTTAAAGTTATTTTAAAATATACCTCACTCCTTAAGACCTTTGATATAACACAGGACAATGTTTTCTCTCATTTGTTTGGTTTTATTGTTGTAATGTTGTTAGGAAAGCTATAAGCTTAGGGAAAATAGCAGAGAGCCAGTAAGACTTAAAGCAATTTAGAAAATAGCTAGATTGCTTAGGGTGTAGTCAAGAATGAAATAACTTTTAGAGCAACAATGATAAACTATTTACTTTTCTAGAGAACAGGATTGAAATGAAATTCATTAGGAAGTCAAATATGTTTACATGATGCAGAAGTATTATAAAATTTGACCCTCAGTTTTGAGAATTTATGGGATGATGAGTCTAAAATACATATTTTAAAATGAGTGCATTGTACGAGGCAGCACACAGTTGTAATATGACTCAGCCTATCGTTGCTCAGAGCGTTCAGAGAAGGAAACATGAAGAAACAGAGCAGACTGTGTAAAGACTGTAGTTCTTCATCTAGCACTGCAGAATCGTGGCAAACAGTACTAAATACCTACATAAGATAATGTCTCTCCTTCTGCCGAGTTAATAGAATTCCAGGGTTTTTAAAGGTAGCAGTGTACACAGTCACAAACAGCTTCCTCCTCAAACTCCTCTTCAATCTTTAGTGGCCGCATAACCCAGTTGAAGCCACTGAGGTGCCAAAGTGTCTATTGAGTGAGGCTTCTAAGAACGTTCTTTTTTGGTAAAAATAGGCACACTCCTTTGGCAGGTATGTTTTTCTCTTCCTTTTCCTTCTGTCCTATTTAGAACATAAATTAATGCCTAAAGGTGCAACAGCCATCTTATGACCAAAGTGGGGGGAAGGGTGAAATATATATGTGTATACACACACACACACACACACACACACACATATACACACACACACACACTAAAGGAAATGTATATCTTACACTCATGTAAGATAATAGTCTGTTCCTGGACTGCTTACCATCTCTGGATGGCTTACTCCCCGAAGCCATGCTGCATTAAATAATAAACCCTTCTTTAAGCCACTGTTTGTCAGATTTCTATTATATACAGCTAAATACACTTCTGACTGATCAGAAGGGTTGGGATTTGGATAAGAAAAAAAATAAAGGACAAACTAAGCATGAAGCCACAAATGACATCAATACCATGTGCACTTAATTGGGAATCAAAAATGGATGTTACTTACCTGAATACAATGTAAAGACTAAGGCCCCTAGAGTAAAGTTTGTATTGACACAACTGCTTTTATTTATTTATTTATTTATTTATTTATTTATTTATTTTAACATTTATTTATTTTTGAGAGACAGATATAGAGCATGAGTGAGGGAGGAACAGACAAAGAGGGAGACAGAGAATCTGAAGCAGGCTCCAGGTTCTGAGCTGTCAGCACAGAGTGCGACGCGGGTCTTGAACTCACAAACAGTGAGATCATGACCTGAGCCAAAGTCAAATGCTTAACCAACTGAACCACCCAGGTGCCGCTCAACTGCTTTCAAATATATAAATTGCCTTCTTAGTTTGGGGGAGTATTTTAAATTATGTTCTTTGTTATTATCTATGCATTATCTGAAAGACATGACATTCTTCATCCATTTTTCTTAAAAGGAGGCAGAATTTCATAAGCCTATACTTATAAATACTCAGTAGTCCATAAGTTTAGACTCCTGTATGCTTTTCCCCACTACTTAAAGACCCCAAATTGTCATCTCAGACAAGCCATTATAACAATTTTACCTGTCTTCCAACAAGTTTACACCACAAAAATGATATAGTCAGGTAAGAATTAATCACCTGAACTGGATGTAGTTCTCAGCAGCATTGGGACAGAAGACCAATCTATATAAAGGATTGACACCCAGTATTAGTTCAGTGGAATCATATTTTTAAAAGCATGGTGCCATCTTTTAGTTTTCTTAGCTATAATATAGCAACCTCTGATTTAAACTAAGGAAAAAGAAAATTCTCAAAAGTAGTAAAATGTGCAAGGCAGTGAGTGTATTAACTTATTGTACTTGAACTGAAAATATCAATTTAATAAAAGGAGAAAACTTAGCTTGTCCATTTCTATGTCTGGGGTACGGTCCCCTGTCAATTGTGTAAGCCTCTGGTATCCTTTCCACAAAATCCCTTTTTTTTTATTTTAATTTTAATTTTTTTAAATAGTTTATTGCCAAGTTGGTTTCCATATAACACCCAGGGCTCATCCCCACAAGTGCCCTCCTCCATGCCCATGACCCCCCTTCCCCTCCCCCCCACCCCCATCAGCCCTCAGTTTGTTCTCGGCATTCAAGAGTCCCTCGTGGTTTGCCTCCCTCCCTCTCCCCCAGTATTTTTCCCCTTCTTCTCCCCCAAGTTCCTCCTAATCCTCCTATACGTGCAAACATATGGTATCTGACCTTCTCTGCCTGACTTATTTCGCTCAGCAGAACACCCTCAAGTTCCATCCATGGTGCTACAAATGGCCAGATTTCATTCTTTCTCATTGCCAAGTAGTATTCCATTGTATAGATAAACCACATCTTCTTGATCCATTGGTCAGTTTGTGGACACTTAGGCTGTTTCCATGATTTGGCTATTGTTGAAAGTGCTGCTGTGAACATTGGGGTCCATGTGCACTTATACACCAGCACTCCTTGGGTATCCCTTGGGTAAATTCCTAGCAGTGTTATTGCTGGGTCTCTTTCTAAAGTTAGCCTGATCCAGTTCTATTGCTTATAACCAAAAAGCCCTACAGGTACAGAGTAGCTATATCTTAACATCTGCATAAATCCTGTAATTTAATAAAAGTAGTTAGCATTCATCTGATCTCTGGTGAGAAAGCACTAGTAGGGTTTTATGTAGGGAAGAGTGAGAATCACTGAGATGCCTCATTCCTCTGCTCCCATGAGACGTGAATAAATGATTAGATGCAGCTTCACACTGAAGAACATTTACTTTGGGCTCATGGTTGAAATTAGCACCTTCTAAGTCTCCTAGCATGTTTGAACTAGGCTCTAAATTGTAAAATTAGATTCTGGCTTAAAAAGCACCCACGGAAATAATTGATGACACTTGTATGTTTCTTAAGAATAAGGAAGGATTTATATTATCATAAGACATGATGCTGAAACTGTCACTTTAGGAATCTTTAATTGATGAGTTCCATTATGTGTTCAGTGTAGCATGATCCATAACATAAATAAATCCCTTGCAACCAGGGTCCTTAAACTCCACAAAATGTAGAATTACTAACTAGTAGGTTGAGAAAAGAGGGCAGACAACTGAGACAAAAGAATAATCAAAGACCACCCTGAATCAGTTGTTGCTTTACCACCAGGGGGTAAAGTATTTCTTAGGAAAGTGAATAAATTATGTAATCACGAAATATTTCCATGCCTTCTAGAAGTTAGATGAGTTTTTTTAAGGAAAATTTTGAACTAATTATCAAACTATATGCATGGAAATGCTTATGTCACTTAAAAGATTCTTATGCATATATTTCTTGCATCATGTGTAGATCAAGAAAAAATGCCCTTTGGGGCAGGTAACGGACTTCAGTCAAGTTTAGCAGAACAGCTTCACCCAAAGCTATAAATTAACCTGCCATTTTAGTTCTGGAAACTTTCTGCGAAATGACAGACTGATCATGGTGCTGGAGAACACCCTAAACTGTACGCACTGCAGTCGGTAAGGGCTGCTTCAGTAACACTGAAAATAGGAACTGCTACCCGTGTTAGTATCCGTTAATGAACTTCTTTTCCCCTATTTTTTCACAAAAATCTGGTATTTGGCATAATTATTCAGTAAGAACCAGGAAGTCTTTGACTTTCTTAACTACTCATTTAGTTTTTACAAACTTTTCTGTTCAAAGAACTCTTACCATTTGCCCTTAGAGTCATCTATTCTGAAGTGTGGGCAAATGAATGGAGTGCCGAATTTTGTACACCCAGTGATGGGAAAAGAACATATTTTCCATGTCCTGCACTGAAATGCCATCTTAATGGCTTGTTCCTAGTTTAACACCGCTGACAGAGGCGTGATACTCCATGGACTTGAAAGTTATTCTGGGAAGTGAGTGCTAAAGCAACTCAGAGATTGCCATTCTCTCTTCCCGCAGTGAAAAATGAAATGGATCAAAGCATCTGTAAAGCAAAACCAAAGTGATTATTCATTTCTTTCCTTGTTTAAGAAACATGCACTTTCACTGCTGCTACACCCCTCTCCTCTGACCCTGGATGCCAGTAATTGCAGATTCAGATTTACCACACAGAGTCTGACCCGCAGCTATACCCAAAAAGCAACCACATCCAAGACACAGAAGGGAAGCCAAAAATAATGAAAGCCTCTGTATCTGAAAAGATTCTTATTTAAGATCTCAGGTAAGCCTATAGAATTGTGGACTCAGGCAATCAGACATCAATCAGACATTCAGTTTCTTTTCACTTGCCTTGTATTTCTTGAAGCCCTACCAAGAAGTGCTCCAACAGTGAGCAAACAGAGATGACTGCTTAAACAGCACCTTTGCTCCACAGAATTTTCTTTTAGGTAAACAGTCCTCAGTTCCTATGTAGACTTCACTGTGTGGGGATATGTTTTAGGGCTAAAACCAAAAGCCAAGTCAATGATAAAACATATTTCTGAAAGCAGAGAGAAGTCACTAAATCTTCTTTGCCCTTACTATAATTAAATATCAGATTAGATAATTTATGCAGACTTAAGACATAACTACTGTATATAGAGTTTTTTGGTTACAAGCAATATACCTGGACCAGGCTAACTTCGGGAAAAGCGATTTTGTTGAAAGGTTATCAGAGGCTTGCAGAATTGATGGACGGCTGTACACCAGACATTGGCATGGGCAAGAAAGGAAATCACTTTTAGAAATTCAGAGGCAGCAATGTTAACAATGGTGTTATAATGAAAAATTAACTGGTCAGGGTAGCATTACCAGGAATGGACAAAACTAACCATTTTCTGTGTTGTTTCTCCACCCAGTATATGAATTTCAGAGAGGGAACATCTAATTGGGTTGGTTTCGATTATATACCTGCCCTTTGGCTAGAGGAGGGCAAGATACCTAATTACAGTCCACCATACTAAACCCAAGGGGTAACAATTAATTCCCCAAATGGAGTTCAAGTTGCTGTTAATAAAGAGAAATAGGTGCTAGAAGCCAAAAAGCATCAGATGTTCCACATAACTATCATATATTTAGTGTGCATGGTTTACCAGTCACTGTTTCATATGCATTATCTTATTTAATCCTTAAAATGGGCCTCATAGTATATTAACTGTTTTACAGTAAGAAAACTTAAGCTTTGAGAAAGGTTAGGTAAATTATCCAAGGTCATATCCCTAGAAAATGGCAGAATTGGGACTCCAGAGAGAACATTCCTAACAACTAGACTCCATGCTCCCTCTTGACAGACCTGGGATTATCATCGGTGACAGTATTTCCTTAGCCTATCTCTCGGGGCTAAAATACAAAACAAGATTATTTTTAATACTATGTATAAATATATTAATCTGCCAGTAGTAGTATACAGTGTATCAATTCTTTATTTGAATCAAGCTTTGGGAATAAACTTTATATAAAATCAGAAGCGTAAATTTGCAAGTGATTTTTTTTCTCTGAGGCAAATTCAGGGCTTAGTTTCTTAATATAATTAAGGGTTTAGTTTCATAATAAGGAATTTAGCAGTGAATGACAGTTGTGCGCCACTAAATAAGCTTGCTACCTCTTGGTTTGTAGGGAAGTGATTAATTGAGATAAAAAGTTCAGGTAATGACTGCCGTCTGGACCAGAAAAAAATTGCATGAAATAGAATGAACTACTATATCCATTTTTACTGGTAGCATTCTTTTCAATATTTGGCGAGTTAGTTTCTTTCACTGTGCTCAATTTCCCCATCTGTAGTAAAGAGATACTAATAATCCCATAATCCCAAGATTGTAAGAAGATGAATGTAATATACTTCATGACCTCTAAACTAGGGTTTCTCAACATTGGCTGTATTGACCTTTTAGGCCAAATAATTATTGTGGGAGGCTGTATAGTCATTGTTGCTTGGATGTTTAACATCATCCCTTGCCTCTACCCAATAGATGCCAGTAGCATCCATCCGCTCGTAGTGACAATCAAACAACTGACTCCAAAATCACTATCAATTTTCTCAATGACAGTCTTCTATTTACCAAGATAAGTATCCTAAATTATAAAGATAGTTTTCCAAGGGACTCAGAAACTATTTTGATTGTTTTTCAGTTGTCTTTCTATCCTCCCACCACTTTTCTGAATTCATTTTTAGGGGAAGGAAGTGCTTACCACTGAAAAGAATGCTCTTTCCAGCCTCTTACAGCTCTAGGAGTTCATGTCTTTATGCTATATCCACATCTAATAATCAGCTGATACTAGTACAGCCTTACCAGTTTGTCTTAAGTCAGATGTCCCTGAAAAAGAAACTCTGAGATTGACATTTGTTTGCAGGAAATTTATCAGGGCAGGGAATGCCTTTAGGATCAGTACCTATGCTGAAGGAAATAGGTTATAGGGAAGAAGAAAATAGGATTGGGCAAAGGGAGGAGTTGTAATTTAGTTGTACAAGGGCTTCAGCTAATTCTGTAGAGCCTTGGAGCTGAGGCTCTACAGCTCTGAAGGGGTGGCCCTTCAGAGTTGGATCAGATCACCTTGAGGCCAGGGGTCTAAACCTTTATACTCCCATAGTGAACAGTCATTGAATGTAGGAGTCTCTCACGGAAAGGACATGACTTGGCCCAAGGTCTTAATTCCCGGAGAGGGACTCCACTAAAAACCCACCAGTCTCCAACAATCTCAGCAACTAGCAACTTCATCTTGAAAGTAAGTTCTTGATGGTGCACTAGAGTTCATCTTTTGCACCAATCACATCCACTTCCATTACTTAATAGGTTCTTGAAACAGTTCTTTGAGGATTGTTTAGTCTTTTGGTCTTCTTTTGTGGGGAAACCTACAAAAGGAAAATTGGTGACATGAGCTAGTAACCCCTGCATTAGCTGATCTCAAGGACACAACTAATTCTTGTCTCCCTCCTCTACTCTTTGTTCTAGATTCCTCTTACTCTTGGCTGAACTCTGTTGTTTCAGGGACTTACTGATGAAATAACCCCAACCACATCCATAAGACCTCTAAGATTCTTTTGCCATGTGTTTCTCAGGCTATAGCTGTTGAACGTGTCTATTTACAGTAAAAAAGAGGCAAAGGAGTGCTAAGAGATGCCCTATTGGATTACCTGGATGTCACTGTGTAATAAGTCCTGTCTCCTCTTTTTTTTTTTTTTTTCCCCTGTCTTTTTTGATCAGGATCAATTACATCTGCCTTCTTTCCTTGCCTACTGTTCTTGACAAGAGGAGCCCAAAGTGGCCAGTTAGCAATAATAGCTTAAAATTTAATGAGACTTATTTTGTGTCCTTTGGTGGAATATCATTGCCCTTCTAGGAATCAGTGCCTCTAAAGCCTACAGTCTGTCTGCAGGAGGGAGAAGCACAGATTCTCCAATTCATTTATTAAGAATTATGATAAATAAGGCCACGCATACTCCTAACTCATAGTTCCTGGACCCATGAATTGCACTTCTTGGAAACACAGCTCCTTATAATGGTTGTAGACTTAAAGTATATTCTGCATCCTAGAGAATGAATTATAGGACATCATCTCCAAGGAGCCCTAGCTGCACCTTTAATAGACCATTCCCTCATTCTATCAGGCCAGCAGCTCTGGATGCTGTAGCCTATGATAGAACTTCTTCTGTCTGGCATAGCAGTTACGGCATTTCTGCTTCATGTTATGTGGACCATTGCTTTTTCTATTCTTCCAAGAGCCCTCATAGCAGCATCTTAGCATCATCTCAGGTGATCTTGCTAGGGTATTAAATCCTATGAGAGAATGCTTCCATATCAATAATCAATATCCATTATCTAAACTCATAGTCTATCTCCTCTTGACTGAGCACTCTCTCATACATGGTGTCCTGTATCCTGCTGGTACTTGACTTGACTAGGTCCTCTAGTTCCTTTGAGGGATAGTCCCTTTCTTCTCTTAGCAGGCACAGCACTTCCTAGGCTGGTTTATGATGTAACAGTCGATCCATGATATTGGTCTGGGGGCCACGTCTTGAATAGGCAGGTATAATAAATCTTAGTGGTGGGATTGTGGGTGGGGCGTGTGTGTCATCTTGCAAGGTAGAAAGCTATTTATTGTTTTCAAGCAGCGAGGGACTGCTCTTCTCTAGATTGTTATGTACATTGCAGTTTAGTCAAGCTTAGTTCTGCATGATGACACGAGTGACTTAGTTATGTTTTTAATATAATTATTTTATTAAATTCTCTTTTAAAAATTAGTTTGTGTAGGGGCTCCTGGGTAACTCAGTTGGTTAAGCATCTCATTCTTGATTTTGCCTCAGGTCATGATCTCACCGTTCGTGAGGTCGAGCCCTGAGTTGGGCTCCATGCCTTGGAATTCTCTCTCCCTCTTCCTCTCTGTCCCTCTCCTGCTTGCGCATGTGCACGTGCACTCTCTTTCTCTGTCTCTCTCAAAATAAATAAACTTAAAAAAAATTAGTATACATGGATAATCATTGTGCAATTAAATACGCATGATATTTAAAGATCTATTTAAAGGTGTACACTGTATAAAAAGATATGTGTGATAGCTAGCTAAATACCATCCAAATGAAAATGTTTGGATTACTTTTCAAGGCTGATGATAATGGGAACAAGGAAGAGGAAAAAGGAATGCTCTAAAGCACAAAATTATAGAATTTCTATTTCTCATAATATGAATATAATATTTTTAGGTTTCAAGGCTACTTCTAGCACAAAATTTTTGGTGAAGGAGTATTATTTTCAGTTAGATATAAACTATGTGTCTTTTTTTTAATGTTTATTTATTTTTGAGAGGGAGAGGGACAGAGAGAGAGGAAGACACAGGCTCCAGACTCTGAGCTGTCAGCAGAGAGCCTGATGCAGGGCCCGAACTCACGAACTGCAGGATCATAACCTGAGCTGAAGTCAGACGCCCCAACTGAGTCACCCATGCGCCCAAATCTGTATGTCTTGATCCAAGAACTCTTCCCACATTTCTAGACCACTAATAGTTTGGAAAGCTCTAGCAGTGTATCAGTACGTACTCTTGCACTCGTCTGAGTATATGTTACACTATCAGGGTGAGCTACCAGTGTTGATGGAAGGGTAGGCACCAGAAATTGAATCTTGAAATTGCAAAGGGTGGAGAAGCCGGTTTCTAGATAAGAAGTGGAAATAAGAAATAGTTTCCTTTCATGGTCTCTATCCAACTGGCTAATTCTTTTCACATAATTAGACTTTGAAAAATAGGTGGATAGAGACTTATTGCATAAGTTAATTTGTCATTTGTTTTTGGCATCTCTGTTGTGTACTTAATCCTTTGGATAATATAAATCTGAGATAACACTTTTTCTCTAGAACAACACAGTATCTAGCCTTCCCTCCTGTGAAGTGTACCTGAGGACATGGAATTCAACTTAATATGTCTAAAGTAGGTTTCTTGATTTCCACCACCTGTCTCCTGCCAGAGTTTCTCCTTCAGAAGCCTTTCTTATCTCAATAAATGGTAGCGGTCATTCAAACCAAATCCTAAGTCATTCCCTTTCCACAACTTAACGTGGTTTTCCAACAAAGCTGACAAATATACTCTAGAATAATACTGAATTCATCAACTCATCACCATCTGCCCCTTCCATCCTCTCTAGACCAAGCCAGCATCATCTTTCAGAGGGTCAGTATGCCTCCACAATATCTCCTGAGTGTATCATTTTATCACCATCTCCACTCCTGGATCATAAGACCAAGCCACCATGATCTTTACAAAGACTACTTGCTACCGCTTTTGTTGCCCCCTCACCTTGCTACAGTATGCTTTTTATACAGCATTTTCAAAGCATAAATCTGATCATCTCAATACTGTACTTGAAATCTTCCAAAGGTTTACCAAATGTTACCTCTTCAAAATGTCCATCCCTGGCCATCTTAGCTAAAATTACTCCATGCTTTTCTCCCTCCACTTACCATGCTCTACCACCAATGCTTTTCTTTTCTTAGCACTTAGTCAGTGACTGAAATTATTTTCTTTACTGTTTTAGATAGTTGCTTTCTATTTTTCTCCAAGAAGAATGGCATGCTTTAAAAGAAGGGAAAAAAAGCCATATGTTCCAATGCAGACACCAGTGCCTGATATTTTAGAGTCATTCAGTAAATATCGGCTGAATAAATGAGTGGAGGTCACGGCAAGTACTGAGCCTGGGGTGATTCCTCTTACTGAAAAGGAGTCTGAGGACAAGCTGTACTTATTTTGTTTCTTTGTTTTGTGAAGGACCCCCTGCACTGTGTCTGCATCTCATATGTCAATTTCATGTTGGAAAAAAATGTGTTGGTGTGGTCCCTTGCTGTCATGTTGCTGTCAGGCTTCTGTCTCCACCAAAACCATGAATGTTATTTGTTACTGGCAGATGAACATCATTTTTGGCCATGAGAAAATAATAAAAGGTTCCTAGTTCTAGGGTACTCTAGGATTTTTCATAATGTTTTCAATGAAATAAGTTAACCTCTGTTCTTTCATTCTACAGAATGGCTCTGAATGTCATTAAAAACACACGTGTTTGTGACTAGATGGATTTCAGTACTTAACATCTTGTGTTAATCTTATTTTTCAAATCCCACTGCCAACCGTTTCTGCCTGGTTGGACCACCCATATCTGGGTTTCTGTGATGCATTCTATTATGAATAGGTTCTTTTTTTCCAGTGGATTTTCCTACCTTATCTACAAATGTCTGCTTTCTACTCTCAAAGGAAGAGATACCACACTGAGTACCAAGTTTATGCTTCCTAGTCAGTTTGAATTTTTTGTCAAATTTATTTTCCTTTTCCTAACATAGGAAAACTGCTTATGTCAGTAGAAAGTCTATTCTCTTGTTCTAGAATCTAATTTAAGAGTGAAAGAGGTGCATTCCAGGTTAGAAGTAAAGGGAATACAGATAGTGCTCTTCGAGAACTCAGAATTAATGCCATTTGTCTTCCCATTTCCTGCATTTCCTTTTTTAATGTCGTTGACTCTGTCAAGCATGATGTATTTACTGAGGCCAGCTATCTGTCTAGCACTATAAAAGGTATTGTGGGATAAAGCAGGCATTGACCAAACATGATGAATGGGCCTAATCCAACTTGCTGCCTGTTTTTTTAAAAAAATAAAGTTTTATTGGAACACAGCTACACTCATTTGTTTACATATTATCTATGGCCGCATGCATGCTACAAGAGCAGAGTTGAGTAATTGTGACAGAGACCATATGGCCTGAAAAGCCTACGTTATTTATTATCTGGCTCTCTACAAAAAAGTTTTCCAACCCTGGGTATATAAATCATGTCCCCCGTTCTCATAGAGTTTCTAAATTAATTGGGTCTGTTGTGAAAACACTGAGTAACTGGTAAATCAATACCAAATTGTATGATCCTGAAGAGAACAGATACCACGGAATAGTTCTTGGTTGGGAAATAAATCTCATTTACAAGGGAGCTGATGATTTTTAAATGATGAAATGCAGAGAGATTTCTTGTACTGCCTTTACTCGATAATTCTGTGCTTTTCTTTGTCAAGTCTCAGATATGCTATGAAATTAAAAGAAATTTAAAACTTTATTAGCAAACGTTTTCCCAGCTAGATGTCCTCCATAACTCTCCCAAGTAGAAATAGCACAGGATTCTTAAGATCAAAGCATAACATGCCTGGCATATCATAGATCCTCAGCTATGTTTTTATAAATGAAAGAACACACAAACCATAAAGGAAGAGAAATTCTCTGCAAATAATAGCTAATGTTATTGAGTATTCATCGTGTGCCATCTTAGAATGGGGTTTTTCAGCAGGAGAGAAACTGACTTTTACAAGGTTAAATGGTAGCTGGAATGTAAACTACTTCACTTAGTGTCTGACGCATGGCACATTATAAGCGATTGAGAAGTTTTTGCTGTCATTATTTAGCACATATTTTCTTTTAAACAGACATAATACTAATTATACTGAGGTACATGAAAATAAGTAAAGCATACAAATTAACCCTTGATTGTATCACTCTCCATATTAAGAACATGTTGTATTTTAGGAAATACATAACAGAGTCATTCGCAGTAATGTAAAACTAGCTGACTCATCAATGTAGAAAACATCTTTTTTTAATTAAAGAAACATCTTTTTTGTTATGCTGATTATTAATAACTTTTTAATATCTTTTAACTATCAGGAGAAATTAGCTATTGTATATGAGGTTGTATGTACTCAGCTGCTTCCTTTTCTAAAAACCTTTTATTTTTGTCTACCATAAACTCTAAGAAGAGCGCTCAGTGAATTTTCACAAAGGAGGCATACCTGTGTAACCAGCACTGAGGTCAAGGAGGATATTACCAGTGTCCTGGATTACCTCCTCCCAGGACTCCTTTTCTTTTTTTTTTTTTTAAATTTTTTATATTTTATTTATTTCTGAGAGAGAGAGAGAGAGAGAGCATGAGCAAGCAGGGGAGGGTCAAGAGAGAGAGGGAGACACAGAATCTGAAACAGGCTCTGAGTTGTCAGCACAGAGCCCAACGCGGGGCTTGAACCCACAAACTGTGAGATCATGACCTGAGCTGAAGCCGGACGCTTAACCGACTGAACCACCCAGGCGCCCCCCAGGACTCTCTTTCAATCACCACTACTCTCCCAAGGGGAACCTCTGTCCTGTCATAGGAACAAGCATTATAAAGACTAAGCGAGGAGATGCTAGCATGTTCTTTTAATAAGTCCACAGATTCTGTTAGGCCTTTGAGAACAATCTGTCATTTTAAGCAGAGAATAGACTTCTGACACTAAAATATTTTATGCTAAATATGTCAGAGTTCTCTCTACATCATCTGTAATGTGCTTTGACATGTTTTGTATGAAGGCCTTCAGGGGCAGACAGTTATTTTCCCATTCTTAAAATAGAGTGGGGCAGGGATCAGCTACCTGGAAAAGTTCATGATTAACAACAACAGCAGCAGCGGTCAGTCTGGAGGTTTCACTAGAATGTCCGTTAGTCAATCATGCAAATTTCGCGAGGCCTGGAGGTGTGGAAAGTGAATTTGAATGGATCTCTGGTCTGCTATTACCCTGTGCATTCAGGGAATTTTAGTTATTGTATTTTCCACTAACATCTGTAAAGGAATTCATATCTCCTCTTCCTTCCGTGCTCGAAAGGCCATGCTGATCTACCTCGGCAATTACTTCTATACTCTGAATAACATATGAATGAATATCCAAGAAAATGCTTTGAAAGCTATCAAGTTTTCTATTTCTTAGAGTTATTCCCTCATCCTAATTTTTCTTTGTTTTACTTGATGTTATATGTTTTTAAGTTACTTAAAACAAACAAACAAATAAAGGGGTCATTATAATTCTTGTTCCCAAATGTTTAGTTTGGCATCTGATGCAAGGCCCCAATTGCAGGCTTACATGCCAGAAGTTGAAGCTGAAAACAAGAATGTAGTGGGCCGGCTAGAGATTTTAAACTTGGGAGGAGTGTTTATATTTTCCCAAGGGACTCATTAACAGGAACCCAAGCCCTCAATGTTACTACCAACACATTTTAACTCTGTTTTGTGAAGTCGAGTGTCGTCTTACGTATACGCATCTTTATCTTCTCTTCCCTCTCAGTTGCCTTGTAAGCTCCTCAAGCCTAACAATAAATCCTCATCAAATTTGAAGTTGTGTTTTTGCTCCTAGCCCATGGCAAATATTCACACAATAGAATTCTATTCTTGGATGTTTTCAAAATGAGAAACAACTGAGTTGTCCATCAGTAGAAGGCTGGTTAAATAAATTATGTTATAGTGGAATGCCGTGCATCCATTAAAAAGAATATTACCTGCATTTGTGGATACGGCTGTAAAATCTCCTGAGTTATCTATCTCTCTGTATATGATGTATTAGAAAATATATTTAAACAAGTAAAAGACAATGGTGATTGTCTTCTCTGGGAGGTAGAATGGGAAAGGTTTTGCCTCCTGCTTTATAGTCCATTGTTTCAACATATAATATATTGATTATGTCATAGCTTTAAAAAGAGGAAACCAATTTAAAAAGATTGGTGTTGTTTTGTGTCTGTTTTTTATATGTCCAGTATTTCAACTCTTTTTTTTGTTTGTTTTGTTTTTTTTAAGTTTATTCAGAAACCTCTCCACAGCTTTGGTGGGGGTTGGACTTGAGTGTTCTCGATAAGAGTAAGCTAAAGTTTTGCTTTCCCATTTGAGCCATGCATACTTAGAAGGAAATGCTGACCAATGAAGTCAATGCCAAGACTGAGAGTGGTATCAAGGTCAGAGAGAGTTCTTTAGCTCAGTTTCCTACTCATTCATTGGAGTCTGTTTTGTGGCTTTAATAGGATTAGAGAAAGCCCCATTTACATTGGGGCTTTAGGAGAATTTTCACACTGCTCAGCTCACAGAACAATGTAAACCCACAGGATTAAGGATGGGGTTTATATAAAGTCCGTAGGGTAAGATGAGTGCATACACCTGGTTATCTCCTGGTTTTCTACTTGCTGAGGAAGGCACTCTGAGACCGTGGGAGCAACATATATGTGTAGGCAAGGGCATGTTTTTCAGGGAGACGCGATGTGATATATTTTAAGGAAGTTCTACCTTTTTAAGAATAAAGGCAAGTCCAGTTGCAGATGATTTGTTGAAAACAAGACTGATGTAGAAAATAATTTGCCTCTCAAATATATTATTAGCATTTGCTTAATCTGCCATATATTCTTCACTCCGCAACCTTGCTTTTTCCTGCCTTTTGAGTCCCATAAAGATTGAAGTTATTCTTTCTGACTGTGATTCAGAGACCCATACTCCCTCTTATAATTTAGGTGAATTGCTTACTGCAACAGTCATCTGAACTGGAGATAAGATGAACACCCTCAGGAAGTTGAGAATGCTGTGAAGTAGTATCTAATCAGGACCTATGGCAGGTTGTATTTTTCAAAAATGATCATATCAGTGTTCCCAATCCAACATTCTCCCTGTCAATTGCTTCTCCCCTTCAATAAGCAGAGTCTGTATTCCCTCCTCTTGAACCCAGGGCTGATTGGGGCCTGCGTCAACAAATCTGATGAATAGGACACTGAATGGTTTTGAGGCTAGATCAAACAAGGCAATAAGGCCTCCACTCTTTTTGTCTCTTGTGATAATCACTTGTGAATCTAGCCATCATGCTGTGACAAAATTCAAACTGGTCTATTTTGAGGGACCACAGGGAAGCCCCATGTGCAAAGGAACTGAGGCCTCCAACCTCCAGCCAGCATCAGCCACCAGAGGTGAGTTGAGTGAGCCCTCGGCTGAATGTAGCTTCAAGGCTTCACATCTTCCAACCAAGATCCCAGATATCACGGAGCAATGGCAAGCTATTACAGTTGCACCATACTCAAATTCCTAACCCACAGAGTTCATGAGCGTAATAAATGGTTGTTTTACACTAATGAGTTGTAGGGTAATTTGTTTTGCAGCCATAGTAACTGGTACGGGCCACTTCTCCACTCAGAGATGGATAAGGAAGTATCTGTAGACAAGGGCAAAATTCTTTTTGAGAGATAGTTTTATATGTTCATGGTGTGGCCTGGATTCAAAGAGTAATTTTTAAGAGACATATGTAACTAATATTGAGATGCACAGAGAAGAGTGGGCAGAGGACTAGTTATTAAAAACTGTCCAAGCAAACGGAGCTCATGCCTTAAGAAACCACCAGAAGGAGTCTCCGTTAGGTCCAGTCTATAAGCACTCTGTGTGATTCCATGCTGTT
The DNA here is from genome assembly GCF_003009895.1 of Hyaena hyaena. Classification (NCBI taxonomy): domain Eukaryota; kingdom Metazoa; phylum Chordata; class Mammalia; order Carnivora; family Hyaenidae; genus Hyaena; species Hyaena hyaena. The sequence goes on from NW_024081152.1 coordinate 132,895, forward strand.
TCAAGACTTGGAATATTATCTAGACTGATGGAGCCATCCAGAAAACTGTCTTTCAGAGAGATTTCAACATGTCAGTAACTAATTTCTTCTAGTCTCAGAAGCATAAAATGAGCAGTGTCAGAAAGCAACGTGGCTAGAACTCTCACTGTATAGATCTGACGGAGTTTAGAAAATGAATGATTCTCAACAACAATTTTCAGTAATAGATATTAAGAAACTTGACATTTTTTCCTTTTATTGCTAAAAATTCCAAAATGTGTATAATTTTCAAATAATTTTGTAAATTCTAATTCTTTTACTCCCCCTTCTATCTTGATTCTATTGATGTACCATAAAACAAAGCATCTACGTACTGATGCGAACCTCTGTTCATTTGATACCGTATTCATCATTTTAAAGCCCTTCTACATATTATTTTTGTGATGGCAAAAGTACCATTTGACTGTTGAAATCTTGAAAATATATTACAGTATTTTTTCTGAAATACAGTTGCTAAAATAATTTAGTAATTATCTCTTCTTGTTTTATTCTTTAGTAAATTCATCCAACATTCAGTCAGTCCTTATTAGGTGCCAGGCACTGTTCTAAACTTTGGGGAGACAGAAATAGGTACATCAGAATTTATCTATGGCTTCCTAGGGTTTACTTAATGGAGCCTGCATTTTAATGAGGTCTGAGGCTGACATTAAACAAACATGTGGTATTTGAGGATGTTAAATACTTTCAGGATCAGGGTGATGATGAGTTAGTGATGCAGATGAAGAAGGGGTGTGCTCTTTTAGAGGAAGTGCATGAAAGCAGGCCTCAGCAATGAACTGAGGTTGGCATTTGGGAAAAGACTTTCGTGTAGAGAGTTTTGAAGTCATGTGGTTATCTAGAAAGACATTCCAGATAAAGAGAACACCAAGTGCAAAGGGCTAGTCTAAAAGGGAGCTTGGTTATATTTGAGAAAGGGCAAGGAAGATGGTGGCTGCAACCGAGTGAGCAAAGGGAGATAATACTCTGAAATAGAGTATTTTCATTGAGTCTCTTTTCCTGTTTCTGAGATGTATAGATTTGTAACTTGCTTACCCATACTCAAAATCAGGCACCTGTAATCTCTTTAATTAGAAGCAATTTCCAAAACAAATAGTCTTTGTGTTTACATTAAACTTGTTCACTTCATTTTCTGTTAATAGTTTGCTTGCCTGTGAAATTTACACCCTTTGAATATTTTCCTCTAGAGTAATTATTCTGTTTTTGTCCATTTGTCAAATAATTTACAATTAATTTTTCAATAACTCATACTTCAAGTGTTTGTTATTGGCAACTATACTTTTGATTTTTTGATTGGCTGATAAATATATTTTCCAATTCTACTTTTCCTTTTTTTGTATTACTGAAGATTATTGAGATGTATGTAATTAAAATTCTGTGGTTCCCTTTATAAAAACTCTAGAATACTGAAAATATAACCACTCATAGGATCCTTAATATTTATGTATTATGCTCCTCCTCCTGCTTACCTGTTTTGGATAAAATAGAGTGATGAAAAACAGATTTTAAAATGTTGCTTTGCTGTGATTTCTTTTTCAAACTCTTATTTGAATAGATAAAGAAGATGTGTTATATAGGGGTGCTTGGGTGGCTCAGTTAGTTAAGCATCCAAATCTTGGTTTCAGCTCAGATCATGATCTCATGGTTCATGAGTGCAAGCCCCACGTTAGCTTCTGTGCTGAAAGCTCTGGGCCTGCTTGGATTCTCTCTCTCCCTTTGTCTCTGCCCCTTCCCCCTTCACACACTCACTTTCTCTCTAAAAATAAATAAATAAATAAATAAATAAATAAGCAAGCAAGCATAAAAAAAGAAAAGAACATGTGTATATGTGTATGACACACATATACAATGGAATATTACTCAGCCATCAAAGAATGAAATCTTGCCATGTATTTTGCTAACCTAATTAGTCAGAAAATATACTATATGATTTTACTGATGTGTGGAATTTAAGAAACAAAACAGATGAACACAGGGCAAGAGAAAAAAAGAGAGGGAAATGGAAGCAAACCATAAGGGACTCTTAACTATAAAGAACAAACAGGGAATGGGGAGGGCAGGGGAATGGGCTAGATGGGTGATGGCTATTACAGAAGGCACTGTGATAAGCACTGGGTGTCATACGTTGGTGATGGATCACTAAATTTTACACCTGAAACCAATTTTAAGTAAAAAATAAAAACTTAAAGGAAATGTGTTTTAATAAAATACTTTATTAAATTTTTAAATTTAAAAAAAGTTGTTTCCTTAGCCTCTCCAATAGCTTTACTATGTGATTTAAATAACAAGAGTACTTTGTGGTCTTTATCACACACAGATATTTTGTAATAATTTTCTTATCAAATGCTTTTGTTCATGTCCCCTGTATTTTTAAATATTCTAGGACCAGAATACTCTTTTGCAGTATTATTCATTCTTCCAACACAACTTACTAGGGTTAATTTAAAAAGATATCCTCCCCACAAACATTACTTTCATTAAATTTTCACCTTCTCTCATAATGTATTATACATTAATTCAGTGGGACAGTATGAGTTTGTACTCCGGAGCCAGGAACTTACATGTTCCATAAATATGGTTTTACAACCAATTCTCAAATATAGAACTTTCTGATGTTTTAATTTCCTTATCTGTAAAATAGAAGTGATCATAATTTAGTCAGTTCTTACTTTCCGTTCTGTTTTTTAAATTTCTTTTTGATGTTTGTTTTGGGGAGAGAGAGAGAGTGAGTGGTGGAGGGGCAGTGAGAGAGGGAGACAGAATATGAAGTAGGCTCCAGGCTCTGAGCTGTCAGCACAGCACCAGACATGAGACTCAAACCCACAAACCAAGAGATCATGACCTGGGTTGAAGTTGGATGCTTAACCAACTGAGCCATCCAGGCACCCTCTGCCCCTTTCTACTTTTGATACTTCTTCTGAAAATAGAGCTGAAGTTAGAGGTACTAATATCCCACACAGTTGAAAATCCACGTGTACCTTTTGACTCTCCAAAAACTTAACTACTGATAGCTTACTATTGACCAGAAGTCTTATCAATAACGTAAAAGTTGATTCACACACATTTTGTATGTTATGTGTATTATATACTACATTCTTATAATGGGGTAAGCTGGAGAAAATAAAGTGTTATTAAGAGAGTCATAGGGGGTGCTTGGATGGCTCAGCTGGAAAAACATTCGATTTATGATCTCAAGGTCATGAGTTTGAGCCCCATGTTGGCTGTAGAGACTGCTTTAATTAAATAGGGTGCCTGAGTGGCTCGGCTGGTTAAACGTTCAACTCTTTGACTTTGGTTCATGTCATGATCTCAGAGTTTCGTGAATTCTAGCCCCATGTCGGGCTCTGCCCTAACCCTGCAGAGCCTGCTTGGGATTCATTCTTTCTCTCTCTTTCACTCTCTCTCTCCCTCTCCTTATCGCTCCCCTGCTCACGCTCTGTGTCTCTCTCAAAATGAATAAACTTTTAAAAAATTATTTAAAAAATAAAATTAAATAAAGAAATAAACTTAAAAAAAGAAAATCAGAAGGAGAAAACACATTTTCAGTACTATAAAAAAAAAAAAAATCCACGTAGAAGCAGACCCACACTGATCAAACCCATGTTGTTCAAGAGTCAGCTGTATTAAACTAACCTGATGAAATTAAGGAAGGAATGCCGAGTCCTACTCTCAATACTTTGCACCACTTTTTGTGAAGAGTTTTATACCAGTGACCATTGCAGATCATTAGCTTTTTCAGTACAAGGAAGCTGTGCAGAATGATCATCAAATAATGAGGTGAACTCTGCCAAGAGAAGGAAAAATTCCAGTCAGTTTTCTTCGCTTTCTGGAACTTCATCTCACTTTTTGGTGATTGCTCCACACTGTTCCTCAAATAGAGCAGTTGTGATTTTGTTTCCTATCCACAGGATACATGCAGGTCACTGTCCGTGACGCTCCACAAAAGCCCCATGCTGCTGTTCTTAACTGAGCAAGACCCAAATATGTCTTTTCTTAACTATGGATCAAGAATCCTTTAAAAATGATTACTAGATTGGTAATTTTTACACTAACCCACTACCTAATGGGCTTTTGGCAATCCTAGATTTAAGTCTCCAAGAGGAAGACTACTTCTGCAGAGATCTTTGTTAGTGTGGTGGCCTTCCTCTCTAAATATCATCCCTAACGTTTTCCAGTTTCTCAGCCAACAACTCAGGCAAGGCTAGACACTTCATTTATTTTTGTGTAAAGCTCTCCCATCACTAAAAGACTACTTTTTTAAAAATAAAGTTTGTATTTCTGTATATACTCACCATAAATTTAAGAAGTATACTTCAGTGTTTTCTTTGAAGATATTCTATAAAATGAAACCGCCATATAACGTTTTTTAAAAGACTTAACTTTTTAGAGTATTTTTAGGTTTACAACAAAATTGAGAGGAAGATACATCCCGCACTTGTATAATCTCCCCCATTTTCAATATTTCTCCACCAAAATAGTGCATTTGTTAACACTCAGTGAATTTGTATTGACACATCATAATCGCCAAAATGCATACATTACACTAAGGTTTGCTCTTTGTATTGCATATTCTGTGGGCTTGGACAAATGAATAGTGACATGTATCTATTATTACAATATACAGAATGTTTCCATTGCTCTAAAAATCCTCTGTGCTTTGCTTATTCATCACCTCCTACCTCACCCCTGGCAACCACTTAAGTTCTCACTGTCTCCAGATCTTTGCCTTTTCCAGATTGTTCTACAGTTGGGATCATACAGCATGCAGCCTCTTCACTTTGACTTCTTTCACTTACCAATATGCACTTAAGTTCCCTGCAAGTCTTTTCATGGTTTGGTAGCCCATTTATTGTTTGTGCTGAATGATATTCCATCATTAGAATGTGCTGCAGTTTATTTATCCATTTACCTACTGAAGAACATCCAGTTTGCTTCCAAGTTTGGGCAGTTATGAATAAAACTGCTATAAACATCCAAGTGCAAGCTTTTTTGTGGACATAAGTTTTTGGCTCCTTTCAACAACTTGGTATTTGGGTAAATACCAAGGAATGAGATTGCTGGGACATATAGGAAGAGTATGTTTAGTTCTGTAAGAAACCACCAAACTGTCTTCCAAAGTGGCTGTACCATTTTGCATTCCCACCAGCAATGAATGAGAGTTCTTGTTGTTCCACATTTTCATGAGCATTTGGTGATGTCACTGTTCTAGATTTTGGCCATTCTAATAAATGTTTAGTGTTATCTCATTTTACTATACATTTCTCTGCTGTCACTCTTTTCATATACTTATTCGCCATCGATCTGTCTTCTTTGGAGAGGTGTTAGATCTTTGGTCCATTTTTTAATCAGGTTTCTTACTGTTAAATTTTGATAATTCTTCGTATATTTTGGATTATAGTCTCTTATCAGATGTGTCTTTGCAAATATTTTCTCCTCATCTGTCTTGTCATCTCACCATCTTGATCCTGTCTTTTACAGAGGAAATTTTTAATGAATTTGAGCTTATCAATTATTTCTTTCATGGATTGTGCCTTTGGCATTGTATTTAAAAAGACATCACCATACCCAAGGTCATCTAGGTTTTCTCTTCTGTTATCTTGTAGGGATTTTATAGTTTTGCATTGTACCTTCAGGTCTATAATTTTGAGTTAATTTTTGTGAAGAGATAAGGTATATGTCTAGACTCATTTTTTTTGGCCTGTAGGTATCTAGTTGTTGAAAAGACTGTCTTTTCTCAATTGTACTGTCTTTGCTCCTTTGTCAAAGATCAGTCCAGCCATGTTTATGGAGGTCTGTTTCTAGACTCTCTTTGGTTCAGTTGATCTTTCCTCAGCTATTCTTTCACCAGTACTGTGCTGCCTCGATTATTGTCACTTTATAAGAAGTCTTGAAGTCTGGTAGCATTGGTTCTCCAACTCTTTTCTTTGTCTTCAGTATTGATTTGGCTATTCTGAGTCTTCTGTTTTTCCCTATGAACTGTAGAATCAGTTTATTGATACCCATAAAAGAACTTGCTGGGGTTTTGATTGGGATTGCATTATTTTTATGTTTTACCATTCACATACTCTTAAACTATTACAGGAGATTATATTCCATTGGTTATTTTTCAGTCCCCAAATTAAAAATGGCCAACTTACTGGAAATTTTCATCTCATTCACTCAACATTTTGAGTTTATACTACAAATTCTTGAGCCTATACTCTAAAAAGTAAATTTTTGTTTCTGATATGATGGTAGGCATGCACAGTGTAAAGCTGATACCTTTGTCACCGGGATCTGTATTTGTCTCCTAACAAAAGAAACTATAAATAACAGCATCAGGAAGTCCAGAGGTAAGCAGTTTAGAGCTAGTACAGAGGTTTAAAAAAGTCATAAATGATTCAGGATCCTTCTGTCTTTCTACTTTTTCTATCTTTAGCACTGGCTTACATTTTTAAGGCAATGGAATAATAGCTGGAGCTCCAGTAAACACATTTGTGATGGAGGAGAAAGAAAAAATGAAAAAATTAAAAAGGACTCGGGATAGAAGTCTGTCCCGTTTTTAAGGTGGTCCCCTGGAGATCCTACCCAGTGACTTACACTCCCATCTCTTGAGCTACCCCTGGCTGGGAGGGCGACTTGGGAGTGATGGCTGAAGGGTATTCATACTGGTCCTGGAACTAAACTGGAATTTTATTGGTAAGAACAAGGAAAATGGAATATTGGAGAGAGAACTCACACGCTGTGCCGTATTTCCTGACTTCTGATATCTTCTGTTTGGTGGGTGTTTAGTGCTAATTATTTTTCAGCATCTTCTATTTGAGCAGGTGCTGTTGCCATTTTTAGGCAGTAATATCCAAGTTTAGCTTTCTTAATTGAAAGCAAACTTCCTTTACTTGTTTACAAGAAGGAGGAAGGTTAGGGTTTTCTTACATTTCTTGTTCCAGCTGGGAGGCAGCAAGGGATTTTAAAAGGACTGACTGGGTGTTTGCCCACTTGGTTTCCTCAGTAGGATAAATCTGTTTTAAAATGTGCCAGACAGATGGTATTTTTTCCTTAAGGCTTCACTGATCAAGTGCACACCATAAAATCCTGAATGAAGAGGAGGAGCAGCAGCACTATATATTTAAAATGAGAGAAAAAAAGTCTATTCACACTAACTTCCATTTGATTAAACAGTGCTTTGTTCCGTTGGTTCGGTTTTGAATACTGAGGGATTCCTAATGCGAATCAGGTGTGCATCACAGCTGCGGAGCATCTCACACTTGTGTACATGGCCAGTTGTATCAGTAGTAATGGAAATGTGAAGGTAAGCAAGCGATGACTGTCTAAGCCTCAGAAGTACCACAAGGGTGAGATCCATACCATACGTAGCCTTTATGAATGTTTCCCCTTTCTTTTGTTGTGGACTTAGCAGGAAGTAACTGGGCTTTGCTTTTTTTTTTTTCTTAATGTTTTTATTTATTTCTGAGCGAGAGAGCAAGTGAGCAGGGGAGGGTCAGAGAGAGAGGGAGATGCAGAATCTGAAGCAGGAGCTCGAACCCACGAACTGTGAGATCATGACCTGAGCCGAAGTCAGACGCTTAACCGACTGAGCCACTCGGGCGTCCCCATAGTCTTGTTTTTATACAAAGCCACTGAAGTTTATAGATTCTTTAAGGCAGTAATTTCTTATATGATGCCAGTTTTTCTTCAAATACTTCTGTTGCATTTTCAGGGAACTATTCGTGTATTAATATAACAGAAAGATGTACTAATATAACAGAAGATGGTCACATTTTAATGACTGTCTGTAGGGCTTTTGGCATCTTGACAGGTTTTTGCACAAGTGTGTGAAATACAAGAAACTCCTACATATTTCTAGCAAAACAGATATTATGGCAAGGACCCCGGTCATAACTAGTTCTTATCTGAGCAGGCAGTGTAGTATTCTCGTTTAGAGAATAGGTTTGGTATCATGCACCCGTGGATTGAGTCCTGGCCCTGCCTCTTGGCCAAGCTATCAGTCCGTAAGCCTCAGTGGCTTCATTCATAGAGTTTCAAAAGAATAGAATAGAGAAAATACATAGTTTACATTTCTCAATGGTGCCCTGCACTTCGTGCAGTTTCCTCGCCCTGAGCCTGGGCTAGACTGAATGAAATCGGGTTGTGAAAAGATTGTGGCTTTTGTCTTGGGTGCTCTCTCACTCTCTTGGTGTGTTTTTGATCCCTCTCATTCTCTCTGGGATTGCTTGCTTTGGGAAGTCAGCTGCCCAAATTATTATGCAGCCTCGTGGAGGGCTCACATGAGCTTTGTTAGAAATGGATATTTTGAGGGGCGCCTGGGTGGCTTAGTCGGTTAAGCGTCCGACTTTTGCTTAGGTCATGATCTCGCAGTTCGTGGGTTCGAGCCCCGCGTCGGGCTCTGTGCTGACTGCCAGCTCAGAGCCTGGAGCCTGTTTCAGAGTCTGTGATTCCCTCTCTCTCTGACCCTCCCCTGATCACACTGTCTCTCTCTCTCTCTCTCTCTCTCTCTCCTAGAAATAAATAAAACATTAAAAAAATTTTTTTTTAATAAAAAAAAAAGAAATAGATATTTTGAGGCCTGCTAACAGCCACGAGAGACCTTGGAAGCAGGTTCTTGTCCAGATGAACTTTTGAATTGACTACAGCCCCAGTTGAGAACTTGACTGCAACCCCTCAATAGAGACCAGGAGCCAGAGGCACTCAGTTAAGCGGCACCCAGTTTCCTCACCCACAGACTGTGAGATGATAAATATTTTTTGTTTTAAACCACTAGGTTTGGGGTGATTTGTCACACAATAACAGACAACTAATACAGCACATAAAGATGTTCACCTCTGCATGGCAGGTAGCAAGCGCCACCAGTTAAGACTTAGTAACACTATTCTCGAAACAAGAAAAGAGGAGACTTAATTCAACATCATGGGATTATTGATCATGCACTGTAAATCCTTTTCAGTAGATGCGTGCACAGAGCTCATGAGCAAGTCTTATGGACAGCCACTTACCTGTTTTTACAGATTAAAACATATAAGGCAAAATTTCCCAGTCATCCATGATTATAAAATAGCATGGGAAGACAGGACCCAAGAGGTCATGTAAATCTTTCTTCTACTTCAAAATAAAATGAAATGTAAATTGCTGAAGGTCAAAACAAAAGAGGAGATAGATGGTAACTGGCAGATATTGTTTCTTAGATTGACACAAAAAAATCGCTAAAATCTTTTAAAGATGAATTGATAAAAATGCGAGAGTTTGTGTTTGTTACTTGAACATTTTGCTACATAACAGTATTTATTTAGATCTTTATGTTTATTTAATTTACAAAAGGCCATCCTACAGGTTGCAGTATTTGCAGTAACCAAGACCTTGAAAAACTAATGTGGAAAAAGGTTGTTTCATCATTTGGGAGCATGTAACAAATTACATTAAAAACTTTATGTGGAATGTCATATTAAAATCAGTCTCTCTTGCCAGAATCAATCATCTTATATTTGAGATAAAATCTTGGCTTGCCATTGAACTCTAGAAAGTAGGATATGGAACTCATTAATGGATAAATATAACCTTATGGTTTAGAGCCCTAAGATAGAATTCCTGTATACTACTACTGCAATTTTGTTTACCTTTCCTTTTGTTTTTCTAAAATTTCCCTAAATCTGTGGCTTTCTTTTTTTTTTAAGTTGTCTTGGAAATTTTTAGATTCTCTTTGGAAATTGTCAGAATTGGGACTAAAGCAGTTGTTACCAGAACCCTCCCCCCGACCCACCCTTTTTTTTTTTTTTTTTTTCAAATTAATTGAACTTCACATATGAAAGCTCATACTGTAAAGTCTAGTGGTTGCTATCAGGCAAGTAAGAGTAAAATCTTTACTCACTACTACAGTACATCCTTTTCTGGCCAGCTGTTTGTTTCAAGATTAAATAAGGTTATATTCCAAGGTGGTTTGCCTGCACATCAGAGTCTGGAACGCATATTGATTTATTCTGTCCAGATGATTTTGCAGGGAGCAAAAATGAATATTCCCATAGCCCAGTGGATTCTATGGTAGTTTGAGATAAAAAGACAGGACTGCCCAAATATGTAGAACTTATTTTAGATGATTCAAAAACAGAGAATTTACGTAGTCTAAGACATCTTAAAACAAAACAAAAGAGAGCAAGAAAACAGTTCTTCAGTTGTGGACAATAAGGTTTAAGACTCTTTAGACCGTTTTTTCATTTACTCTAAAAGACCATCTGTAATTCATCTTGTGCATGGTAGAAAGTTACACAGTTTCTTTATATGTTGACATTTTTCTAACTATATAAATAGTCAGACTTGAAATATACTTTAAAGTTGAAAAGTATTCTCAGAGAGAAAAGGAGATGAGAACTCTGGATTGAAAGTCTTCATGGGACATGAAAGATGACCTGTGAATGGTTTGGTAAAGAGGTTAGGCCTCCATTTTCTGAAGTTCCTGGTTGAGGCAGCTGGCACTGCCTTCATTTAAACCACTGCCCTGACTATATGGAATCTCTTAGGGGCCAAGTTATTCTAAACACGTATTTTATGTAACATTATTATCCTAAAGTTGGTTCAAAGTTTCTGGAACATGATTTACAATAATGACATAGTTATATTCCCAGAGAAGAGATTTCATGTCTAAACTCAAGTTTTATATACAATATATCCCTCTTGCAATCAAATTTTCTTATCTGAAAATATAAAGAAAAGATTATTTTAAAAGAGAAACTCTTTATGGTTAATATACCAGTAATAAAACAGATAGCATAGAACCTCCATTAATACAACTAGTAATGTTATAGATAAGTCTGAAGTTTCTTAGGCTAAAATGATGAGAAGCAGAATTTGAAGATACAGGAGAAAAGTAAAGACGGTGGTGTTTAGAGCAAAAATGTTTAAATGTCATACAATAAAAGTAATCACCACTCAAGAATAATTTGATCTTCTTCAAGTCTATTAGCCCTTATTATGATGGTTTCATAAAACATACCAAACCACTACAGTTATGTTTGCATATTAAGTTTTAAAATTGATCTGCAATCTACTTCCTTCATGTCTGCATTGAAGCTAAGACTGGTGATATCATCACACCCAGAATAGTTCTCTGCACCTTTTAGGGATGAATCTTACCTACCCATTGTCAAATACTTAGGGAGGCCCTAAAATGTACTCTGTTATTTTTTTAAGCAAAGATAAACTGAGGTTGTAATACATTTAAATATATTTTAAAGAAGTATATTTTTAAGCATAGGAACACATATGAGTTTGTGAAACTGGTCTCTTAACCACTCAGAGCATCAATTTTCCACAACTTATAAAATGTAGATGTTAGACTAGGAAATCTCAAAATATCTTCTTGCTAAAATTCCATGCTTACTTATAAGAGGAAACTCAATCAGTGTAGTCTTCTGCCCATATTTGCAATCTGTTTTGAGTCTACAGAAGTTCTCAAGAAACATCTATTTGTGGAGCATTTTCCCAATTATGCTTTATGCACATGCGTACACACACAAAATTCCAAAGGTCAAAAAGTTGGGAAAATGTTACTATACTATAGCAATTTGGGCAGTTCAAATGCTTATGAGCACAAAAGCTCTGAGGAGTTCTGAAGAAAAGGAACCTTTTTAATCCCACATTTCCCAAATTTACTTGACTAAAAAAACCTTAAAAATAGAGCATGTGCCGCATCTAAATGATGTTTTACACATTGTGGGAAACACTACTCTGGTATGTAAGGGACCTCAACAACTTGGAGAAATCATTGTTAGTAGTTTCCTGGGGCCACTATAACAAAGGACCACAAACTGGCTGGCTGAAAACAACAGACATTTATTCTCTCACAGTTCAGCTCTGGAGGATAGAAGTCCAAAATGAAGGTGTTGGCAGGGCCGCGCCATCTCAGAAGGCTCCAGGGCGTGATCGGTTTCGTGCCCCTCTCCCAGTTCCCACCGTCGCTGGCAATCTGACACATTCCTTGGTCTACAACCACATCACCCTAGTCTCTGCCTCCATTTTCACATGGTATTCTTCCCTGTGTCTGTCTCTGTGTTTCCCTGTCTCTTGAATAGGACACCGATGATCGGGTTTAAAGACCATCCTAATCTGGCATGACCTCATCTTACATCTTAATTATATCTGCAAAGACCCTTTTCCCAAATGAGTTGCCATCCACAGGTATGGGTTTTAGGAGTTAAATAGATCTTCTGGGGAGACACAGTTCAACCCGTTACAGTAATTATCCTTCAAACCTCATATCCCGCTGCTTCTTGACCAGATCATGTGTTGGTGGTGTTCTACAGCTTAGTTTTCTGACTTTTCTCTTTCATCTACATTTATTCTGCAGATAAAGTCTTCTGTGCTTTAAATGCCTTCTCTATAAAGATGATTTCCAAATCTGTATCTCGCCCTGATCTCCCTCCTGAATTGTACTCTTCTATCCAATAAAGCTGACTTACCTGACAGAGTCAGACAAAACAACCCTTCTAAAACAAAATTCTAATTTTCCTGTGGCCACCTCACTCCAGCTGCAGTCCATCATCAGTACATGGCAATACCTGCCAGTCTAAGAATCACCTTTTTATTTCTCTTTTCCTTTCATCCACACTTCTAATCCATCAGCAACTCAAGTCGGTTGCTCAAGCCTAACCTGCTGGTAAGCTTCCGCTGTTAGCGGTCTCATCAATGTTATATCTTGCCCAGACCGCAAGTCTCAACTGGATCTTCCTCTTCCACTCTTGCCTCACTACAGTCTGTGGTCCCCAGTAACCAAGGGTGGTCGTCTTCAAACCTAGAGTGTGGTCATACTCCTGCTCAAAACTCTCCAATGCCCTCCTATGACCTGTTGTGTCCTAATTGCTCTGGCCACTGGCTGCTTCCCTGATCCTCTCTCCTTCTCCCCCTTGCTCATTTTGCTCTAGTTTTACTATGTGTGCTGCCAGTCCTTAGTCCATCCAAATCTGGAGCTACATTTCAGACCTTGCTATTGCAGTTTCGTCTGCTGTAAAATTTTCTTTCCGGATGCTTTTGCACGGTTCTTTTCGCCCCTCTCTTCTTTCAGCTCTCTTCATAACCACTTTGTCCATGGGCTCTTCTCTACTCATCCTTCCCCAAATGCTCTCACCACTGTCTCTGTCAAATGCTACTTTGTTATTTTTTATACTACTGATCTCCACCTGAAAAGCATTCGTTTCCTCACACTACAGTATAAATTGTAATAAGAACTGAGAATTGTCTGATTCATCACTGTATTTCTAGTGCCTATAATGATGCCTGGCACCTCCTAGGTGCCAGAGAAATATTGAATAAACGAGCAAATGAAAGAATGTGTGAATAGTCCTAAGCAGACTTTCTCCACTACAGTCAAGCTTCAGTGTCTCTCAGTAGTCTGTTTTTGTTCTTCTAATCTGCTTTCCTCAAATTTCTAACAAATCTTCTACTCTCTAAGGAAATGCTCTTGATACTCTGAGCAAACTGTTCAAGTCCCGCCTCCATGAAGTTGTCACTGCTACCCTCCTGCCGTGATCCCTCCCTGTCGCTCATCTTCCGTTAGGCCCCATCCATCTTTACACATCAGCACCTAATTGCTCTTCAATTACTGCATGTATGTCTCTCCTAAAAGATTATAAACTTCTTAAGGACAAGGACGTTATTACATACTTTTAGTACCCAGGCCCCAGAGCAATAATGTACAAATAGTGGGCAATTCTGACTTTTGTATTGATCACCTGATTGACTAACGGATTAATTGATTGCCTCAATCTCAAACATGTAAATGAAACAACGTGAGGGCCTTTTGGGGGGTGGGGGGAGGAAGTGTACAGTAAAGTCAGAAAAAGAGAGGCATTCATATCCAGACAATACCACTAAAACGTCAGCATCATAACAAATAAGTGACTGAAGAACTATTTCGTTTCTTATTAGAAGGTAAATAATCTTTCTTACCCAATGTGATGATGTTAACTAGAAAATCTCCCCGAGCAATCACAGTTCCGGATCATCATACTTGACCTTTCTTCAGTGCCCATGAAAGAGCTGGTTAGTGAATGTGATAACTGAATCCATAAAAATGTATTTTTACTAAACTGATAACATTTGTTTATGAATCACTTTCCATCAGTGAATTTGCAAGACATCTATTCTAGCTTTTTTAAAAAATTAGATCAGTTTTTAAGCGTAGTTTAATATACGGTGGAAGGCAAGTTGGAAAAGTAACATTGATAAAGATAAACCTAGTATTTTCACATTTCTTGGTATATCTTGCTGGCAAAGGCCCAAAAGACATTGAAATTAGTCCTAAGTGTATCATACATATTGGGTATATATATATATTACATATGTATGTATTATAACATAATACATGTAATATATAAATTCGAAAACAGTGTATCAGATTTTCTGGGATATAAACAGTGTTCTTAACAGTTCAGTTAAAATAACCTACATAGGGGTGCCTGGGTGGTTAAGCATCTGACTCTTGATTTTGGCCAGGTCATGATCTCATGGTCGTGAGAACAAGCCCTGCATCAGGCTCTGCACTAAGTGTGGAACCTGCTTGAAATTCTCTCTCCCTCCCTGCCTCTCTCTCCCTCACTGCTCCCCCTCCAAAAAGTAAATATACAAGCCATACTTGTTTGTAATTGGCTTTGAACTGTGCTTTTTAGACCAGGATAAGTTCACCATCCATTGTATTGTGTTTTGGAATGAAAGCTTGTGTCTAGAAATGTTCTTTTTCTTTGCCATAGCATGAAATACTACTGGGCAGGTAAGTCTAATGCAGGGAACTACTAGGAAATCTTGTGTTCTTTTCTTCTCCTAATCTTATTAATATTAACTTTTAGCAGGTCGTATGCTTTAAAATGGTTTTCAGCGGTATACAAACTCAAAAGGTGCAAAGAGGGAAAAAAATATTTGTAAAGCACAGGTGTCTATTTCAGAGACCTCAGAATTTCCGGGTTATTTCCAGGTATCTGAAAAAGCTGAATAAAGGCTGAAGCAACAGAAAATGGAAAGGAAAACAGAGCAGTTAGAGCTACACTGTGATGAAGAGATTGTAAACCCCATATCCAGAAATGTTTGCCAGCACTACTTGGACATAATATATTGTCAGCACAATGTCATAGAACACAAATCTTTGATTCACTTTGAAATAAAAGTCACAAATACAAGACTAACCCGCGGTCTTCAAGGGGCAAAAGGAGTTGAATATTTTGCCAGAAATCTTCTTGCCTCAATAAAGAATAATGTAATGCCTAATAAAACAGAAACTGTTGAAATTCAGGAATTTGCCAAGAACATCAGCCTGGTGTACTCATTTCAGAGAGAGGAATTCACCATCTTCATAAGAGAAAGATCTCAATTGTTCCTCCTCACAGACATGATGTTTGTATCATGCCCAGGAAGCACCCACCAAAGTAGAAGTTCAGCTCTGTGATGGCCCAATTTATCTTCCTCCCTGTAGAGGATCAGTGTCACCTTATTGCTCCCTGAACTGTCGAGTGCCTGTTGATTTAATGGATCCCTGCCTTCTGAAAGTCCTGGGGAGGCTTGGTGAAAGATGTGAAATGAACCTTGGAGCTGTCTAAACCCAAAACCAGTGTGCCCATCATCATATAATCAACTAATTCCATAAGCAAAAGAAGAGAAGTGCTTGATATGTTTACATAAAAATTTTATCACATATATATACATACATACATATATAAGATATTATATACATATAGGATATATATAGGGTAAGTTCACCATATATATAATATATTAATATATTATGATATATATATATACTTGCTTTTTATTTATTTATTTTTTTAACTTATTATTTTATTTTTTTTTTACAAATAGTTTATTGTCAAATTAGTTTCCACATAACACCCAGTGCTCATCCCCACAAGTGCCCTCCTCCATGCCCATCCCCCCCGCCCCCCCACATCCATCAGTCCTCAGTTTTTGTCAGCATTCAAGAGTCTCTCATGGTTTGCCTCTCTCCCTTCCCCCCACCATTTCTCCCCTTCTTCTCCCCCTTGTTCCTCGAGGGTGTTATGCTGAGCGAAATAAGTCAGGCAGAGAAGGACAAATATCATATGTTTGCACGTATAGGAGGATTAGGAGGAACTTAACTGAGGAATATACTTGCTTTTTAAAACCTTACAGAATATTTATTCATTCTGAATGGACAAACAGAGATGATTATTGTTACTTAGCAACAGTCACAGGTTGTGTGTTATGTGAGCTTGTGTGATAGGCCTTCAAAAAGAGAAAAGTTTATCCTCTATCTCCTATTCAGAAATTCTAAGATATTCAGTTAAATTTCATTTTAATGGAACTCTTGATTGTTCCAAGGGCTTCTATAAGACTGAAGTATTAAAGCTAACACTTATGATACATGAACATGAGTTATGAAACATAATTGTAAAACAAGCACCCATGAAGCCATCCCAAATTGAACCCATTGTCTCATCCTGCTACAGCATCCTCTGCATACAACTCCAGATACAACCGGCCTCATCTGTGATTGCCTAAGTTCCGTGCCGTAGAAGGAGAAACGCGTTATTGCCTATTGATGTAACTGAAAATAATACACTTTTGAATTTTGCTTGGCTTTTGTGAAAAGGACATCAGACGATCTCTAGTCTGACCAGTTCCTTTTTAAATTCAGTTTTATTACAAGTATTTGCTAATTTATATTCTTCTGAAACATTTGATGGTATGATTAGTAATATGTTTGTTAAAATGCGGTATATTAAGGTTTATTATAAAGTAGTAATTAAGGTACAGCATATTTGAGTAGGGACAGGTGAATTGTCTATTGGAACAGAATAGGGAGCCCAAAGACAGACATTTGCATATATGGAAACCCGATTCATGATAGAAATAACGCTACAGATGACATTTGCTTTGTCCCATGCATTATTTTTAAATGATAACTTTAATTAAATATTAAATAAATAACAAGATATCCATTTTATACAAGTATATATAAAATTATAAATACACAATGGAAAAGTATGCAACAATGTAAGAGAAGAAAACGGGGGAAACTGATCCTCTCATACACTACAGGTGGGACTAATATATTAGTACCCTCACTCTAGAAAGCAATTTGGTAGCATCTGTCACAATTTAAACTATGCAAATCTTATGATGTAGAAATTTCACCTATTAGAATCTGTCTAAGAGATACTTTTGAACATCTTTTGAAAGGAGTACATTCAGGTTGTTAATGTCCTTGGTGCTTCAAAAACAAGACAAAACTGGAGTAAACTTACATGTCTATCAGTGAGGAGAGTGGCTACATAGACCATGGAATGCCATCAACAGTTACTCAAAATTTCCAGTAGTAGCCTTAAAAAGAGAAATACACGGGGCGCCTGGGTGGCTCAGTCAGTTAAGCATCCGACTTCAGCTCAGGTCATGATCTCACCATTCGTGAGTTCAAGCCTCACATCAGGCTCTGTGCTGACAGCTCAAAGCCTGGAGCCTGCTTCAGATTCTCTGTCTCCCTCTCCCTCTGTCCCTCCCCTGCCCGTGTGCTCTCTCTCTCTCTCTTTTTCTCCCTCTCTCTCAAAAATAAATAAGCATTTTAAAAAAATAAGTTAAAAAAAAGAGAGAGAGAAATACATTACCTTGCCTTAAAAAGAGAAATACATTATTGCCTATTGATGTAACTCAAAATAATACAAGTGAAATAAAGCGATTATATGAACCTCCCATAGTTATCAGCTACTAAGATCTGGATCAAATATTTTTAAAACCCTATCTTTAAAAGCTTGAAAACATCCAAAAGTAGATCAAAACTAGGAATGGACTAAAGCTGAGTGTTAGTACACCTCTCCTGTACTATTTGAATTTGGACCAAATGCAAAATTTTAAAACTATAAGTATTTATATTTCAACCTGTGTTACATGTATTGAAATAAAACTTTTAAAAATTAACCTGTATCTCCTACATACTTAGATTAGGTCAAGGATGTTTTCACTTTTAGAATTAAAATATATGTGTCATTCCCTGGTAGATTGCCTTGCTCTGTTTGAGGAACTATTTATTGATTCATTCAATCTCAGCAAATATTTACTGAGTGTCTAACATGTGCCAGACCCTCTTCTAGTTGCTGGGGACAGTAGTCAGTAAGACACACAAGGCCTCTGCTCACTGGGAGTCTATACTGTAATGGTGAACTGTCTTATTGAGTAGACATGTATGAGCAGAGGCATAAATTCACCTAAAGGCACATCATCTGAGAGAAGAAGGGGGAAAAAGACAAGGAAAAAGGATAAGGAGATGTCCTATTTCTGTATGTACATCAAAATGCAAAACTGTTAGAATTGAAGGGAATCTTAGTAGTGTTCAGGTTTTTTACATGAGCATTTTGCTAGTATAATGCAATACATCTTTATTAACTAAATTTTAGGATATTTCAAAATTTTAACATTCCAGTTTTTCCATCATTTTGAATATCAGTGGATTATAGAAGTGAAATTTAACAGAATTCTTGTTTGTATTTTTTTCTTTTATTCTGGGGAAAGCTTTTTGGAAGATTATGTCAATTTCACATGAGTATGAAAGGTATATTCTGTGAAATGGAATTTACTTAGCTTTTTTTGAGTTCCTTCATTGCTCTGTAATTTATAGGCAATATGTTGTCTTTGGTTTGGTTTTTGTTATACCATGGGCAAATTTATTTTTCATTAAGTTTTTTTTTTATTTTTACATTTATTTATTTTTGAGAGACAGAGTGTGAGGGGAGGAGGGGCAGAGAGAGAAGGAAGCAATCTGAAGCAGGCTCCAGGCTCTCAGCAAACCTTCAGCACAGAGCCTGATGCAGGACTTGACCCCACAAACCTTGAGATCATGACCTGAGCCGAAGTTGGACACTTAACTGACTGAGCCACCCAGGCGCCCCAAGTATTTTATTTCAATTCCAGTATAGTTCATGTACAGTGTTATGTTTAAAGTGTACAATACAGTGATTCACCAATTCTATACGTTACTCAGTGCTTATCATAAGTATACTCTTTAATCCCCATCACCTACTTCACCCATCCTCCAATCTACCTCCCCTCTGGTTACCATCAGTTTGTTCTCTATTAAGTCTCTTTCTTGGTTTCCTCTCATTTTTTTCCTTCACTCATTCCTTTTGTTTCTTAAATTCCACATATGCATGAAACATATGGTATTTGTGTTTCTCTGACTTATTTCACTTAACATTATACTCCCTAGCTCCATCCATGTCATTGCAAATGGCAGGATTTCATTCTTTTTGTGTAGCCAAATAATATTTTTCTGTGTGTGTGGTGTGTGTGTACACACCACATCCACTTTACCCATTCATCTATCGATTGACACATGGGATGCTTCCATTATTTGGCCATTGTAAAAAATGCTGCAGTAAACAAAGGGATACATGTATCCCTTTCAATTAGTGTTTTTGTATTCTTTGGGTAAATACCCAGTAGTGTGATTACTAGATCATAGGATAGTTCTATTTTTAAATTTCTGAGGAATCTCCATACTGTTTTCCAGAGGGGCTGCACCGGTTTGCATTCCCACCAATAGTGCACAGCGTTCCTCTTTGTCCACATCCACCCCAATACCTCTTGTTTCTTACTTTTTTTTTTTTTAATTTTAACTATCTGATAGGTGTGAGGTGATATCTCATCGTGGTTTTGATTTGCATTTCCCTGACAATGAGTGATGTTGAGCATCTTTTCATGTGTCTTTTGGACCATGGACAAGTTTTTTAGGGCAGAAGAAGAGTGAGAAACTTTTCTTGATGTGTTCAATAATCCTTTCCACCCAGAAAGTTCTTTATTATATTATTTTCATTACTAAAGTTTTTGTTCACTATATTAATTTGTTATTGATACATTAAAACAATCTTTTTTTACATTTTTCAATTTTATTTTATTTTATTTTATTTTTAAATAGTTTATTGTCAAGTTGGTTTCCATACAACACCCAGTGCTCATCCCCACAAGTGCCCTTCTCCATGCCCATCACCCCCCTTCCCCTTACCCCTACCCCATCAGTCGTCAGTTTGTTCTCAGCATTCAAGAGTCTCTCATGGTTTGCCTCCCTCCCTCTCCCCAACTATTTTTCCCCTTCTCCTCCCCCATGGTCCTCTGTTAAGTTCCTCCTAATCCTCCTATACGTGCAAACATATGGCATCTGCTCTTCTCTGCCTGCCTTATTTTACTCAGCATAACACCCTCAAGTTCCATCCATGTTGCTACACATGGCCAGATTTCATTCTTTATCATTGCCATATAGTATTCCATTCTATAGATAAACCACATCTTCTTGATCCATTTGTCCGTTGATGGACACTTAGGCTCTTTCCATGATTTGTCTATGGTTGAGAGTGCTGCTATGAACATTGGGATACATGTGCCCCTATGCATCAGCACTCCTGTATCCCTTGGGTAAATTCCTTGCAGTGCTATTGCTGGATCATAGGGGAGTTCGATTGTTAATTTTTTGAGGAACCTCCACACTGTTTTCCAGAGGGACTGCACCAGTTTACATTCCCACCAACAGTGTAGGTGGGTGCCCGTTTCTCCACATCCTCGCCAGCATCTAGAGTCCTCTGATGTGCTCATTTTAGCCACTCTGACTGGCGTGAGGTGGTATCTCAGTGTGGTTTTGATTTGTATTTCCCTGATGAGGAGGGATGCTGAGCATCGTTTCATGTGTCTGTTGGCCATCTGGATGTCCTCTTTGGAGAAGTGTCTGTTCACGTCTTCTGCCCATTTCTTCGCTGGATTGTTTGTTTTTCAGGTGTGGAGCTTGGTGAGTTCCTTATAGATTCTGGATACTAGCCCTTTATCTGATATGTCATTTACAACTATCTTTTCCCACTCTGTCAGTTTCGTACTAGTTTTATTGATTGTTTCCTTTGCCGTGCAGAAGCTTTTAATCTTGATGAGGTCCCAAGAGTTCATTTTTGCTCTTGATTCCCTTGCCTTTGGGGATGTGTCAGGTAAGAAATTGCTGCAGTTGAGGTCAAGGAGGTTGTTTCCTGCTTTCTGCTCTAGGGTTTGGATGGTTTCCTGTCTCACATTCAGGTCCTTTATCCATTTTGAGTTTATTTTTGTGTATGGTGTGAGAAAATGATCTAGTTTCATTCTTCTGCATGTTGGTGTCCAGTTCTCCCAGCACCATCTGTTAAAGAGGCTGTCTTTTTTCCATTGGATGCTCATCCTCACTTTGTCAAAGATTAGTTGGCCATACATTTGTGGGTCCAATTCTGAGTTCTGTGTTCTATTCCATTGGTCCATGTGTCTGTTTTTGTGCCAATACCATACTGTCTTGATGATGACAGCTTTTAAGTAGAGGCTAAAGTCTGGGATTGTGATGCCCCCCGTTTTGGTTTTCTTCTTCAATATTACTTTGGCCATTCGGGGTCTCTTGTGGTTCCATACAAATTTTAGGATAGTTTGTTCTAGAAAACAATTTCTTTAACTCAGCAAAAAGACCAGGTCTAATAAGTTTCAACAGTATCAGATATTTCTTAAAGTACATCTATCCCAAGAACTTGCTCTAACTTCACCTTCAGGAAATGATTTTTTCACTTACCCTTTGTGTCCTGCTAAACTGTATGCATGATGTAATTCTGTTTTTTTGTACTGTGTTTTTTGTTTGTTTGTTTGTTTTTCTCATCTATTATGATCTTTGTGGATATTTGGTCTCTGTATTCATTAAGAACTGGCATTTTTATATTTTATGTCTTCTAAAATCACTATGATCAAATTTATGCTATTTCTCTAGTAACTGAATACCAATATCAATTTTAAAATTATAATGATTATCACCTCACTTTAGAGAATATAGGCCAGAATTCGTGACTACATGGTCTCTGAGTTTAAAGCACCATTTGATTTTCTAAATCATCATCTAAAAGGTTTCTCTAGTGGGCTTCAGGAACATAACATTCCTTACCCCTCAACTAAGTGTATTTTTTTTCTCTTTTTCTCTCCCTCTTTTAAAAAAAAATCAACAGCTTGATCAAGTCATCCGCCAAAGAAGCCTGTCCAGTTTGGAACTGTTCCTCTCTTGTGCTCAGAAACAGTTAAGTGCTTTAATAGCTACAGAACCAGTTGACATTGAATAAAGAGAACATGACAAGCTAACCACACTGGCAATGGATAAATCATTAGACCTCTAAAATACATGCTGTGAATTATAAAGATGCTTTTGTTTTCCTTCCAAACCTTGGAGAATTGATTTCCACTTCAAGGGTAAACTAAACCAATATTTAGAGGAACTATCACGAGATCTAATTTATTTTCTTTTGTTTTCTCCTTTACATTTACTGTTATTTTCTTAGTAGTAGGAGCAGCAGCAGCAGCAGCGACAGAAAATAAAATGTGACCCCAAAACCATTGAAAATTGCCACATTACCAAAAGTTAATTAAACTTCATGTTCTCTGGTGGCCTATTATATTTTATTTGGCAAAGGTAGTAAATATCTTTACTTATTGCTTCACAGTGACTCTTGATAAAATTCTAGAATGCAGTCATACATTTATTTGATTTTGAGGATAAGCAGCATGGATTTCAACATCACTTGTTTATCGATGTAATTGGGGTATAAAACACTGATATGACAAAGAGTCATTCTGATATTACCAAACCCCTTTCTATAGAGGGATCTATGTATTTTCATTGGTAGTGATTGAAAATACTGAACATTATTATGTTAATTCAGCTTTGATCTGATGTGCCACTTAAAGGGGTATATGTGTGATATATGCTTATTTCCTGCTTCTGTTCTTCAAAGTCACTATAAACCAATAAAATCATTTTTCTTATTAATCCTATCATGAACTTAATCTCTAGAAAGATAATATAACTTAGCCATTTATAGGAATTTAGATTCAAATATGAAAGATATGAAATCCTTTCCCAATTATTCAGAATGTATTTAAATTATGAGCAGTATACTTTAATGAAAAATCATGAGTCCTTTTAACATCAAAATTAAAATATTGTCACTAAAATGTATGCAAACATTTTGTCTTGTTTTCTGAAATGCTTCTATTTCCATGGGCTTTGTACTTTTCTGGGATTTCTCAGTCTAATAAAAAGAACTCCAAAAACTTACTTGGTTGTTATTTTTCTTTTTTTAATCTCTTTTAAACATTAATTCTTTTTAAAAAAAGTCTTTCTTAAACTTCTATATTTATGGATGATGCTGTTTCTATACATCCACCTAAACATTTAAGATAAAATTTACCAGCAAATTTAAATGTTGATAACTACTTAGTTTTCTCTTATAAATTTAAATGAGAAATTAAAGCAAACAGCAGCATAGTAAATCGAGGAGGAGGGCTTTAATTCAGGAACAAACCAAAAATACAATGTTATAGTCATACTTAAAATCATTTGACTCTCAGGCACCTGGGTGGTTCAGTGGCTAAGCATCTAACTCTTAATTTAGGCTTAGGTCATGGCATGGTTTGTGAGTTCTAGCCCCAGCCCCACATTGGGCTCTACACTGACAGTGTAGAGCCTGCTTGGGGTTCTCTCTCTCTCTGCCCTTCCCCTGCTCTTGCATGCACACACACTCTCTCTCTCAAAACAAACCTAAATAAATCATTTGACTCTGTCATCAAATTTAAAATGATAAGGTATTGTACAAGGCACTTAAATAAGAATAAGATGAAAACAAAGCATAGAAGGTCACTGAGACCCAGAGAGACTACGATCCAGAGACAGTAGAAATATCAAGAAAATCTACTCTGCACCTCTCTTTCATGCCTGTACCACCACAGATTGATTTTTTTTTCCTCTTCTGTTTGGGGTTCCATCTTTGCTTTGACTTAGACTAATTGTTGTCTGAAGTGATTTGGAAGAAATTGGCACCGATCAGTCTGCAAGTATTTTCAGAATGCCCACCAAGCACAACAGGAAACTCTGGGATTGCTCCAGTGCCTTTTTTCCACAGAGCTGCTCTTGAAGGTAACTGAGAATAATCATCTGGGCAAAGAATCAATTATTTGAATACATTAATCCTTCCAAACTGAATTAGCTGATAATCTGTTTCAGTGATGTTCAAGTTATGGATTTCCTTTATAAGAACCGTGCTCCGCTTTTGCTCTGGTTATCAAAAGGGCATAGACCGTCTCAAATAGTATTCACTCGGAGAATTAAATGCCTCAGGATTGTGCCACGACTAAACGTAAGAGTTTTTCCCTGAAATGTGAGTCCACAGTCTCAAAGAAAAGTAGCCAAAGGTTTTGTACCTAAAATTTTCTTTGCCCATTGTATGATTTTCTTAACTCTTTTTATGGAGCATTTTCTACCTTTATGTTTAGGTGACCATTTTAAAAGGCTGAGAGTAAGACAGCAGTTAGATTATTTTTTTTGAATGATAAAGCTTTATCAAACTGTGACTCCATTTTTAATAACATGCATGAGGGTTCCTTACTAGAAAAGTTTTCTGCCCCTACACATGAGTATCTTTGTGCCAAGTACTTTCACATGTTATCCCAATAACACTATAGTTAAATCAGCTCTGCGAAGGAGATGATCTATCCGTATTTATTAGTGAAGAGATATGTACTTGCTCATGCATGATAAATGACCAGGTGGACTTGGGATTCAACCCCAAAGCCTTCAACATGCAGTTTTATTCTTTCAGGTACACTGGAGATGCCTGACATTCTCTCCATGAGAAAATATCTGAAACTCTCTATCCCATGTAGTCTCATCACATTATTTTAATCTTTTGAGAGGAAGACTCCCCCCACTCCTTATAAACCTAGTTGGAGTTCCGGCTCTGCTGCTTTCTAATTGTCGAATGTTGGACAAGTTGCCTGACCAATTTGAGTCTCTGCTTTCTCTTTGTGAGGTAGAAATAGTGATCTTTATAGGCTTTTTGTGGAAATTAAGTTAAGCTTTTAAAATGCTCCATATAGTAGGCCATGTTGGGGTGGCCACCACTTCACAATAACTCCCCTTTCTCTGGGAACTGTCCACGAAATACAAGTGTGTTTGCCCACACACAACTAGTTAAACAAATTGTCCAGCCTCTCTGACCTTGACTGATCCACAAGTGAAGACCTGTCCTCAACTGGGCCTCCTGTGAAGAGTCGTCTGGTGAGATACTTAACTACTTTACCCTACGGAGACAGAGATGAGAACTTCCGAGGTCGGAAGTCCCCTGATCCCTGCCTTCCCTGAGTCCTGGATTCTATGAGATACCCAAATATTCCTTCAGTATGCCAACACCACTTACTTTTTTCCCCTAAGCTAGCCAGAGCCAGTTTCTATTCCGTGCAACCAAAAGAATATTAATCAAGGCAATCCAGCAGAGCCCAGCACATAATCCCAGGATACTCGGCACTTGTAAATTCTTCATTTCCTCCACCATAGTAATCCACGTCCAAAATGGGAACACTCTTTGATTTATTTTAAGGAATGTTAAAAATATAACTGAACCAAAGCCCCTATTGTCTAACAAAGCCAAGTAAATCACAGATACCTACAACTATGAACAAACAGTGCCCTATTTAGAAGTTCTCTGTCACTCAGAATCTGGAGTAGAGGTTTAAACTCAGCTTTGCTAAATGCTGATTCATGTTCCAATTCAAAGGAGCCTTGCTCAGTGATTGCTCTGAAATCAAAACCAGAACCATGTCCCTATGATTGGTGTTATTCTGCACTGAGTCAAGCATCTTAAATAAAACTTTTTTTTTTTATTATTCTGGCAGTTAAACCAAATGGAATCAGGAAACGCTATCTATACTTTAAAAAACAATAAAAGCTAAAGAATTATCTGTTCCCCTAATTTAAAAGATAGCCTTTGCATATTAAATCCTGAACGGGGCTGGGGGGAGAAGCCATATGTAAAAACCTGGAAAACATTAAAAAACCCCAAGAGAAAAAGGCAAGTTGGATCAAAGCATTTAGCTCCTAGTCTTCTGTTTACATACCAGCAAACAATTCTACTGTGTCTCCAAAGACTTTGCTAACAAGAAGCAGAAAGCCAACGTGTTCTGCGTCCACGGGCCACTTACTTGCAGCATCGCCACCAGCATCACATTAAGTGGCCAGAAACTGTAGGAGCACCCCCAGCTGGGACAGCCAGTATTGGTTTAAGCCCGGCACAGCCAAAACTGTTCCCTTTAACCGAAAAATAAACACACTTTCAAACACCTAATCTGCCACAATGCAGGCGCTACTTGGGCATCAATCATTGCTCTATAAATAGAAGGAAAAGTGCTGGTAAAAGTTTCCTTGCTCTTCTCTGGTTTTCTCTTTTCCTCTCCTCAGAAGCATCCATTCTCAGCAAGTTGAGTCCCTTTATTTTTTTAAATTTTTTAATGTTTATTTATTTTTGAGAGAGTCAGACAGAGAATGACCAGGAGAAAGGCAAGAGAGAGATACACAGAACCCAAAGCACACCACAGGCTCTGAACTGCCAGCACAGAGCCCAGAACTCGCAAAATGCGGGATCGTGACCTGAGCTGAAGTTGGATGCTTAGCCCACGGAGGCACCCCAGCGCCCCAGGTTAATTCCTGTTAAATGATACCTCCCCCCCCACACACACACACAACCCTGCACATTACATACTGGACTTTCTGATGGAGTATTTATAGAAGTAAATATTTTGTGTTAATTGTAATTTTTAATTAATAATCTATGTTCTTATTGTTTTTTATATAATCTCTACTCCTGAAAGGAGAGCATACATCTGTTTCATTTATTGTGTCTTGAAGCCATTTCATAGTGCCTAGACGATGGTGTGGACTTCGTATATAATTGTGAGTTTATAAATAATTGAATCAAGCAATCGATCATTGCACGTGTAATATAATAAATCAACTAATTCTTTTTTTTATAAATCAACTAATTCTGAGCTAGTGGATTCTGACTACTAATTTAAAGGTTTAGCAATAATTACTATATTTCTATTTTTTAAATTTTTCATATGTTTTTATTCATATCTGAGAGAGAGCATGACCAGGGGAGGGACAGAGAGAGAGAGCAAGAGACACATACTCACACACACGCGCGCGCGCATACACACACACACACACACACAGAATCCAAAGCAGGCTCCAGTCTCTGAGCTGTCAGCACAGAGCCCGATGTGGGGCTCAAACCCACAAACCAAAAGATCATGACCTGAGCCAAAGTCAGACATTCAACCAACTGAGCCACCCAGGCATTCCTAATTACTGTATTTCTAAATGAAGGCTTGTCCCCACAAGTGCCCTCCACTTGTGGGGATGAAAACTGGGTGTTATATGGAAACCAACTTGACAATAAACTGTAATAAATAAATAAATAGATAAATAAATAAATAAATAAATAAATAAATAAATAAAATAAATGAGCACTGGGTGTTATATGGAAACCAACTTGACAATAAACTATAATAAATAAATAAATAAATAAATAAATAAATAAAATGAATTAATGAATGAATGAAGGCTTGGTAGGAAAGTTACCTCTCATAAAACAGTAACCAACCTTCTATGAATCAACAAAACTTCTAAACACTCTAAAGTGGATTCTGCACTTCCAAATGCTACTGGAATGACTAAATCACTATATCATAGCTATTAGAATGGTACTCAATTAATAGAAACGTGCTACCCAAATTTAGAAGCTCTTCAGGGTCGGGGGAGGGAAGAACATCTGGAAAATGATGTGTGGAATAATTTCTTACGGTTCTGAGAAGTGCCTGACCCTAAGAGTAAGAAAAAGCCTTCCCTTGAGTGGGCTATAGGGTAATTAGACTCACTGGTCGTGGTCTATCAGGTTTCAGTACCAAATGAAAGGAGGAAGAAAGTCTGGAGAAGAGATTGTGCAGGTTCTGTGATCAAGAGTAAAAGATTCAGAAGGCCCATTGGAGTTGTGGTTGAGAGGAGAAGGAAGGTGTTTAAGAGTGAATTAGGTCAGGGGGCGCCTGGGTGGCTTAGTCGGTTAAGCGTCCGGCTTTCACTCAGGTCATGATCTCGCGGTTCGTGGGTTCGAGCCCCGCATCGGGCGGTGCTGACTGCCAGCTCAGAGCCTGGAGCCTCTTTCAGAGTCTGTGACTCCCTCTCTCTCTGACCCTCCCCTGCTCACGCTGTCTCTCTCTCTCTCTCTCTCTCTCCTAGAAATAAATAAAAAAACATTAAAAAAAAAAATTAAAAAAAAAAAAAAAAAAGAGTGAATTAGGTCAGGAAATGTCCAGAGCAATGTGGTATGAGAGTCCTTCTGATCACAGAAGCCAAAGAATACCTGATAGGCTTTTAAAATCCACCTCTGACTCCCATTGTGATATGAACTGATCTTGTGTTTTTGAGAAATACACAGAAATCAAGAAACAAACGCATTCGAAAGGTAGGAAAACTTGACTCAGTACTGGCAAACGTTCAGTTCTCAGAAGTCTGGGAGCTGACTTAAAAAGAAAAACCTGAAGCCACGGAATGTACAAATCTCTAACTTCAACACAGCTCAGATACTGAAACAGATTATAGAAAAGTTCTTGTGTCAAGATATATGAGTAATGAATTTTGAGTTTTTGCTCTATCGCATTGGTGCCGTTCCATAAAACGTTAGTAACTGCTGGACACCAGCGAAAACAGTACCTTGTAATGTAGTTTTATCTTTCTTTTTGCCTGCTTTCCATAACAACCCAAAATGTAAATATTTAATTTAAACTATAAAAAATTTAAACAATGATTCAGGTAGTTAAATTTTAGTTCTTGTCTTGGTGAGCTATTCTTTAAAATCCATTCTATGTTCTAAATTTTATAGGCAAACCAGTATGTTTTTAAGGAACACATGTTTCATTTCCCTTGCACTTTTCTTTTTGTCTTAGAAAGCAGGAAAAAGACTTTTGCACTTTGTATCAAATCAAAACTGTTTTTGGCGTGTTGATAGCTGTTATATAAAATGAAGTAAACTAGGTAGGTGGAAATATCAAATCAGACTTTTTCAAGAACTCTGGTCTGTTCAAGCAATCCAGATAAATAACCAGCTAGCTAAAGTTGGTGAAGATTAAGATTTGTTCACTTTTATATAAATGAAATTTTGTCAGTGTCACAGTAATCTACCTAATATAATCCTTTGTTGTGCTGGTAGTTCCTCACATGAAGGATCTTGTGTTCAGAAAAGTGTTTTCTCCCTATTCTTTATAATTTGAGATGCGTACTCTCTATTACATATATTAAGTAGTCTAAAAATTCTGTATAACCCATAGTCCAGTGTTATATACACCTTCACCTTAAATGTAACAGGGCCGCTGCCCTCCTTGTTTTTTTCTATCTTTCTGTGTGATCCCAGCCGATTCCCTGGCTGTGTATAACGCCTACATGCTAAAGACCACCAGATTTGTGCCTCCAGCCCAATTCTCTGAAGTCCAGAGGCCTATCTTCAGCTTCCTACTTAATATTTCCACTTGATGTGGTACCAAAACCATGCTCTTCGCCACCATCCCTCCTCTGCTACTTAGAGGCCTTTCCTCTGTCTTTTGTATTATTTCCCATCTCAGCGAGATTCAATGTTGTCTCCCCCTTTCTCTCTTTATTCCCACCTCGCTCCCTACCACAAAGTCAGCCCTGTCAACTTTCCTCGAAGGTTTCTCCTGAATCTACTTTCTTCCATTCATTTCACTACTACCTCCCTGACCAAAGCCTTCATCATCTCTTGCCTAGACTTTTTTTTTTTTTAATATTTTTATTTATTTCTAGGAGAGAGAGAGACAGCGTGAGCAGGGGAGGGTCAGAGAGAGAGGGAGATACAGACTCTGAAACAGGCTCCAGGCTCTGAGCTGGNAGATACAGACTCTGAAACAGGCTCCAGGCTCTGAGCTGGCAGTCAGCACAGAGCCTGACGCGGGGCTCGAACCCACAAACCGTGAGATCATGACCTAAGCGAAAGTCGGACGCTTAACCGACTAAGCCACCCAGACGCCCCATTGCCTAGACTTTTAAAAGAGTCTCCTAAGTGAGTCCTTGCTTCCATCCTTGCTCCCAAAGAATCAGTTCTCCGCATTACAGCTAATGATCTCCTAAGACCTCAATCGATTGAAACAACTAATGCGTCCATGGAAAAACACATTCATAACTTGACTTTGCATACTAGGAATGTAAACAGTGTAGAAGGAATAGTTGTCGGTGATGGTTTCTGTCATTGGGGCCGGGATACTAACAGGATGAAGTGCAGATGGTAAAAGCACGACTGGGTTGAAGACAAGGAGAAAGTTGGTAAATGAATGGCCAAGACACCTGCGATCTCCAGCAGGTCCCTATGGAACTGGGAGCCAGCTGGTTCCTGTTTCACCCTCTTTTCTTCTATATGGCTTCCAGTTTGACCTGGCTGCCTCTCTTTACTATTACTTACTGTGCAGAGCAGAGTGTCCTTCCTTGAAGCATTTACTGTGGAACAGAATTCAACAGTACACACATCCACAGCTCTTATACAATCCTTCCAAGGTTGGTTAGGAATTTTATGTGTGATGGTGGGAGAAGTGGAAGTAGAAATGGTACCCTTTTGTCCCCCTAGCCCTGGAGGTAATGATAAATCATCATAGAGAATTGTGTATATACACAAGAATATGTGGCTTTAAGCTATTCTGTGCATTTTCTGACTGAGTTAAGGTGTTGAGTAAACAGGATCTAGGTGCAGGGTAATGAAAGAATAGCATTCTTAGGGCATAAAAGACCAACATTTTCTCAGCCTTGATTAGCCTTCTAGGGAGGAGGGATGAGCTTCCAGTCCCTCATGAAAAGTTTATCTTCTCCTTTCTTTCCTTGCCGTGTGGCACCACCAATCTCGCCATTATAGTGAAGATGCACAAGTAATGAGAAAGGAAGCATAAATAAGATGGGCTAGGTATCAGGAGGGAAAAGAAATGGCAAAATCCAAGAGATTCCAAACAGGAGCAGTAGGAAAGAAAAGAGCCATTTCATTGCTTACTGCTTGCCTTAGGTAACAGTGTCAGCCGTCCTTTTTTGAAGAGCTATTCTAATGAGTATATATTCAATTGACTAATAGAAATACTTGAGAGGTGGAATGGGTCAGGTAACCCCTGGGCAATCAAGTTTGCTTCAACAAGCAGAGATCGCTGTCAGGAGGCCATGCTTTATTCCTTTGTAAAATAGAGAACATGGAACCACAAGATTGGAGCGATTCCATTCCCATGAACTCAGTCAAAACAAAGATGAGATCAGGCGTATTCACGGTGGTATGTCTGTAGACGAAAGAGTGAAGAGTAAAGGCACAAGATGGTATTCGGTCTTACATTTTGCGCTAGAAGTATTTTTACAGACTTCTTAAGGAGTAAGAGAAAATAAGAGGAAGACTGTATGTTAGTATGCTCAGTGAGAAAAAAAGTTATAAGTGGATACCTTGACTGTCAATCATTTAGCAATGCTTCCTGGTAGAAATTATGGAGATGATGGAAATTATATTATATACGCATTTTGTAATGATGGTAGCCACTAGCTATATGTGACTCTTGAACACTTCAAATTTGGCTAGTGGGACTGAGAAAACTACACTATTTTATTTTATTTTAAGTAATTTATTTTTTTTTCTTGCTTTTGTCTGTGTAACTTTTTTTTTTTTACAAATAGTTTATTGTCAAATTAGTTTCCACATAACACTCAGTGCTCATCCCCACAAGTGCCCTCCTCCATGCCCATCCCCCCTCCCCCCCACATCCATCAGTCCTCAGTTTTTGTCAGCATTCAAGAGTCTCTCATGGTTTGCCTCTCTCCCTTTCCCCCACCATTTCCCCCCTTCTTCTCCCCCTTGTTCCTCCGTCAAGTTCCTCCTAATCCTCCTATACGTGCAAACATATGATATTTGTCCTTCTCTGCCTGACTTATTTCGCTCAGCATAACACCCTCAAGGTCCATCCATGAAACCAAGAGTTGGTTTTTTGAAAAAGTGTATTTTAAGTAATTTAAATTTAAATTTATATTTATATAGCCAACTGTAGCTCATAGCCACCATATTGGAGGGAGTGAATCTAGAAGTTCCGTTGCCACAGGAGAAGGAGTGGCCAAGTTATTTTTTTCCCTTATGTTTAACAAATTTGTTTCCTTACATCCTTTTTAAGATTGACAGTAGGCATGTCACCAGTACAAAGGCATGTGAAACACTAAGGAAAGATATGTCACCAGCAGAAGGCTGGGAAGACTGTGCTATTGACATGTTATTTAATTTTATCATAAGTAAAGGGTAAAAGAGACTTTATTGAATAGTTCTTCTGACTAATGTAGGACTAAACTTTCTAGTTTAGTGCCTATAAGCAGAAGAGATTTCTCTGATCTTTGCCCAAAATTATCCTAAGAATCAGAAATTCATCTTGTAAATTTGAGGAACCACTATAAAATCAGTCTTGGTATGCTTTTACAAGCAATGAGGATCCATATGGCTTTAATTTTAAAAATCAAGCAGATTGAATATCCTCATTATTCAATTAATTTAGAATAACTCAAAGTATGCATTATCCAGAAATTAAATAATAAGGATTCAGACTTCCAAAATGAATTTTTGATTAATAAAAAATCATGTCTTAGTTATGAGTCTTCAAAAATGTTTTATTCACACCCTTTTTCTCATAAGGAACTTGTTGAGAAGTAGCTTTTCACTTAAAAATGATTTATTGAGCTCCTGTTTTGTGTCATGCATTGTGCTAGACATATTACATCCACTGAATGCTTTTTAAAGAGGAGGAGGAAACTAAGGCAGAGAGAGGTTCAGTAATTCACCAGTGATCACAGCTTGTCAAGTGTGAAGCTGGGTTCCAATCCGGGACTGCCTGAGGACAAAGCCATGCTTTTCAGAAGGGAAGATATTTTCTTTTGCCAGCTACATTCGCCTCTTTCATTTAACCTAGCCACTCGATCTGTTTGGATTCACTTTTGTAATACATCTCCCTTTAAAGGATGCTGATGCTCTTTCTCAGTACAAGCTTTAGGCACAGCCTCTTGGCAACCAGATTGTGCTGAGTGGTGCATCACTAAAGCCTCCACCGAAGCCTGTGGCTTCTTGGAGAGTCAGGGTTTATGCTGAGGGGGCAAAGTTGTGGGGAAATCATTTCCCTTCTAAGCCAAATTCCCTTTGATTGCTATTGTTTACCTGGTGGGAAAAGATTTATGTTCCACAGCTCAGGTAAATCAATACTACTTAATACTGGGATTTAACCTATAGTTTCATTAGCTAAATGACAAGAAAGCCTGGCTGGAGTATAAAGAAATCAACAAGCTTCAAGATTAGCTAATATAAATGTAATGAATAAGGTTCTTCCAGAAAACTCATCTTCTCCCTAGTTCTAATCAATTCTCAAATCTCCATCCAAATCAATAACATTATAGCATGATGAGCATTATAACCTTATGCTCATGAAATCTGTCATTTCAGCACAGAAAATAGCAATGGCTGAATCAACATAATCTAATTCTGTTCTAGGTCTTAGTCATAGAGCACAGCACAGAGCCAAGAATTACTAACTGCTTTCCTCAGATTTTACCTATCAATTGAAACTGATACAACCCACCACTGACTTTAACATCAGAAACTACATCACGTATTAAGAATTTAGAAATACTCAATATTGTCCCCGTTGCAAAACTTAACTCAGAGAAGATCTGTGTTCTTCCCTTTTATAATTTATCACAGTTTATACAGGATGGAGCCAGGCTGTCTGGGTTCAAGTTTCACATTCATCATATACCTGCTTAATATATAACCTTACCATGCCTCAGCTTTCTCAGTTCTAGAAAGACAATAGAACTCCCTAAGTTTGTTAGAAGGTTAATATGCGTAAAGCCATTAAAACAATGTCTGAACCGTAATTAAGAGCTTGTTCTGTATTCATAAAGAAACATAAGTGCTATTTACATGATCTTTACTTTAAAATTTCTCATTACTTTTTGTTAATATTTTTCATATTGATGGAATGCCATTTTTTAACTTTTAGAAATACTTGTGTTATGTTGATTCATTTGTTCTGATTGATAGTTTTTCTCTTCTGTTAAACCATAGCTTAATTTATTGGAAAAGTATTTATGATCTGTCATCTTTCAGCCAGATGTCCTTTAGCTTCTAAGAAGCCTAGAATTCTGCAAAACATCTTCAGAGAGAGAGCATAATAACACTTTACTGAATGACTTTTTCTTCTGGTGGTAGCAAATATTTTGAGAATTCTAAAATGCTCTTCAACTGTTCTCTAAAATTAAACTGTGAACATCTGACTGCCATGCAGCCTCCATATGTCACTGCTGTGATTGTCTCAGGTGCTCCCCTTGAACAGAGTCAGTCCCCTTAATCTCTTCATGTTCCTCCCCTCCTCCCCTCCTTCCTCCTCCTCCCCACCAGTCTCGCTGCATTCCTGTCTGCTGTGAAGAGTGGTGACAAATACTAATCTGAACTAGACCACAGCCATATGAAGTCAGATGGAGGACTTGGCCTTGTCTCAAACCTAAAGCAGAGGGTAAGGGTGGAAACTGCCGTCTTGTAAATAGCAAGCCACCCAGAGCGTAAGCCCTGAAAACATGTAAATAACACTTAAGTCCCATATGCTTTATTTCTCAATTTTGTCATGCTACCTTTGCCAGCTAGTTTGACTGAGTGTGATTTGCAATGTTATTTTATTGAGCATTTTTTGACAATTTGAGTACAGTTTTGAATGTAATGTTAAATCCTCTTCTGGCTTGGCAGATTGCAAAATTGCACGCTCTGTCTACACATCAAATCCTAGGTCTGGAGGGGAATTCAGACTTGACCTAGTCCAGCACATATAGAAAGTACTGCATTTGAGCTCTCCCATAGCACATGGTATTTCAAACTATCCTAAGTGACATTCATACAAGAAGATTAATTATAATATTGAAGATGCTTTCACACAAAAGTTAAAATTAAGCTTGCCTCCCATTTCTCATACATTCATGCAATTTCTTCTTAATCAAGGATCTCTAGCCAACTCCAAGGGCTGGACCAGTAAGTTTAATCACACCTCTGCGACTGAGGAGGAAACTATCACAAGTTATGTTAACAATTTAGTTCTACATCATTTGTGGCAGCTTTACGTGTCAGGCTTAGGATCGGTCCAGTTTTTAATCCATGAGGATCTGGTGTTGAAAAAGTCCCAGAGAAAAGCTATTCTAAAGAACTCTGAGAGAATCATCTCAATTCTGGCAACCATTTTATGGAAATTCTGTGGTGACCAGAAACTATACTGGCACAATACTTCAGGCTTTGGCCTAGCATGAATTTAAATCATAATTACATTATGTCAGAACATTTTTCTAAGAATTCCTCAAGGAAAAAACATATATGATCAAAGGAAGGGAGAAGGGCTTTAATCAAAGTCCCAGTGATTGTAGACCATATATTTCATTCCAGAATGAAGACTTACCTCAGAAGAGAATTTAATCAGCTTACCACTGGGTCTCCTATCTTCCTGCTTCTATTATTATTTATATTTTTTATTTAGATATAAATTGACAAAAAAATTGCTTTAAAATATTAGGCACATGTTGTTTTAAAATTCACATTGACTTTAAAGTTAGCTTTAGTTAGATTAAAAATGTATTCAGACTGTGGAATTTTTCCTTCATAATCATCACCTAGGATCTGTTATTTTTTTTATGATTAAGTAGTTTCTTCATCTATTTATTTTTCTTTATATTTCTCCCCCTCTTAAAAGAAGCTTATTCCTTGTTACGTGTTTCCTTGGAAACCATTTAAACTGTATGATGGAGACTTCCAGTCTTATTCTATCCAGTTTTCCTCTGTTTCCGGGACACAGGGTGGACTATATGTTCCTAAACCATGACAATGAAGTGGAAGAGCCCTGCTATACTAGGAGGCTCCGTCACTGGCTTCACAGAAGTGATGTGTGTCACAGCCATGCCAAACACATCTAACTCTTGCTGCGAGTCCAAAGCTGTCTTCCCGTTGGAGGAGGCGGGGGGGGGGGGGGGGGGGGGGGGGGGGGGGGGGGGGGGGGGGGGGG